>NW_024040928.1:0-373858 GCF_014851395.1 Micropterus salmoides | reverse complement strand
AAGGCACAGCAAAATTTGAGGTCGGTCGGACTAAATCCCTAGGAGGAGTTCGTTAAAGTACGAAGTGTGTAAATCATCCAAAATTTGACGTAAATTCAAAATGGCCGACTTCCTGTTGGTTTAGGCTATGGCCAAGAGACTTTTTGTGCGTCTGGACAAGATACACGTACCACAGAAAATTCGTGCACGTAGGTGAAACGTGCGGCGGGGGCTGCTTCGTTAAAGGTCACTTTCTGTTGCCAGCAGGTGGCGCTATGACTGTGGGTGAATGTCGGCATGTACATGTGTTCAGGGCGGGACTCTCATCCTACATGTACAGTTTGGTCCAGATGTGAGCATGTACACTGAAGTTACAACAACTTCCTGTTTCATTGCGAATCATCGACGCCACGGACACGCCCATTGACGAAAACGCGCAAATAGCACAACTTTTCATCGTCAATGCCTTTAGAAGGCACAGCAGAAATTTGACGTCGATCCGACTAAATCCCTAGGAGGAGTTCGTTAAAGTACGAAGTGTGTAAATCATCCAAAAATGGCCATAAAATTCAAAATGGCCGACTTCCTGTTGACTTTAGGCTATGGGTTCTTGAGGCTTTTTTGTGCGTCTTGATACGATACATGTCCCCAGAAAATTTCGTACATGTAGGTTGAACGTGAACGAGGGGCTAATCATTTCCAATTTTCTAGGTGGCGCTAGCGAGTCATTTTGCCACGCCCATGTGCGAAACTTGTAGAATACGAAATTTTTCACCGGTTCTGACATGTTTGCAAATTTTGGTGAGTTTTCGAGTATGTTTAGGCCATGTCATTTGGGCCTACTTTGCAGAAAAAAAAAAAAAAAAAAAAAAAAAAAAAAAAATCCGAGCATTCAATAGGGACCTCGCACGTCTGCCGGGCCCTAATAAGCTGCAAGCAGCGTTGGGCGGGCCCTCGCACTTGTAAGCGCTCCGCGCGTGAGCCGGCCGAGTTGCATTCTGGAGCTCTGCCGGTGCGGCTGTGAATTTCCTACGCGGTTTCCGACGCCGCATGAAGTGCTATATGTCACTTCCTGTGTCCCCTATGTGGAGCTACATAGCACTTGCCGCTATGAATATAAATCGGTATTGCGTGTAGATGTCTGCGGGGTGGGAGAGTTATCAAGCACGTAAAGTTTGTTTCAGATGTGACATGTACACTGAACAATAATGTACCCAAACAATAAAATAAATTCCTTTTATATTTCCCTGCCTTGTTGTTTATGTGTACATACAGAGGAAGAATGTGAGAACAGCACACATTTCATCGTTACTGTGTGTTAGAGCATGGGAGAACAGTGGATACTTTTAATACAGCCCACACCCCTAATACTGTGTAACTATAACAAGTAGAGAACAGAAGAAAAAGATGTTCTTTCTTTACAACTGTCTGCATAGCTTATTCATATTGTGTAATGAATGAAAATAAATAGGCCTACTAGGCTCCTCTCTACTTTGACATTTAAGATTAGCTTGTTTGATCCACCTTCATACACTGTGACATTACTGTACAACTTGAGAAAGGTGAGTTGTTTTCTGCTCCAGCCTGCCTAAAAGAAAAGCGTTTTTGGGATTAAATGGACTTTATTAGCTGCTGCAGTGCAGGATGAACTCAGAATAGACCCATTTCTCACCTTATTATTCTAAATCATGCAACGAAGAAGAAGAAATGCATAAGAAATCCTGGGACAAAATCTGTCCACAAATACTGTACAGCATGTAGTCTGATGAACAAGACTTGTGTTATAGCTGACTTGGGCAGTGAAATGTTTTTTTAATTCATGTGGTCATAGTTGTCCACAACTCAAATCAGAATATAAGAAGAAATGTTTTATACCACCTCAAGAAGGCTTCCTATCAGAAAGGTAGGAAGGTATTTCAAATGTACAACTGCAGTACTTAAATCTAAGTAAAGTAATTTCCCTGACATTTTTGTGTTACTTTACTTTTAATAGACCCATGTAACGGTTTTATACTTCCTGTGAGTATAATCCAATCAATCTTATTTTCATACTGTATATCCGTTGTGTAATTTGATAAATTGTGTTGTATGTCGTGCTCGCATCTCAGAGAAGACTCTGACTGCAACATGCGTCTTTGTAAAGAGAGAAACAGGACAGAAAAAGTCTCTAACTCTGCCTGTCAGCTCGCTCTGCTCGTTAAAACTGAATTTACCATACAGAATTGAATACGAGTGCACTCCAGATTTAGCTGCAGCCAGCTGACCGTGTGCTTCTCCCTATACCGCAGTTCTGTGTCCATGCATGCAGCAAACTGAAAGCACTGTCTGTCGGTGCGTCTACGTGAAAAGAGAAGGAAGACATTGCTGGTAGTATTGTCTTCAGAGTTGTTAAACACCTCAGCGCACTGAAGGAAGCCATCTGACTGTGTGAGGGGCAAGATTTGATGTCTGCAGGCAGAGTAGGAGCTCTCCTGTCTGACTGGTCCACCAATAGCAGAGAAGATGACCCCTTGAGACACAGCCCCTCCTCATTTGCATAATGAGGCAGAAATGCATACAAAAATTTAAGACAGGCAGAAATAAATACCATGGGTGAAAATAAATAAGGTAAATAAATACAAAGGAAGAATAAAACAGACAAAAATATTAAAACACACATAAATAAATACATTAAAAAAATTAGTAATAAATAAAGTTGAATAAACAAATAAGGTAATTATAACAAAGGTGAATAAGTAAAGGCACTAATTAAAATATATACATTTATGTCTCCTTGTATAATTTAATTACTACCTACATTTATTTATTTACTTTATTTTTTTGTGTATTTAATTGGATGCTTATTTATTTATTGAGCATTTATTTATTTCTGTATTTATTTCTGACTGTGTCAGGATCGGTCCTCCATAGCGGGGTGGGAGAGTTATCAAGCACGTAAAGTTTGGTTCAGATGTGAGCATGTACACTGAAGTTACAACAACTTCCTGTGTCATGGCGAAGACTTGATCTCTGACGCCACGCCACGGACACACCCATTGACGAAAACTCGCAAATAGCACAACTTTTCATCTTCAATGCCTTTAGAAGGCACAGCACAAATTTGAGGTCGGTCGGACTAAATCCCTAGGAGGAGTTCGTTAAAGTACGAAGTGTGTAAATCATCCAAAATTTGACGTAAAATTCAAAATGGCCGACTTCCTGTTGTTTAGGCATCGCTCCAAGAGGCTTTTTTGTGCGTCTGGACAAGATACACGTACCACAGAAAATTCGTGCACGTAGGTAAAACGTGCGGCGGGGGCTGCTTCGTTAAAAGTCACTTCCTGTTGCCAGCAGGTGGCGCTATGACTGTGGGTGAATGTCAGCATGTACATGTGTTCAGGGCGGGACTCTCATCCTACATGTACAGTTTGGTCCAGATGTGAGCATGTACACTGAAGTTACGACAACTTCCGTGTCATGGCGAAGAGCTGATCTTTGACGCCACGCCACGGACACGCCCATTGACGAAAACTTGCAAATAGCACAACTTTTCATCTTCAATGCCTTTAGAAGGCACAGCACAAATTTGAGGTCGGTCGGACTAAATCCCTAGGAGGAGTTCGTTAAAGTACGAAGTGTGTAAATCATCCAAAATTTGACGTAAAATTCAAAATGGCCGACTTCCTGTTGGGTTTAGGCTATGGCTCCAAGAGACTTTTTTGTGCGTCTGGACAAGATACACGTACCACAGAAAATTCGTGCACGTAGGTGAAACGTGCGGCGGGGGCTGCTTCGTTAAAGGTCACTTTCTGTTGCCAGCAGGTGGCGCTATGACTGTGGGTGAATGTCGGCATGTACATGTGTTCAGGGCGGGACTCTCATCCTACATGTACAGTTTGGTCCAGATGTGAGCATGTACACTGAAGTTACAACAACTTCCTGTTTCATTGCGAATCATCGACGCCACGGACACGCCCATTGACGAAAACGCAAATAGCACAACTTTTCATCGTCAATGCCTTTAGAAGGCACAGCAGAAATTTGACGTCGATCCGACTAAATCCCTAGGAGGAGTTCGTTAAAGTACGAAGTGTGTAAATCATCCAAAAATGGCCATAAAATTCAAAATGGCCGACTTCCTGTTGACTTTAGGCTATGGGTTCTTGAGGCTTTTTTGTGCGTCTTGATACGATACATGTCCCCAGAAAATTTCGTACATGTAGGTTGAACGTGAACGAGGGGCTAATCATTTCCAATTTTCTAGGTGGCGCTAGCGAGTCATTTTGCCACGCCCATGTGCGAAACTTGTAGAATACGAAATTTTTCACCGGTTCTGACATGTTTGCAAATTTTGGTGAGTTTTCGAGTATGTTTAGGCCATGTCATTTGGGCCTACTTTGCAGAAAAAAAAAAAAAAAAAAAAAAAAAAAAAAAATATCCGAGCAATTCAATAGGGACCTCGCATGCTCGGCCCTAATTAAAGCTGCAAGCAGCGTTGGGCGGGCCCTCGCACTTGTAAGCGCGTCCGCGCGTGAGCCGGCCGAGTTGCACATTCTGGAGCTCTGCCGGTGCGGCTGTGAATTTCCTACGCGGTTCCGACGCCGCATGAATGTGCTATATGTCACTTCCTGTGTCCCCTATGTGGAGCTACATAGCACTTGCCGCTATGAATATAAATCGGTATTGACGTGTAGATGTCTGCGGGGTGGGAGAGTTATCAAGCACGTAAAGTTTGTTTCAGATGTGACATGTACACTGAACAATAATGTACCCAAACAATAAAATAAATTCCTTTTATATTTCCCTGCCTTGTTGTTTATGTGTACATACAGAGGAAGAATGTGAGAACAGCACACATTTCATCGTTACTGTGTGTTAGAGCATGGGAGAACAGTGGATACTTTTAATACAGCCCACACCCCTAATACTGTGTAACTATAACAAGTAGAGAACAGAAGAAAAAGATGTTCTTTCTTTACAACTGTCTGCATAGCTTATTCATATTGTGTAATGAATGAAAATAAATAGGCCTACTAGGCTCCTCTCTACTTTGACATTTAAGATTAGCTTGTTTGATCCACCTTCATACACATGTGACATTACTGTACAACTTGAGAAAGGTGAGTTGTTTTCTGCTCCAGCCTGCCTAAAAGAAAAGCGTTTTGGGATTAAATGGACTTTATTAGCTGCTGCAGTGCAGGATGAACTCAGAATAGACCCATTTCTCACCTTATTATTCTAAATCATGCAACGAAGAAGAAGAAATGCATAAGAAATCCTGGGACAAAATCTGTCCACAAATACTGTACAGCATGTAGTCTGATGAACAAGACTTGTGTTATAGCTGACTTGGGCAGTGAAATGTTTTTTTAATTCATGTGGTCATAGTTGTCCACAACTCAAATCAGAATATAAGAAGAAATGTTTTATACCACCTCAAGAAGGCTTCCTATCAGAAAGGTAGGAAGGTATTTCAAATGTACAACTGCAGTACTTAAATCTAAGTAAAGTAATTTCCCTGACATTTTGTGTTACTTTACTTTTAATAGACCATGTAAGAGGTTTTATACTTCCTGTGAGTATAATCCAATCAATCTTATTTTCATACTGTATATCCGTTGTGTAATTTGATAAATTGTGTTGTATGTCGTGCTCGCATCTCAGAGAAGACTCTGACTGCAACATGCGTCTTTGTAAAGAGAGAAACGGACAGAAAAAGTCTCTAACTCTGCCTGTCAGCTCGCTCTGCTCCGTTAAAACTGAATTTACCATACAGAATTGAATACGAGTGCACTCCAGATTTAGCTGCAGCCAGCTGACCGTGTGCTTCTCCCTATACCGCAGTTCTGTGTCCATGCATGCAGCAAACTGAAAGCACTGTCTGTCGGTGCGTCTACGTGAAAAGAGAAGGAAGACATTGCTGGTAGTATTGTCTTCAGAGTTGTTAAACACCTCAGCGCACTGAAGGAAGCCATCTGACTGTGTGAGGGGCAAGATCGTTGATGTCTGCAGGCAGAGTAGGAGCTCTCCTGTCTGACTGGTCCACCAATAGCAGAGAAGATGACCCCTTGAGACACAGCCCCTCCTCATTTGCATAATGAGGCAGAAATGCATACAAAAATTTAAGACAGGCAGAAATAAATACCATGGGTGAAAATAAATAAGGTAAATAAATACAAAGGAAGAATAAAACAGACAAAAATATTAAACACACACATAAATAAATACATTAAAAAAATTAGTAATAAATAAAGTTGAATAAACAAATAAGGTAATTATAACAAAGGTGAATAAGTAAAGGCACTAATTAAAATATATACATTTATGTCTCCTTGTATAATTTAATTACTACCTACATTTATTTATTTACTTATTTTTTTGTGTATTTAATTGGATGCTTATTTATTTATTGAGCATTTATTTATTTCTGTATTTATTTCTGACTGTGTCAGGATCGGTCCTCCATAGCGGGGTGGGAGAGTTATCAAGCACGTAAAGTTTGGTTCAGATGTGAGCATGTACACTGAAGTTACAACAACTTCCTGTGTCATGGCGAAGACTTGATCTCTGACGCCACGCCACGGACACACCCATTGACGAAAACTCGCAAATAGCACAACTTTTCATCTTCAATGCCTTTAGAAGGCACAGCACAAATTTGAAGTCGGTCGGACTAAATCCCTAGGAGGAGTTCGTTAAAGTACGAAGTGTGTAAATCATCCAAAATTTGACGTAAAATTCAAAATGGCCGACTTCCTGTTGATTTTAGGGCATCGCTCCAAGAGGCTTTTTTGTGCGTCTGGACAAGATACACGTACCACAGAAAATTCGTGCACGTAGGTAAACGTGCGGCGGGGGCTGCTTCGTTAAAAGTCACTTCCTGTTGCCAGCAGGTGGCGCTATGACTGTCTGTGAATGTCAGCATGTACATGTGTTCAGGGCGGGACTCTCATCCTACATGTACAGTTTGGTCCAGATGTGAGCATGTACACTGAAGTTACGACAACTTCCGTGTCATGGCGAAGAGCTGATCTTTGACGCCACGCCACGGACACGCCCATTGACGAAAACTTGCAAATAGCACAACTTTTCATCTTCAATGCCTTTAGAAGGCACAGCACAAATTTGAGGTCGGTCGGACTAAATCCCTAGGAGGAGTTCGTTAAAGTACGAAGTGTGTAAATCATCCAAAATTTGACGTAAAATTCAAAATGGCCGACTTCCTGTTGATTTTAGGCTATGGCTCCAAGAGGCTTTTTTGTGCGTCTGGACAAGATACACGTACCACAGAAAATTCGTGCACGTAGGTGAAACGTGCGGCGGGGGCTGCTTCGTTAAAAGTCACTTCCTGTTGCCAGCAGGTGGCGCTATGACTGTGGGTGAATGTCAGCATGTACATGTGTTCAGGGCGGGACTCTCATCCTACATGTACAGTTTGGTCCAGATGTGAGCATGTACACTGAAGTTACGACAACTTCCGTGTCATGGCGAAGAGCTGATCTTTGACGCCACGCCACGGACACGCCCATTGACGAAAACTTGCAAATAGCACAACTTTTCATCTTCAATGCCTTTAGAAGGCACAGCACAAATTTGAGGTCGGTCGGACTAAATCCCTAGGAGGAGTTCGTTAAAGTACGAAGTGTGTAAATCATCCAAAATTTGACGTAAAATTCAAAATGGCCGACTTCCTGTTGATTTTAGGCTATGGCTCCAAGAGGCTTTTTTGTGCGTCTGGACAAGATACACGTACCACAGAAAATTCGTGCACGTAGGTGAAACGTGCGGCGGGGGCTGCTTCGTTAAAGGTCACTTTCTGTTGCCAGCAGGTGGCGCTATGACTGTGGGTGAATGTCGGCATGTACATGTGTTCAGGGCGGGACTCTCATCCTACATGTACAGTTTGGTCCAGATGTGAGCATGTACACTGAAGTTACAACAACTTCCTGTTTCATTGCGAATCATCGACGCCACGGACACGCCCATTGACGAAAACGCGCAAATAGCACAACTTTTCATCGTCAATGCCTTTAGAAGGCACAGCAGAAATTTGACGTCGATCCGACTAAATCCCTAGGAGGAGTTCGTTAAAGTACGAAGTGTGTAAATCATCCAAAAATGGCCATAAAATTCAAAATGGCCGACTTCCTGTTGACTTTAGGCTATGGGTTCTTGAGGCTTTTTTGTGCGTCTTGATACGATACATGTCCCCAGAAAATTTCGTACATGTAGGTTGAACGTGAACGAGGGGCTAATCATTTCCAATTTCTAGGTGGCGCTAGCGAGTCATTTTGCCACGCCCATGTGCGAAACTTGTAGAATACGAAATTTTTCACCGGTTCTGACATGTTTGCAAATTTTGGTGAGTTTTCGAGTATGTTTAGGCCATGTCATTTGGGCCTACTTTGCAGAAAAAAAAAAAAAAAAAATAAATAATAATATATAATATATTAAAGCTGCAAGCAGCGTTGGGCGGGCCCTCGCACTTATAAGCGCGTCCGCGTGTGAGCCGGCCGAGTTGCATATTCTGGAGCTCTGCCGGTGCGGCTGTGAATTTGCTACGCGGTTATGACGCCGCATGAAGGTGTTATATGTCACTTCCTGTGTCCCCTATGTGGAGCTACATAGCACTTGCCGCTATGAATATAAATCGGTGTTGGCGTGTAGATGTCTGCGGGGTGGGAGAGTTATCAAGCACGTAAAGTTTGTTTCAGATGTGAGCATGTACACTGAACAATAATGTACCCAAACAATAAAATAAATTCCTTTATATTTCCCTGCCTTGTTGTTTATGTGTACATACAGAGGAAGAATGTGAGAACAGCACACATTTCATCGTTACTGTGTGCTGTACCGCAGTTCTGTGTCCATGCATGCAGCAAACTGAAAGCACCGTCTGTCGGAGCGTCTACGTGAAAAGAGAAGGAAGACATTGCTGGTAGTATTGTCTTCAGAGTTGTTAAACACCTCAGCGCACTGAAGGAAGCCATCTGACTGTGTGAGGGGCAAGATCGTTGATGTCTGCAGGCAGAGTAGGAGCTCTCCTGTCTGACTGGTCCACCAATAGCAGAGAAGATGACCCCTTGAGACACAGCCCCTCCTCATTTGCATAATGAGGCAGAAATGCATACAAAATTTAAAAAGACAGGCAGAAATAAATACCATGGGTGAAAATAAATAAGGTAAATAAATACAAAGGAAGAATAAAACAGACAAAAATATTAAAACACACACATAAATAAATACATTAAAAAATTTGTAATAAATAAAGTTGAATAAACAAATAAGGTAATTATAACAAAGGTGAATAGTAAAGGCACTAATTAAAATATATACATTTATGTCTCCTTGTATAATTTAATTACTACCTACATTTATTTATTTACTTTATTTTTTGTGTATTTAATTGGATGCTTATTTATTTATTGAGCATTTATTTATTTCTGTATTTATTTCTGACTGTGTCAGGATCGGTCCTCCATAACGGGGTGGGAGAGTTATCAAGCACGTAAAGTTTGGTTCAGATGTGAGCATGTACACTGAAGTTACAACAACTTCCTGTGTCATGGCGAAGACTTGATCTCTGACGCCACGCCACGGACACACCCATTGACGAAAACTCGCAAATAGCACAACTTTTCATCTTCAATGCCTTTAGAAGGCACAGCACAAATTTGAAGTCGGTCGGACTAAATCCCTAGGAGGAGTTCGTTAAAGTACGAAGTGTGTAAATCATCCAAAATTTGACGTAAAATTCAAAATGGCCTACTTCCTGTTGATTTTAGGGCATCGCTCCAAGAGGCTTTTTGTGCGTCTGGACAAGATACACGTACCACAGAAAATTCGTGCACGTAGGTAAAACGTGCGGCGGGGGCTGCTTCGTTAAAAGTCACTTCCTGTTGCCAGCAGGTGGCGCTATGACTGTCTGTGAATGTCAGCATGTACATGTGTTCAGGGCGGGACTCTCATCCTACATGTACAGTTTGGTCCAGATGTGAGCATGTACACTGAAGTTACGACAACTTCCGTGTCATGGCGAAGAGTTGATCTTTGACGCCACGCCACGGACACGCCCATTGACGAAAACTTGCAAATAGCACAACTTTTCATCTTCAATGCCTTTAGAAGGCACAGCACAAATTTGAGGTCGGTCGGACTAAATCCCTAGGAGGAGTTCGTTAAAGTACGAAGTGTGTAAATCATCCAAAATTTGACGTAAAATTCAAAATGGCCGACTTCCTGTTGGGTTTAGGCTATGGCTCCAAGAGACTTTTTTGTGCGTCTGGACAAGATACACGTACCACAGAAAATTCGTGCACGTAGGTAAAACGTGCGGCGGGGGCTGCTTCGTTAAAATTCACTTCCTGTTGCCAGCAGGTGGCGCTATGACTGTGGGTGAATGTCAGCATGTACATGTGTTCAGGGCGGGACTCTCATCCTACATGTACAGTTTGGTCCAGATGTGAGCATGTACACTGAAGTTACGACAACTTTTGTGTCATGGCGAAGAGCTGATCTTTGACGCCACGCCACGGACACGTCCATTGACGAAAACTTGCAAATAGCACAACTTTTCATCTTCAATGCCTTTAGAAGGCACAGCACAAATTTGAGGTCGGTCGGACTAAATCCCTAGGAGGAGTTCGTTAAAGTACGAAGTGTGTAAATCATCCAAAATTTGACGTAAAATTCAAAATGGCCGACTTCCTGTTGGGTTTAGGCTATGGCTCCAAGAGACTTTTTTGTGCGTCTGGACAAGATACATGTACCACAGAAAATTCGTGCACGTAGGTGAAACGTGCGGCGGGGGCTGCTTCGTTAAAGGTCACTTTCTGTTGCCAGCAGGTGGCGCTATGACTGTGGGTGAATGTCGGCATGTACATGTGTTCAGGGCGGGACTCTCATCCTACATGTACAGTTTGGTCCGGATGTGAGCATGTACACTGAAGTTACAACAACTTCCTGTTTCATTGCGAATCATCGACGCCACGGACACGCCCATTGACGAAAACGCGCAAATAGCACAACTTTTCATCGTCAATGCCTTTAGAAGGCACAGCAGAAATTTGAGGTCGATCCGACTAAATCCCTAGGAGGAGTTCGTTAAAGTACGAAGTATGTAAATCATCCAAAAATGGCCATAAAATTCAAAATGGCCGACTTCCTGTTGACTTTAGGCTATGGGTTCTTGAGGCTTTTTTGTGCGTCTTGATACGATACATGTCCCCAGAAAATTTCGTACATGTAGGTTGAACGTGAACGAGGGGCTAATCATTTCCAATTTTCTAGGTGGCGCTAGCGAGTCATTTTGCCACGCCCATGTGCGAAACTTGTAGAATACGAAATTTTTCACCGGTTCTGACATGTTTGCAAATTTTGGTGAGTTTTCGAGTATGTTTAGGCCATGTCATTTGGGCCTACTTTGCAGAAAAAAAAAAAAAATAATCCGAGCAATTTCAATAGGGACCTCGCACGGTCGTGCTCGGGCCCTAATAATAATAATCCGAGCAATTTCAATAGGGACCTCGCACGGTCGTGCTCGGCCCTAATAATCCGAGCAGATTCAATAGGGACCTCGCACGGTCGTGCTCGGGCCCTAATAATAATAATCCGAGCAAATTCAATAGGGACCTCACACGGTCGTGCTCGGGCCCTAAATGTATATATATATATATATATATATATAATCCGAGCAAATTCAATAGGGACCTCGCACGGTCGTGCTCGGGCCCTAATAATCCGAGCAAATTCAATAGGGACCTCACACGGTCGTGCTCGGGCCCTAATTAGTAAAACTAAAAACTACAAGGAAGCATGATGAACAAACAAATCACAAAAGTAAAACACACTACAGAGAACAGCAAACACAAGGGCAGGGAATGAACACAGAAATCAAGACCATTTTCATCCTTGGTTCAATCCAATAAAGACTGCATTTCCTGTTAAAGAGGATAAATCAACATGAAGACCAGAGAGCTGTCTATGGGAGAAAAGCAAGCCATTGTCAAGCTGAGAAAAAAAGGAAAATTGACCAGAGCCATTGGACAAACATGGGCATAGCAAGCACAACAATTTAGAATGTCCTGAAAAAGAAAGAAACTACTGGTGTACTGAGCAACAGACGTCCAACAGGTCAGCCAAGGAAAACAACAGTAGTTGATGACAGAAATATCATGAGAGCTGTGAAGAAAACCCCCAAAACATCAGTAAGTGACACCACCAACGACCTCCACAGTACAGGGTGAAGGTATCACAATCCACTGTTGGAAGAAGACTCAGAGAGCAGAAATATAGAGGCACACCACAAGATGCAAACCACTCATCAGAAGGAAGAATCAGATTGAAATTTGCAAAGTACAGAGATGAGCCACAAAAGTTCTGGAACACAATCCTATGGACTGATGAGACCAAGATTAATCTCTAGCAAAGTGATGGAAAGGCCAAAGTGTGGAGAAAGAAAGGAACTGCTTATGATCCGAAACATACAAGCTCATCTGTGAAGCATGGTGGAGGTAATGTCATGGCTTGGGAGTACATGGCTGCTTATGGAACGGGGTCATTAATATTTATTGATGATGTAACTGATGATGGTAGCAGCAGAATGAATTCGGAAGTGGACAGAAACATTTTGTCTGCCAATTTATGGAGAAATGCATTGAAACTAATCGGTAGGAAGTTTATCATGTAGCAGGACAATGAGCCAAAGCACACTGCCAACAAAACAAAGGACTTCATCAGGGGAAAAAGTGGAAGGTTTTAGACTGGCCATGTGATTCAGCTGACCTTAACCCAATAGAGCATGCATTTCACCTCCTTAAGAGGAAACTGAGGGGAGAAACACCCGAAACAAAGAAGAACTGAAAGAAGCTGTGGTAAAAGCCTGGAATAGCATCACAAATGAAGAATGCAACAGTTTGGTGATGTCGATGGGTCGCAGGCTTGAGGCACTTATTGCAAGCAAGGGTTATGCCACCAAATATTAAATGTTATTTACTTTAAGATTATTTGTTCCTTTACTCTTGCTCACCTAAGAATGCTGTGGTCTTGTACAAACGGTGATATGATGTTGTTTAACACATCTAGATGTGAATACCAGGAAATAAAAGCTGAAATTCTGAACTCTTGTCTCATACTCATCTTTTGATCTATATAAATAAAATTGAATTGAATTGAACTAAATTCACGTTTGTGTAGTATAACTGATGGTAACGTGAAAATATGTATCAACCTGTTTTTATCTTTGCTTAATACAGGTGTTACCACAGCTTACAGCAAGCCAGCTCGTTACTGAATCACAGTCAGTCTTTTAAAATCTACCCAATATTAACATGCTAGCTTGATAGTGAGCACTAACAGCCAAGTTAGTTGTTTATTGTCATAATGATAAAGTTAGGCAAGGCAAGGTTTATTTTAAGCCTTTTAAGTTTATTTGTATAGCACATTTTAACAACAAGGTAATTCAAAGTGCTTTACATAAAACATAAAAGCAACAGGGAAATATAAAAAAGTTACAGTAAATATTTAATTAAAAGCAATGATTAAAAGCTAAAAACAAAGAAAAAGAAAACAGGACAGTAAAAGTTACAGTGCAGTGTAAGTTATCAATAAAAAGAAAAATCTTAAATATTTAATTAAAAGCAATGGTCTTAATTTAAAAGAACTGACTGTTTCAGCAGACCTGCAGTAATCTGGGAGTTTGTTCCAAATATACAGAGCATAATAACTGAACGCTGCTTCTCCTTGTTTAGTTTTGACTCTGGGGACAGAAAGCAGACCTGCCCCAGACGACCTGAGAGTTCTGGATGGTTCATAATGAAGCAGAAGATCGGAAATGTATTTTGGCCCTAAACCATTTAGTGCTTTATAAACTAACAGCAGGATTTTGAAATCAATTCTTTGACATACAGGAAGCCAATGTAAAGACCTCAGAACTGGAGTGATGTGATCCACCTTTTTGGTCTTAGCGAGGACTCGAGCAGCAGCGTTCTGAATCAGCTGCAGCTGTCTGATGGATTTCTTAGGGAGCCCTGTAAGGACACTGTTAAAGTAGTCGAGTCGACTGAAGATGAATGCATGGATAAGTTTTTCCAGGTCCTGCTGAGACATAAGTCCTTTAATCCTTGATATATTCTTCAGGTGATAGTAGGCTGACTTTGTAATTGTCTTAATGTGGCTCCTCAAATTCAGGTCTGAGTCCATGACTACACCAAGATTTCATTCACATGTCATTTTTGTCAGCTCAGATGTGTAATTACCTATAGACACAAAGTAGTCCCTGTCCTTTAAGTAGGATTCAAACCAGTTTAGAACTGTGCCAGAACGTCCAACCCAGTTTTCAAGTCTGTCTAGTAATACGTTGTGGTCGACCGTGTCGAGATCCATAATCCTAGGACTGAAATTCCGCAACTGTCAGTGTTTAAATGGATGTCATTGAAGACCATAACAAGAGACGTCTCAGTGCTGTGGTGTGGTCGAAAACCTGAGTGGAAGACATCAAAACAGTTATTTAGTGCCAAGAAAGCACTAAGCTACTTGAAAAACAGCTTTTTCAATGATTTTACAAAAAAATGGGAGATTTGATAAGGGCTTATAATAGCTCATTAGTGAACTGTCTAGATTGCTCTTTTTTAAGAGTGGCTTAATGACTGCAGTTTTCAGGGCCTGTTGGAAAAAACCTGAGAGGAGAGACATGTTAACAATTTGTAGTAAATCTGAGGCCATGCATTTAGACACATGTTTGAAAAAACCTGTTGGCAGAATATCAAGGCAACATGAAGAGGATTTCAGATGTTGTATTATGTCCTCCAGGTTTTTATGGTTAATAGAATCAAATTGTCTCATGCTATATGAATTGTTTTTAAGTGGACACAGGGACAAGACATATCCTGTTACTGACATGGAGGCACTGATTGCTTGTCTAATTGTTTGAATTTTGTCAGTGAAGAAGCAGGCAAATTCCTGGTGGATAGAAGTTCAGAGGCTACAGACACAGGAGGGTTGGTTAGCCTGTCGACAGTAGCAAACAGGGCACGTGCATTATTAGTGTTTTTGGTGATGATGTCAGAGAAGAAGGACCGCCTTGCATTTCTCAGCTCTAAATTATAAATGCGAAGTCTCTCTTTATAGAGTTAGGCATTTTCTTACCTGTGATTCTGTCATGATGTTAGCCGCTGCACTGCGCTCCTCCCCGCTCATTACACTCGGTCGACTCGCTCCAGCTGAGTCAGAAATGCACGTTCACATGTTTTGGTGGCGTGGGAGTTTCTCTGTTGGATTCTTTCAAAATCCAGCAGTTTCTTGCTAGTTTCTCAAACTTACCTACCCTGGCTTTAATGATAAGAAGCAGAGAAGAAAGCAGCTTGGTAAAGTATTATAATAACTAATTATTACAACAATTTTTTTTTTTCAAACTAACATGTAATTAATTCAAACTAATACAAATGCTACCCACATAGCACTAAACGGCCCTCACACCTTCACGAACATTGGCATGCTGTGGCAGCACTACTGTTTCCCGAGGTCGGTCAATGTGGCTCTGAATATTCACGCATTTTGGATGCTGAATGAGGCTTACTTTCTGTTGCCTGTACGTGGCACAAGGAGTATGAATTTTTAAACATGTGAAGTTTGGTACAGATTTGACCATGTACAGTTAAAGTACAACAACTTCCTGTTTCATGGCATAACATCAATTTTCAATGCCCTTAAATTAAGTCAGAGTTAGCATAACTATTAATAGCCAAGGAATTTAGCTTGCACGGCAAAAATTTTAAGTCAATCGGATTAACTCTGTAGGAGTTTGTTAAAGCATGGATCCCGTAAAAAGCGGAAAGTGCCCCAAAATTGCACTTTCAATTCAAAATAGCCTCTTGGGTTTAGGGTATGGCTCCAAGAGGCTTTTTGTGTGTTGTGGGGTGCTATGGAGGAGCCATTTTGCCATACCCATGCGTGAAACCCATAGGAGACATAAATGTTCACAACTTCTGACAGGGCAAAGTTTCATGAGATTTCCAGCAACTTTAGGCCGTCAATAATGCCTATTCATTTTGGAGAAGAAGAAAAAAGAATAATTAGGGCCAGAGCACAAATCTTGCGTCTTCAGTGAGAAGGTACAATTATCTGGTAATTCACAAAGAAAGAAAGTAGATTAAAGCTGCAGGCAGTGTTGGGCGGGCCATGGCACGTGAAACGCATAGGGGAGATCCACGACCACACTGCAGATGCCGCAGCACTGCTGATGCAGCTCTGAATTTGCCACACGCTTTGCACAAAGGACTTAAACGTCTCTTCCTGTGTCCCCTAGGCGGCACTAGAGAACACCCAGTACTTTTACATTATGTCTTTATAACTATGACTGAATATTGGTATGTAGATGTGTTTGTGGCGAGACTGTTATCAACCATGTAAAGTCTGGTACAGATTTGAGCATGTACAGTAAAGTTACGACGACTTCCTGTTAGATGACATAGCATGGAATTTCGCTGCAATGTCACGGATACACCATTCAAGGAAAACTCACAAGCTTTACAATATGACATCACCAATGTGTTATGGGTTTTCTAAGATAGTTTTGAAGTAGATATAACCAACTTGCAAGAAGTATTTCATCACAGCTGTTGCCAGCATGTGGAGCTATGACTACGACTAAATATTGGCTTGTAGATGAACACATCAAGGCAGGACTCTTATCAAACATGTAAGGTTTGGTGCAGATGTGAGCATGCACACTGAAGTTAGAACAACTTCCTGTTTCATGGTGAATGATCGATTTTGGATGCCACGCCATGGACACCGTTCCACAAAAATTCACCGTTTGTACAGGTTTCAATCTTCAGTGACTGAACAGTGAAAATGAATGAACAGTCATCTGAAGTTGGTTGTTCTAATTCTCTAGGAATTTATTAAAGTACACACCTTGTAAATGGTGAAAAATGGGATAGAATTGCAATAACATTTTGGGCAAAGTTTGGTGAGTTTTTGAGCATGTTAAGACTGCCAAAAATGTGATTACTTTGCTCATTTGTCTCATTCTTCGGGCCTGGAAAATAAGTCCTTCATTTCCAATAGGGGCCCAAAAAATACAGGATTTGTGTTGCAGAAATATAATGTTATTCCTTTCTTGTATCATCTCATGATCCCTTCAAAATGGCAATAACATGAATAAACATGATACAATTGGGGTTTTGTCACTGGTGATGCAATTTATATTGATTGTCAAGGAAGAAAAAATTTCATGGATTACTTAGACCTCTTTATCTTAACAAGGATTAGTTAATTATGCTACAGCATTACTCACAACTGATGTACTGATTTGTAATAACTGTCTTTGACCAAGGTTGGAGAGATCAAGGCTCATGCAGCAGAGTGGAAAGCAAATGTGCGAGCAGAGTTCCGGGAAACTCGTCGGCGTATGAGCGTTGAGGTCCATGACAAGTTGCAGAGAGCCGCCACTATCCGGAGCATGGAGAGACGGCAACTGGGCCTAGACCAGAGGGCCGTGTCCCTGGACATGCTTTCCCCAGAGCGACGTGCGATGTTCAACAGCCTGGACACCAACAGCTATAATACCTCCTCCCAGGAGAGCATTGATACAAAGCTGAACAACCTTCGGCTGCGGGGAGCCGAGCAGTGCGACCGGCGCGCCAACCACCAGACCACGTCTGAGGACAACATTTTCAACCGCTTGGGCTCTGTCACCAAGCTGGCCAAACGCAACAGGAATCGGGAACTGAAGAAAAACATACCAGGTGAGGCTCGGCGTCCGCACAGCGAGGCCTACGGCTGCAGTATGCCCACTTTTGACTGTACCACACCCACTGCAGATGAAGGGAAAAAGAAGGATGAAGGAGATGATGACAATGAAGAGAAGGAGTGCAACACTAGCTTGTCTGATTTTCCACTGTTTGTGGAAGCTTGCAAGCCTCAAAATGGGTTTATTCCAGAGCAGACCAAAGAGAATGAGAGTGAGAAAACACTTAAAGCAAAGGATCTGCATATTCAGATGACATAGACAATGTGTTCTTCTACAAAGGGAGGTTTTTAATGCCACCATTAGTGCCTTAGGTCTCCCTTATTCCTGTGTGTGCTTAAGCAGGGACACTTTTTAACAATTTTAACATATTCACTGTGCCCTATGGATGTGATTGACACATATTGTGTTGTATGAATGCAAACCCTGGTATGGTTTCTTCAGTTGTTCTATGCCACATGATGGTCATGTACGTCATAAGAGAAGTTATCAGCTCATAGGATAACTTGAGTGTTATTTTTGCTGCCTTGGCCATTATTTCTCTGAGCGAAGATAACATTGTACTTATTGAACTAAAATAATAACTGAGATCCAGATGCTTAATATCAATGAGGTACAGGGGGAAAGCAATTTGTTCCCTGACTACTTGTTCCACTGAATTGTTGAAGGATACATCCTGCTTCTCCTCCTCTGCACATCTAGCAGATCTCCACAATACAGGAGTGTCTGTTTGAATAACTGATTCACATGTATTTAAAAGAATAAACCTACCAGTGTGAAGCTGTTGTTAATTGAACATACATGTGTGAACACTTCCAACTCTGCACACACTGCAGATAACTACCATCTTGTCCATTGTCCGTGTTCACATTCATTTTGGGTCTGGCCCAACAGAAATTTGAGAAATGCAGCCATTCTAAATATTTTTCAAAAGTGTTAGCATATTGAATTGGAATGAGATATAGAGATAGCAATGCTTGAGCTTTCCCCCTAATAGTCCTTAAGTTTTATTGGAAATAAGATAATTGAAGATGTTTTACATTATGTCTGACATGTGCACATGGACTTGATACTGTAACTCCATGTGTGGCTGAAGTCAGAATATAAGTATTACTCAAAAATAAGTAAAGAAATCACTGAAAAAATACTGCTGTAAAATAATATAATAGTAACATGTGAGAGATGTTTGATTTAAATATAACACTATTTTACTATTTTAGTTTGTTATGGTGTTTTTCATGTTGCTTATCGAAACAAAATGTGCATTTAAATGTGAATGAAAATGATTCAGACCATGCCCCATGGTGTCTTTGCATGCTCCCCAAGGTTGTGTCAGTACAGTGTCCAAAAATGCTACGTAGACCATGACCTATTTGAACACTATCTCAGGGCTTGTTAACCTAATGTTTGTTGTTGACATTGTCTAAAAAGTGCTGCATTCATACTTTGAAAGAATGAGGGGACAATGATTGCACCTGTGCTCTATTAAAATTAGAAGATAAGCGATAATGCAAGAGAAGGGACTGTTACATACTAGACATGGACCCACCAATTATGTGATGGATGGGTTTGACATTATTTAGCGCACTGCTGTTACCATGACTGTATTGTGTCTTGTACTTGATTTAAGCATATCAAAAAACTGTTGAAAAACATTGAAGTATGAATCACCTGTAAGTTCCTGAATAGACATTTTTGAGCTTGGTTTTGGGTTTACCCCTCATCCACAACCTGGAAAATCCAAGTTTTTATAAAACATAAGGAGCCTGGACGGACCTTAGTTGAGACAAGCTGACATGCTTGACAGGCTGAGACAACTGTCGGATCAAGCAAACATGCTCCAAAACACCTTATTACCTCTTTAGTGGATTCTAAAACTCACCCTGATGACGCACATAAGAAGAAAAATTTGCTCTTCATATCAAACTTGTGAATGTGAAAAAATGTATCCTTGCAGAAATGTTGGGACTTTTTGAATGGAGTGTAGTGTTATTGCATCATAAGGCACTTCTGCATCAGTTGCAGCTTTCAGCCATGGTGTTTGCTGCCTGAGCATACAATACGATTCCCACAAAGTACATTTTCATGTTCGCCATTCACCATTGCTGGAAATGATACCACATGCATAAAAAATGGAACCTGTGCCACTGATTGTATTACAGTGATATGATGCTCGCATTGTCATTTTCACATATATTTCCAAGCCTCATGAGTACTTTAGTACTCAGTATATGTGTATGCACTGTCTGTCTGATCCTAGTGTTCACATTACTAGGTTAAGCTCTAGGTTAGTGTGAATGCAGCTGAAGCAAGGACTACATGTGCTTAAAAAATGCTTCTAAGAACTACAAAAATGTCAAAGCATAAAAAGAAAACCAAGACATAGATCAAAAAAGGCATGTAAAACTATATTGCAATGTATATGGTGTTGATTGTATGCCACCTCATGCTTCAGAGGATGATGCTTACCATGTTTTTTTTTAACTGCCTGTGTTAAGACTCACAAGCAGCACATGCTCTGTACTTGGACTTTGCTCCCAATGTCTCTTGTGCAAACATTACATTAAATATATTGATTGCCTTTTGGAAATAGAAATCACAGAATTAAGTGCTTTTTCTGAGGATGTGGCAGTACATTTCAAGGTCCTTGAGGTCTGCATTAGTCTCATGTATCTCTAACTGGTATCTACTAAAGGTGGCTTTTGAAGGATGCATCAGTTTTAGGTCACTGCTTGTGACTTCTGTTACACTGAAATTATCCCCTGGTTTTAGCTGTTCACCCAGGTCAAAAAGAAGTGCTCTTAAAGGCACTGAAAATATACTTGAAATTCACATAGTATGCTTATAGTTCATTCATACTTCGAACATGCTTACTACAAGTATATTAAAGATATATTCTCCTGAGCTTTAACATACTTCTCAAAAGTACACTTTGAATAAATTGGTAATAAATATATACTTAATTAAACTTTTAATAAATATGCTTATGTTTGCATGTTCTTCCCGTGTCTGCATGGGTTCTCTCCGGGTGCTCCGGCTTCGTCCCACCATCCAAAGACATGCGGACTAGGTTGATTGGTGACCCTAAATTGTCCTTAGGTGAGAGCGTGAGTGGTTGTTTGTCTATGTGTGGCCCTGCGATGGACTGGCGACCTGTCCAGGGTGTACCCCGCGCCCAATGTCAGCTGGGATTGGCTCCAGCCCCCTGCGACCCTGTACACAGGATAAGCGGTTGACGATGGATGGATATTTATTTAACTCTTAGTAAATACTATTTAGGTGTACTTTGTGGAAGTACATTGGTAAACAATTACACTTTTAGTGGGTTAAAAATATATTTATGCCAAACATGCTTCATTGTGTACCGCGTAGCGGTAGAACCCTTCTATGTTTGTGTGTTTTAGTTATTCTTATTATTATTACTATTGTTTTTGTGTGTTTTAGTTATTATTAGGGTTCTTTTTGGCCACATGGTGGCGCTATAATTAAGGCTTAAAAATGCAAACTTTGAAAGGCCACGCCCCTTACACCGTAAGTCCAATTGACTTGAAATTTCTCACACAGGTGCAGCTCAATGTACTCTACAAAAAAGCCTCAACGATCATTAAGGTCCGCCTATAAAATTTTTCCGCCATTTTGAATTTTTTGAAAATCACATTTTTGACATCTCCTCCTAGACCATAGCTTCGATTGCCACCAAATTTTCAGTGAATTATCATTGGATCAAGCCTATTAAAAGTGGACATAAATGACCACAAAACAGCAACCATAGGGCTGATTATCACAAAACTTACAGGATATGTTCAGATAGGTGCCCCGGATATACCTGGACAGTTTGATGTACATACGTCCCTAGGGGGCGCTACAAGCACAAGAAAGGTGCTTAGCATTACACAAATTACACTATAAATCCCATATTCATTCTCCAATTATCACAAATCTCTCAGGATGTGTCCTCATAAGTAACTGAAACATGCCCTGAAAGTTTCATTCAAATCGAACACCCGGGGGCGCTATAAATGCAAACAAACTGCAGGGGATAAAACGCAAATCAGGCTACAAAATACAAATTGTTTGTCCAATCAACACAAAACTTGCAGGATATGTCTAGATAAGGACATCACACATACACCGCAATTCTCATTCAAATTGACCACTAGGAGGCGCTATAAATGCACAAAAGGAAGCTATTGATCATAAAATGGTGGGTGGTAATGGCGCATAGATAAGATGCTTGCCTTTGGTGTGGACCTGGGTTCAATTCCCACTGTGAGACATCCACCATTGTGTCCCTGAGCAAGACACTTAACCCCTAGTTGCTCCAGAGGTGTGCAACCTCTGACATGTATAGCAATTGTAAGTCGCTAAATGAATTAATGTAAATTAATGTAAAATGTTTGTCCCATCCAGTGGTGCTGAAGGACATTACAGGCTGGACCCCTTGCAGTTTGCCTACAGGGCTAACAGGTCAGTGGATGATGCTGTCAACTTGAGACTGCATTACATCCTGCAACACCTCGACTCTCAAGGGACACATGCAGGGATTCTGTTCGTGGACTTGAGCTTGGCGTTCAACACCATCATCTCAGAAATCCTCAACACCAAACTCACCCAGCTCACTGTGCCAGCCTCCACCTGTCAGTGGATCACAAACTTCCTGATGGCTGGAGACTATTAGCACTGGTGCTCCCCAGGGGTGTGCGCTCTCCCCACTGCTCTTCTCCCTCTACACCAACAGCTGGACCCATCTGTCAAACTCCTGAAGTTCGCTGACGACACAATGGTCATCGGCCTCATCCGGGACGGTGATGAGTCGGCCTACAGACGGGAGGTTGATCAGCTGGCTCTCTGGTGGGGTCAGAACAACCTTAACGCGCTCAAAACTGTGGAGATGATCGAGGCCTTCAGGAGGAGCCCCCCCACTCTGCCCCCTCTGTCTCTAATCAACCACCTGTTTACTGGTTACCAATTATTATTTATTCATCATTCTCTATCTCAGTGGTGTTCACACTGTTCATACTGTTATATTGTCATATTGTAGATAATGTTTACCAAACCCACCTACCTCAAGTACATAACACCTGCACATAATACTTATTCATTCAAGCATCCTTTGCACTATGCTCCATTGCACTGTGTACATGTATTCATGTATGTGTACCTGTATATCACATCCACCTCCAACATGTACATAATAATGGTAATAATAATTTACTCCTGCATCCTTTGCACTCTGCTCATTGCACTATTGTCTCTGTTGAGACTTTTGTTATTTATAGTGTGTATATATGTGTTCTCTATACTTTAGCCTGCGTTTGATTTTATTATTGTATTATTGTATAAGTAAGTGCATGGTGAGCAATGTACATGACAATGTAATGTCAAATTCCACGTATGTGCACACATACCTGTCAAATAAAGCTCTGATATTATGTCAATCCTGTGTTAAAAAGTTCAAATGTCTTAGAAGCATGTAGGTGTTGTCGTATTAGGCTCTGTCACTTTAAGAGGGTAACCTCTGACCCTGAGCCGACAATGGTTGTTTTTTTAAGAGAGGCCTCCGATTCGTTCATGTAGATGCCTGTCACCTTTCTAAACTTGTGATTGGTTAAGGGGCGGGACTAACAGCCAGAGTGGAACTACGAGTCAGCCTGCTGCTTCCAGCGTGTGTTTTTCTCTGGAGGTAACTTAGCCACAAGCTACAGCAGACAGAAAGGTGTAATTTAATAATTATACAGACAGTCAGTAGCCTGGCTGGTTTATAATAAGTTTGTCACTCTGCTACACAGTTTTGTGTACTGCACTGTGTGAGAGCTGTGCTAGTCTGCACACAGCAACAGGTTAGCAACATCGCTAACAGCAAGCTAACGTTAAACAGACACTGTCCCACTGACAGCGCTGCGAGTGACCTGATAAGCACCTCTGGCTTTGAGGGAGACCATCCTGTACCTGTCTTCATCTTCATCCTTCTGAGAGGATTGCAAAACATGACACCAGCGGGAGTTATCTGGACAATGCTGTGAAACTGAGCTTACTTTAAAGGGTTAAACATCGCTGCCCAACAAACAGGTGGAGGAAACAGCTGCGAACTCAGTAACGGTCGGATCATAACGCTCTGTGCTGCTGCTCCGTGTATGGGACAAGCTGTTGTGCTGGATCGGTTGATTCCAAGCTATGGATTGCGCTTGTTGTCATGTAGCCGGTTTCATGCTGCTTTATTATCCGCGGTTATTACGCCAACATGGCGGCTGGCTGTGCTGGATGAAAGGTATGGAGCCGGGAGTGTAAATTAACTCTCTCTCTCTCAAATTAAAGCTGCAAGCAGCGTTGGGCGGGCCCTCGCACTTGTAAGCGCGTCCGCGTGTGAGCCGGCCGAGTTGCACATTCTGGATCTCTGCCGGTGCGGCTGTGAATTTGCTACACGGTTCCGACGCCGCATGAAGGTGCTATATGTCTCTTCCTGTGTCCCCTATGTGGAGCTACATAGCACTTGCCGCTATGAATATAAATCGGTATTGGTGTGTAGATGTCTGAGGGGTGGGAGAGTTATCAAGCACGTAAAGTTTGGTTCAGATGTGAGCATATACACTGAAGTTACGACAACTTCCTGTGTCATGGCGAAGACTTGATCTTTGACGCCACGCCACGGACACGCCCATTGATGAAAACTTGCAAATAGCACAACTTTTCATCTTCAATGCCTTTAGAAGGCAAACCACAAATTTGAGGTCGGTCGGACTAAATCCCTAGGAGGAGTTTGTTAAAGTACGAAGTGTGTAAATCATCCAAAATTTGACATAAAATTCAAAATGGCCGACTTCCTGTTGGGTTTAGGCTATGGCTCCAAGAGACTTTTTTGTGCGTCTGGACAAGATACACGTACCACAGAAAATTCGTGCACGTAGGTGAAACGTGCGGCGGGGGCTGCTTCGTTAAATGTCACTTTCTGTTGCCAGCAGGTGGCGCTATGACTGTGGGTGAATGTCAGCATGTACATGTGTTCAGGGCGGGACTCTCATCCTAGATGTACAGTTTGGTCCAGATGTGAGCATGTACACTGAAGTTACAACAACTTCCTGTTTCATAGCGAATCATCGACGCCACGGACACGCCCATTGACGAAAACTCGCAAATAGCACAACTTTTCATCGTCAATGCCTTTAGAAGACACAGCAGAAATTTGACGTCGATCCGACTAAATCCCTAGGAGGAGTTCGTTAAAGTACGAAGTGTGTAAATCATCCAAAAATGGCCGTAAAATTCAAAATAGCCGACTTCCTGTTGACTTTAGGCTATGGGTTCTTGAGGCTTTTTTGTGCGTCTTGATACGATACATGTCCCCAGAAAATTTCGTACATGTAGGTTGAACGTGAACGAGGGGCTAATCTTTTCCAATTTTCTAGGTGGTGCTAGCGAGTCATTTTGCCACGCCCATGTGCGAAACTTGTAGAATACGAAATTTTTCACCGGTTCTGACATGTTTGCAAATTTTGGTGAGTTTTCGAGTATGTTTAGACCATGTCATTTGAGCCTACTTTGCAGAAGAAAAAAAAAATATATATATATATTAAAGCTGCAAGCAGCGTTGGGCGGGCCCTCGCACTTGTAGCGCGTCCGCGCGTGAGCCGGCCGAGTTGCATATTCTGGAGCTCTGCCGGTGTGGCTGTGAATTTCCTACGCGGTTCCGACGCCGCATGAAGGTGTTATATGTCACTTCCTGTGTCCCCTATGTGGAGCTACATAGCACTTGCCGCTATGAATATAAATCGGTATTGGCGTGTAGATGTCTGCGGGGTGGGAGAGTTATCAAGCACGTAAAGTTTGTTTCAGATGTGAGCATGTACACTGAACAATAATGTACCCAAACAATAAAATAAATTCCTTTTATATTTCCCTGCCTTGTTGTTTATGTGTACATACAGAGGAAGAATGTGAGAACAGCACACATTTCATCGTTACTGTGTGTTAGAGCATGGGAGAACAGTGGATACTTTTAATACAGCCCACACCCCTAATACTGTGTAACTATAACAAGTAGAGAACAGAAGAAAAAGATGTTCTTTCTTTACAACTGTCTGCATAGCTCATTCATATTGTGTAATGAATGAAAATAAATAGGCCTACTAGGCTCCTCTCTACTTTGACATTTAAGATTAGCTTGTTTGATCCACCTTCATACACATGTGACATTACTGTACAACTTGAGAAAGGTTAGTTGTTTTCTGCTCCAGCCTGCCTAAAAGAAAAGCGTTTTTGGGATTAAATGGACTTTATTAGCTGCTGCAGTGCAGGATGAACTCAGAACAGACCCATTTCTCACCTTATTATTCTAAATCATGCAACGAAGAAGAAGAAATGCATAATAAATCCTGGGACAAAATCTGTCCACAAATACTGTACAGCATGTAGTCTGATGAACAAGACTTGTGTTATAGCTGACTTGGGCAGTGAAATGTTTTTTTAATTCATGTGGTCATAGTTGTCCACAACTCAAATCAGAATATAAGAAGAAATGTTTTATACCACCTCAAGAAGGCTTCCTATCAGAAAGGTAGGAAGGTATTTCAAATGTACAACTGCAGTACTTAAATCTAAGTAAAGTAATTTCCCTGACATTTTTGTTACTTTACTTTTAATAGACGCATGTAACAGGTTTTATACTTCCTGTGAGTATAATCCAATCAATCTTATTTTCATACTGTATATCCGTTGTGTAATTTGATAAATTGTGTTGTATGTCGTGCTCGCGTCTCAGAGAAGACTCTGACTGCAACATGCGTCTTTGTAAAGAGAGAAACGGACAGAAAAAGTCTCTAACTCTGCCTGTCAGCTCGCTCTGCTCGTTAAAACTGAATTTTCCATACAGAATTGAATACGAGTGCACTCCAGATTTAGCTGCAGCTAGCTGACCGTGTGCTTCTCCCTATACCGCAGTTCTGTGTCCATGCATGCAGCAAACTGAAAGCACTGTCTGTCGGAGCGTCTACGTGAAAAGAGAAGGAAGACATTGCTGGTAGTATTGTCTTCAGAGTTGTTAAACACCTCAGCGCACTGAAGGAAGCCATCTGACTGTGTGAGGGGCAAGATCGTTGATGTCTGCAGGCAGAGTAGGAGCTCTCCTGTCTGACTGGTCCACCAATAGCAGAGAAGATGACCCCTTGTCAAGCACGTAAAGTTTGGTTCAGATGTGAGCATACACACTGAAGTTACAACAACTTCCTGTGTCATGGCGAAGACTTGATCTTTGACGCCACGCCACGGACACGCCCATTGACGAAAACTCGCAAATAGCACAACTTTTCATCTTCAATGCCTTTAGAAGGCACAGCAGAAATTTGAGGTCGGTCGGACTAAATCCCTAGGAGGAGTTCGTTAAAGTACGAAGTGTATAAATCATCCAAAATTTGACGTAAAATTCAAAATGGCCGACTTCCTGTTGGTTTTAGTACATCGCTCCAAGAGGCTTTTTTGTGCGTCTGGACAAGATACACGTACCACAGAAAATTCGTGCACGTAGGTGAAACGTGCGGCGGGGGCAGCTTCGTTAAATGTCACTTCCTGTTGCCAGCAGGTGGCGCTATGACTGTGGGTGAATGTCAGCATGTACATGTGTTCAGGGCGGGACTCTCATCCTACATGTACAGTTTGGTCCAGATGTGAGCATGTACACTGAAGTTACGACAACTTCCGTGTCATGGCGAAGAGCTGATCTTTGACGCCACGCCACGGACACGCCCATTGACGAAAACTTGCAAATAGCACAACTTTTCATCTTCAATGCCTTTAGAAGGCACAGCAAAATTTGAGGTCGGTCGGACTAAATCCCTAGGAGGAGTTCGTTAAAGTACGAAGTGTGTAAATCATCCAAAATTTGACGTAAAATTCAAAATGGCCGACTTCCTGTTGGTTTTAGGCTATGGCTTCAAGAGACTTTTTTGTGCGTCTGGACAAGATACACGTACCACAGAAAATTCGTGCACGTAGGTGACACGTGCGGCGGGGGCTGCTTCGTTAAAGGTCACTTTCTGTTGCCAGCAGGTGGCGCTATGACTGTGGGTGAATGTCGGCATGTACATGTGTTCAGGGCGGGACTCTCATCCTAGATGTACAGTTTGGTCCAGATGTGAGCATGTACACTGAAGTTACAACAACTTCCTGTTTCATTGCGAATCATCACGCCACGGACACGCCCATTGACGAAAACTCGCAAATAGCACAACTTTTCATCGTCAATGCCTTTAGAAGGCACAGCAGAAATTTGACGTCGATCCGACTAAATCCCTAGGAGGAGTTCGTTAAAGTACGAAGTGTGTAAATCATCCAAAAATGGCCATAAAATTCAAAATGGCCGACTTCCTGTTGACTTTAGGCTATGGGTTCTTGAGGCTTTTTTGTGCGTCTTGATACGATACATGTCCCCAGAAAATTTCGTACATGTAGGTTGAACGTGATCGAGGGGCTAATCATTTCCAATTTTCTAGGTGGCGCTAGCGAGTCATTTTGCCACGCCCATGTGCGAAACTTGTAGAATACGAAATTTTTCACCGGTTCTGACATGTTTGCAAATTTTGGTGAGTTTTCGAGAATGTTTAGGCCATGTCATTTGGGCCTACTTTGCAGAAAAAAAAATAAAAAATTAAAGCTGCAAGCAGCGTTGGGCGGGCCCTCGCACTTGTAAGCGCGTCTGCGCGTGAGCCGGCCGAGTTGCACATTCTGGAGCTCTGCCGGTGCGGCTGTGAATTTGCTACCGATTCCGACGCCGCATGAATGTGCTATATGTCACTTCCTGTGTCCCCTATGTGGAGCTACATAGCACTTGCCGCTATGAATATAAATCGGTATTGACGTGTAGATGTCTGCGGGGTGGGAGAGTTATCAAGCACGTAAAGTTTGTTTCAGATGTGAGCATGTACACTGAACAATAATGTACCCAAAAATAAAATAAATTCCTTTTATATTTCCCTGCCTTGTTGTTTATGTGTACATACAGAGGAGAATGTGAGAACAGCACACATTTCATCGTTACTGTGTGTTAGAGCATGGGAGAACAGTGGATACTTTTAATACAGCCCACACCCCTAATACTGTGTAACTATAACAAGTAGAGAACAGAAGAAAAAGATGTTCTTTCTTTACAACTGTCTGCATAGCTTATTCATATTGTGTAATGAATGAAAATAAATAGGCCTACTAGGCTCCTCTCTACTTTGACATTTAAGATTAGCTTGTTTGATCCACCTTCATACACATGTGACATTACTGTACAACTTGAGAAAGGTGAGTTGTTTTCTGCTCCAGCCTGCCTAAAAGAAAAGCGTTTTGGGATTAAATGGACTTTATTAGCTGCTGCAGTGCAGGATGAACTCAGAATAGACCCATTTCTCACCTTATTATTCTAAATCATGCAACGAAGAAGAAGAAATGCATAATAAATCCTGGGACAAAATCTGTCCACAAATACTGTACAGCATGTAGTCTGATGATCAAGACTTGTGTTATAGCTGACTTGGGCAGTGAAATGTTTAATTTTTTAATTCATGTGGTCATAGTTGTCCACAACTCAAATCAGAATATAAGAAGAAATGTTTTATACCACCTCAAGAAGGCTTCCTATCAGAAAGGTAGGAAGGTATTTCAAATGTACAACTGCAGTACTTAAATCTAAGTAAAGTAATTTCCCTGACATTTTTGTGTTACTTTACTTTTAATAGACCCATGTAAGAGGTTTTATACTTCCTGTGAGTATAATCCAATCAATCTTATTTTCATACTGTATATCCGTTGTGTAATTTGATAAATTGTGTTGTATGTCGTGCTCGCATCTCAGAGAAGACTCTGACTGCAACATGCGTCTTTGTAAAGAGAGAAACGGACAGAAAAAGTCTCTAACTCTGCCTGTCAGCTCGCTCTGCTCCGTTAAAACTGAATTTACCATACAGAATTGAATACGAGTGCACTCCAGATTTAGCTGCAGCCAGCTGACCGTGTGCTTCTCCCTATACCGCAGTTCTGTGTCCATGCATGCAGCAAACTGAAAGCACTGTCTGTCGGAGCGTCTACGTGAAAAGAGAAGGAAGACATTGCTGGTAGTATTGTCTTCAGAGTTGTTAAACACCTCAGCGCACTGAAGGAAGCCATCTGACTGTGTGAGGGGCAAGATCGTTGATGTCTGCAGGCAGAGTAGGAGCTCTCCTGTCTGACTGGTCCACCAATAGCAGAGAAGATGACCCCTTGAGACACAGCCCCTCCTCATTTGCATAATGAGGCAGAAATGCATACAAAAATTTAAAAAGACAGGCAGAAATAAATACCATGGGTGAAAATAAATAAGGTAAATAAATACAAAGGAAGAATAAAACAGACAAAAATATTAAAACACACACATAAATAAATACATTAAAAAAATTAGTAATAAATAAAGTTGAATAAACAAATAAGGTAATTATAACAAAGGTGAATAAGTAAAGGCACTAATTAAAATATATACATTTATGTCTCCTTGTATAATTTAATTACTACCTACATTTATTTATTTACTTTATTTTTTTGTGTATTTAATTGGATGCTTATTTATTTATTGAGCATTTATTTATTTCTGTATTTATTTCTGACTGTGTCAGGATCGGTCCTCCATAACGGGGTGGGAGAGTTATCAAGCACGTAAAGTTTGGTTCAGATGTGAGCATGTACACTGAAGTTACAACAACTTCCTGTGTCATGGCGAAGACTTGATCTCTGACGCCACGCCACGGACACACCCATTGACGAAAACTCGCAAATAGCACAACTTTTCATCTTCAATGCCTTTAGAAGGCACAGCACAAATTTGAAGTCGGTCGGACTAAATCCCTAGGAGGAGTTCGTTAAAGTACGAAGTGTGTAAATCATCCAAAATTTGACGTAAAATTCAAAATGGCCGACTTCCTGTTGATTTTAGGGCATCGCTCCAAGAGGCTTTTTTGTGCGTCTGGACAAGATACACGTACCACAGAAAATTCGTGCACGTAGGTAAAACGTGCGGCGGGGGCTGCTTCGTTAAAAGTCACTTCCTGTTGCCAGCAGGTGGCGCTATGACTGTCTGTGAATGTCAGCATGTACATGTGTTCAGGGCGGGACTCTCATCCTACATGTACAGTTTGGTCCAGATGTGAGCATGTACACTGAAGTTACGACAACTTCCGTGTCATGGCGAAGAGTTGATCTTTGACGCCACGCCACGGACACGCCCATTGACGAAAACTTGCAAATAGCACAACTTTTCATCTTCAATGCCTTTAGAAGGCACAGCACAAATTTGAGGTCGGTCGGACTAAATCCCTAGGAGGAGTTCGTTAAAGTACGAAGTGTGTAAATCATCCAAAATTTGACGTAAAATTCAAAATGGCCGACTTCCTGTTGGGTTTAGGCTATGGCTCCAAGAGACTTTTTGTGCGTCTGGACAAGATACACGTACCACAGAAAATTCGTGCACGTAGGTAAAACGTGCGGCGGGGGCTGCTTCGTTAAAAGTCACTTCCTGTTGCCAGCAGGTGGCGCTATGACTGTGGGTGAATGTCAGCATGTACATGTGTTCAGGGCGGGACTCTCATCCTACATGTACAGTTTGGTCCAGATGTGAGCATGTACACTGAAGTTACGACAACTTCCGTGTCATGGCGAAGAGCTGATCTTTGACGCCACGCCACGGACACGCCCATTGACGAAAACTTGCAAATAGCACAACTTTTCATCTTCAATGCCTTTAGAAGGCACAGCATAAATTTGAGGTCGGTCGGACTAAATCCCTAGGAGGAGTTCGTTAAAGTACGAAGTGTGTAAATCATCCAAAATTTGACGTAAAATTCAAAATGGCCGACTTCCTGTTGGGTTTAGGCTATGGCTCCAAGAGACTTTTTTGTGCGTCTGGACAAGATACACGTACCACAGAAAATTCGTGCACGTAGGTGAAACGTGCGGCGGGGGCTGCTTCGTTAAAGGTCACTTTCTGTTGCCAGCAGGTGGCGCTATGACTGTGGGTGAATGTCGGCATGTACATGTGTTCAGGGCGGGACTCTCATCCTACATGTACAGTTTGGTCCGATGTGAGCATGTACACTGAAGTTACGACAACTTCCTGTTTCATTGCGAATCATCGACGCCACGGACACGCCCATTGACGAAAACGCGCAAATAGCACAACTTTTCATCGTCAATGCCTTTAGAAGGCACAGCAGAAATTTGACGTCGATCCGACTAAATCCCTAGGAGGAGTTCGTTAAAGTACGAAGTGTGTAAATCATCCAAAAATGGCCGTAAAATTCAAAATGGCCGACTTCCTGTTGACTTTAGGCTATGGGTTCTTGAGGCTTTTTTGTGCGTCTTGATGCGATACATGTCCCCAGAAAATTTCGTACATGTAGGTTGAACGTGAACGAGGGGCTAATCATTTCCAATTTTCTAGGTGGCGCTAGCGAGTCATTTTGCCACGCCCATGTGCGAAACTTGTAGAATACGAAATTTTTCACCGGTTCTGACATGTTTGCAAATTTTGGTGAGTTTTCGAGTATGTTTAGGCCATGTCATTTGGGCCTACTTTGCAGAAAAAAAAAAAAAAGCAAATTCAATAGGGACCTCGCACGGTCGTGCTCGGGCCCTAAAAATAATAATCCGAGCAAATTCAATAGGGACCTCACACGGTCGTGCTCGGGCCCTAATAATCCGAGCAAATTCAATAGGGACCTCATACGGTCGTGCTCGGGTCCTAATAATCCGAGCAAATTCAATAGGGACCTCGCACGGTCGTGCTCGGGCCCAAATAATCCGAGCAAATTCAATACGGACCTCACACGGTCGTGCTCGGGCCCTAAATATAATCTTAGCAAATTCAATAGGGACCTCACACGGTCGTGCTCGGGCCCTAAAAAAATATAATCTCAGCAAATTCAATAGGGACCTCACACGGTCGTGCTCGGGCCGTAATAATAACAACATTTGGTATACCACACTTTCCTCACTACAAAGTTGTGATTACCTGTTTCATATTGCCTTTAACACTCCATATCTTGTACACCTTCCCCTTCCCCTATCCTATTCCCACCTACCCCTACCCCCCAATTATCATTTTGTGCCACTAGTTAACTAGTTAACATTTTGTGTTCCACTAGTGCTACTAGTTAACTAGTAAAGCAAAAAGACCCAAACTAGTGTAACTAGTGGATGGTTGGCCCTCACTAGTTAACTAGTCAGGTCAAAAACACTTTCACTAGTGTTACTAGTAGACATTTTGAGCCCGACTAGTAAACTAGTAAGGTAACTAGTAACTTTTTTGCATTAACTAGTTTTTTTATTGTTTTTTTTATTAAACTTATCACCACCCCCCCAACCAACAACTTTCTTTTTTGATTACAATTATACATAAAATTACATCAAATAAAATGAGCAGGAGGGTATTATAAGGAAATATAACAAAAAAGTAAACCTAAAACTGTTAGAGGTTACCAAGGAAGGAGGTGGGGATGTAATAAGAAAGATATGGGAAATGACAGAAGACTGAGAAGGTTAGGATGTAGGAAACAGGTTATCTGTGCTTGAGGACTGCATACTCCTTAAGAAAGCGAACAAAAAGATTGCTGACCTTATAGAAGACATCCGACGACTTTCAGAGGAACTCAAAGAGAAAGATTCCCTGCTGACTGGCTTTATGTATGTGGCTTCAGTACAAGCCAAACAGATTGTTTCTCTTAGCACAACCGCTAACATCCAGGACACCATGCTATGGGACCCCTCTACCCTTCCAAGGCTTTCCTCCTGCTCGACTCCAACCTGCTCGACTCAACCTGGGCTGCAGTGGTAGTCCGTGGCTGCAAGAGAGGCTCGGATGGGGCTGCCTCTCCTCCGCACATCCGCCTCTCCAACCGCTATGCAGCCCTGTCTGACGACACTCTGGTCCATCCAGCGGATGCACCTGCGGCTTCGAGTCTCCCTGATATGGATCTCTTTCGGCGGACAGTGCCGGCCGACACTGTTGCATCTCCTCCACTGGCTACATCTTCTGCACTGGCGGCAAACGGTCTGCCGCAGGGCCTGATTGGCAGCCGTCATCCCGGTCCAAAATCTCCGCTTCCCGACCTAGAATCCTGAAGGAGGCTGTGCTCCGGAGGCCGTCTCTACCCTGCACCGTCGGGTAGCCCTTCTCTCAGGTCTGTTACTGCTACTCTAACACAACACTCTGCAGCTCACACATTCCATCTTCAGTCCGCACGCAGTGTTGAAGCAGATTCTGCTCAGTCCTGCTCTGGAACCCCACAACCGGCATCTCCCCAACCACACTAATAATTGGTGACTCCATAACCAGAAACATCTGTTTCTTTAACGCTACCACTCACTGCTTCCCGGTGCCACCACGGCTGACATTTAAAAAAAACTCCAGGACCTAATGCCATCGCTGCCGTTCTCCATCACAAGAGTGATAGTCCATGAGGGAACAAATGACACAGCTCTTCAGCAGTCTGAGCTGACAAAAACAGATTTTAACCATCTTTTTAACTTTTTAAAGCAGTGTGGAAAGTCCGTTTTTATCTCTGGTGTAGACCTTGCCGTCAAAACCATCTCCTGGTAATGTACTTCTCTTAGTACGATGAGGATGCTGGGCCTGTGGCACCACTATGTGGACATCCTCCACCAACATGGTTTGGGTTCAAGTCATATGGCAACTTCTGCGTTAGTCCTTCTCCACACATCCACCATATATCAGATACGGCTTTTCTCTGTGTGTAGAGAAGATTTGGGAATGGCGGATAGTACCCGACCCCCTGATATGTAAATGGTTCACTGGATGTGTGATTGTAGCCCTCGGGCTTGATGAGCTTTGCATGTAAGGAATTTATCAGTGTGGGAAGCTACCTACAGGCTTACTACTGTTCTCGGTGTCACGATGGGTGTAGCACTCATAAGGGGATTTTGCTGAAACCTGTACTGGTGGTGGGAGTGAACCCTTCTTCACCACCTTTAGTTCAGTCATTAGTTTGGGATGCGAGCATAAGGCCTTGATGGATGCATAGTCATATAGTGATGACGCTAGGAGGTGAATGCAATCCCTTGGGCAATATAATGGAAGATCAGTAACACTCTTGGTAATTGCAGTCTGTTGAATTTTGTCATAGTGGTAGCAGGAACTGGAGTTAAAGGGCAGGGGCACTGCCAGTAATAACGGTCGCGCCTTTGAACACAGCACACAGGAGTCATTGGTATGAGTTCTGGCTGTGAAATTTGCGTAAGCCAACCAAAGGTTGTTAGCAGGATGGAAACGTTTCTTGTTGGAAATTAGCCAAGCATTCCAGCCTCTTTGGATGCTTCTCTTGCCTCTAAGACTACTATTTGATGTCAACGCCTGTGTAGTCCACTGTGTTGTTCTGTTGCGGTGGCTCTTGTGCGTCATGCTTGTGATCCAAGAACCACAACAGAGGCACTGTTAACGCTATTGCAATGGCTGCAAAAATCAGTGTTGTTCCTCGTAGGCCACACATGCCTGGGTGTCGTAATGGGTGCCATGGGTGCCTCCTTTCATGGTCAAACATGATACTTGCCCTGCGTGTTCTGATTGCGTCACTTAAATCAGCAGTGGTGAGACCAGGAGTTTTCCCACTAGCTCCCTTGTGTTGATGTTTGCTGTCTAACAGCCTGTGAGTCCGAGACAAAGGGTGCCTAAGCGTTCCCAATCCCTACTTCACTCACAACACAAGGTCAGGGAAAATAGTGGTTCAGTTGCTGATTGTGCACGCTTGCTAACCTATTGTTGTACTGGTGCAGGCACCTTCCTGCAGTGGCTGGCGTGAATCCACGTAGCTCTTTCAGCCACTTTAACTGCTGTGTATGTTGTCAGGAGCACCTGGAACCACCTGCGCCTTCCAGTGCTTTCTTCTGAAGTCCTTAACCACCACAAAATCTCCTGGCAGGAGATCGTGCAGTGGTTGTGTTGCTGGAGAGGGTAGGGCCTCTTTAACCTGCTGATGTAGACGGGCAAGAGCAGAGGACAAAGTCTGGCAATACTTTAACATGTCATTTTCACAATGATGTGTGTCAGGGGGTACTCTGCTTGCTGCCTCTATCCCTGTTCGTGGAGGGCACCCAAAAAGAATCTCAAATGGGCTCAAACTTGACCTAGTTCTTACCGTTGTTCTCATGTACATCAACACCAACGGCAACGCCTTTGTCCATGGAAGACCTGTGTCTTCACAACACTTAGCTAGCTTAGCTTTTAATGTTCCATTCTCTTTTTCTACTGCTCCACCGCTCGCTGGGTGGTAGGAACAATGTTGTCTCAAATCAATGCCCATATAAGAGTCAAGTTGTTTGATGGCTTCACTTACAAAAGGTGTGCCGTTGTCACTGCTGATTTTAGAAGGCACACCCCAGCGTGGCAAGATTTCAGAAATCAGGACTTTTGCTACAGCTGCAGTGTCTTGTTTTGAAGTTGGAAAAACTTCAATCCATTTGGAAAATATATCAACTATGACCAAACAGTACCTTTTGCCTTGACTAAGCTCAATGAAGTCCATCATCAGGTGATCAAATGGTTTATCTGGCGATGGGTGTGCCGCTAAGGGAACCCTTAATCCTCTCCCTGTGTTGTGTGTTAGGCAGATTGAGCACGTTTGGCAAAAGTTGTGAGCGTTGTGAAACCTTTTATGAACCAGTGTTGCTTCAGTTGATCGAACATCCCGCCCTTTGAAACATGATCCAACCCATGTGTCAATTTAGCATAATGAGGAAAAAAATGTTTGGGTAAACATGGTTTGTCATTGGGACCAATCCACAATCCATCAGCATATTTACAACCAGCCTGTTGCCATGTGCGCTTATCATCTGATGTAGCAAATTGTTGCATAACATGCAATGACAGAGAAATATCTGTGTCTGTGTCAGTGTGCAGGAGTGTATGTGTGTGTTTCAGGCCTGGTTGAGCTGCGGTGCGGGCAGCTGCATCAGCTTTCGTGTTACCTGTAGAAACAAAGTCATCTTTGTTTGATCAATCTTTAAGCATTAGTATGAGCCTGGCATTTGCATGCAGAAATAGCAGACGGTAACAGCACTGCTTCAAGCAATGCAGCTATTTTACCATGATGTAGAATAGGCTTACCATCAGATTTTAAGAAATTTCTATGTTTCCACAATGCAGAGACGATCATGCACGGTTGCAAATGCATATTGAGAATCTGTGTAAATAGTTACTGATTTGTCTTTGGCCAACTTACAAGCTTCAGTGAGTGCAACCAACTCAGCTGCTTCAGCTGAATAATGAGATGGCAAGGGGCCAGATTTCAGCGTCTCGTGTTGAGTGACTATGGAAAACCAACTTGATTTTTTCCTGTGTTAACATTGCGTGAAGCAGACCCATCAACAAAGAGAATCAGGTCTGGGTTAGTTAAAGGTGTTACAGACAGATCTGGACGTGGAGTGCAAACATGCTCAAGCACAGCAACACAGTTATGATCCTCTCCGTCTCCTGGAATGGGGAGCAAAGTTGCAGGATTTAAAACATTATAGCATTTAACAGTGATGTTAGGCATATCCAATAGAACAGTGGTGTATCGGAGCCAACGTACTGTGGAGAGATGAGAGTTTTCTGTTCAAGCAAGATCATAAAAACTGCATGAGGGACAAAAAGGGTTAAATCAGAATAACCAACAATGTCACGCGATGCCATGACAGCTTTCTCAGCTGCTGCCACAGCTCTAAGACAACGTGGTAACCCTGCAGCCACTGGATCAAGTTTTGCTGAAAAAAAGGCGACTGGTCTCAGTCTGTCACCATGTTTCTGCAGAAATACTGACGTCATACAACCATTTCTGTCATCTACAGTCTGTGTGAATGGACTTGTAGGGTCAGGAAGCCCCGGAGTGGGAGTAGACTGCAGAGCTATTTTTAGATCAATGAAAGCTTGCTCCGCCTCTGGAATCAACGTTACTCTGTCCTGAGGATTCAGTCTCTTTCCGTGTACAATAGCGCTTAATGGTGCTTCCAAAACAGCATAATTTAAAATAAATGTTCTGCAATATGAACACATTCCTAAGAATGACAGAACCTGCTTCCTTGTGACAGGTTTAGGGATGTTTTGGATGGCTTCTATTCTGTTTGCAGAAAGTGATTTGCCTTCTGGTGTTATGACATGTCCTAGAAATACCACCTTCTGTTTAACAAACTGCAGTTTTGAAAGGCTGCTTTTGTGGCCCTCTGCAGCCAGGTGTTTTAACAATTTAACAGTGTCTTTTTCACATTGCTCCTTTGAGTTTGAACAGACTAGCAAGTCATCCACATATTGAAGCAAGGCTGTGCCTTTTGTTAATTGGAGTGGTTCCAAGCTTCTCCTGAGGGCTTCATTATATATCATTGGTGATTCAACAAAACCCTGACAAACGCACGTGAATGTATAGCTCTTGCCATTAAAGTTAAACGCAAACCAGAATTGACTGTAGTGGGACACTGAAAAACGCATTGGCCAGGTCCATTACTGAAAACCACTTTGCATCAGGTGGCAGGATTGGGCACGTTTGCTGCACGTGGCTGGATCGCGGAATTCACAGCCTTCAGGTCCTGAACCTCCAGTCTGTGGGCTGCCCTGGCTCTCTTGCTTTTTTAACAGGGAAAATAGGTGTGCGAACAGGTGAATTATTGCAGGGAACGATCACTCCTGCTTTTTTCAATGACTCAAACACCGGTGTTATTCCATCAATTGCTTCTCGTTTCAGCGGATATTGTGGCAGACTAGGTCTGTAGTCAGATCTTGGTGTTATGACTACTGGTTCAGCATTTTTTATTAATCCTACATCATGTTTACCTTTTGCCCACAGTGTCTTAGGGATTTCCTGTAGGGCAGGGATGTTTTCCATCTCAGTGTGTGACAAAAATATATGTGATGTGGAAAATTTGTCATCTGGTACCAGCTGTACTAATCTGTGTGTGTGTACAATTGTCATCATCTTCACTCATGTACTGTGTGTGTATCTGTAGAGTGCATTTTCTCGCTTCCTCCAGCAACTGGCGACTGACGTCACTCACTGACAGTTTCCACTGATAGGCATATAAAAGCGTATCAGGACTGTATTTTACCATGGTTGTCCCCAACTCTGAAATTTTGACTACCTTCAATCCATCTTCAGTGGAAATGAGGCACATGCCCAACTGGATCATCAAATCTCATCCCATAACTGATCAACGGCAACACTGTGACAGCAAAAATGCATGCTTGAATATGTTGTCCGGCTCTTCGCATCTTAAAGGAACAGTGTAGTGCTCTTTTACTATAGAGTGTACTAGAGTGTGTGTAGTTGCCGCTGAGTTTAGGAGGATGAGAAAACACATCTTTTCTGATAACAGTGTGTGTAGCTCCTGAGTCTACTAAGAAAGTTATTTTTTGCCCATAAACCATCAAATCATATTTAGGCAATTTCTTAATACTCGCATGTTCATATTTACATATGTACCAATTTTAGGTTCAAAGTTGTGTTCCAAGTGAGCAATTGCATCATGAATGGCATCATGGTATGTGTATATGGTGTGTTACCAGACTCTTCAGGCGTCAGTGGATCTGGATACTGTCCTAGGCTCTCCTGATCCCACTCCTTATTTCAGTCGGCCTGCTGTCCACCAGTTGTAGCCCCATTTGGGCATTCCTTTGACCAATGTCCCCTCTGTCCACAGCGTAAACATGTGTCTGAATCTGTAGTGGATGATCCGTAACTTCCATGTCCTCTCCTCTCCTCTGTATGACTGTCACGATTTGGAGACTTTGTGAATGTGTGGGGTGATAAAGCTAGACCAAAAGGAAGTACCCGATACTGGTATTCTTTGCCCCCGAAAGAAGACCTCAGGAACCTCCTGTGCTGAGGGAGGATGGAGACATGGAAGTAAGCATCTTTCAGATCTATCGTGACAAACCATTCCTCGGATCTGATTTGTGTCACGATCTGTTTGAGTGTTAGCATTTTGAACTTGAGTTTCTGTACCGAACGGTTTAACAGACGAAGATCTAAAATGGGACGCAACCCTCCATCCTTTTTGAACAATGAAATAACGGCTGTAAAAACAGAGCAAACTGTGAGCAACACCCCGTTGTAGCATGGAGGACGAGAACCAAACTGGATTCTGTACCTTTTCTCTACTATGGACCCATTGAGATATATTTGATAGTTTTTTCCACTCTGTCATAGGTGAGGAATAATCAGGTCTTCCTGACTTCCCATCTCCCACACTATCCTTCTTTCCTTGTGCAAGTATTTTACCTATCTTACCTCCAGCCCTTTCCTTAGATACAGTCGTCACTGTAAATCCAGATTGTTTACGCTACAAACTCTGGGAAAAGCATTCGACAGCGGGAAAACGCTGTCGAATGCTTTTCGACGGTCCTCTTCACGGCCCTGTTAAGACTCCAAAATTGCTCAAACAGCGGAGAAACCCTTGTTTTGTTGTTTTTTCTGGAATATTTTTTAACTTTATTTTATTTTTATGTATATTTTATTTAATTTATTTTGTTATTGCTCCTTTTTTTTTGTTCTTTTTTTGTTTTGTTTTTTATTTTTTCTGCACAGCCCTGTTTAAACCCCAAAAGGAATTAAAACAGCGGAGAAATACCTTGTTTCTACATGGCCCTGTTCGAAGCCCCAAATGGTTAGTAGCGGAGAAACCCGTGTTCTACACAGACCTGCTCAACCAGTCAAAACAGCGGAGAGAATCTGCAGTAATTTTGCTCGGCCCTGTCAACCAGTTAACAGCGGAGAAAAACGTCTCAGGTTACGACTGTAACCATAGTTGCGGACCTGCGTCATCAACGCTTTGGGAACGCCCCCGGCGTGAATGCGTCTGAAGCATCTATGTCCAATGGAAAGAATGATCGTCACGGGTGGGTGACGTCATGACCAGGAAGAGATAAAAGCGCATCCAGTGCAGAACGGCATTAGCTTCGAAATTTGCCGAAGCAAGCCGATCACAGGGATGCAGGAAGTATGGCAGGGTGACGCATCGTCTCGTTCCCTCTCTCAGGGAACTATGGTTACAGTCGTAACCTGAGACGTTCCCTTTCGAATGGAACTCGCGATGCGTCATCAACGCTTTGGGAACGAGAATACCCAAATCGCCAGAATTACAAATGCCTGAGTGTTAGCCTGTTGTCACACCACACACTAAGCACTAAGCACCTGAGACCCTGGGGCAGCATCCAGGTCCAGGCTATAAAACCTGACAAATGTGAGCGGTGAGGACCACCCGCCGCATCACAAATGTCATGTAGAGAAACTCCAGATAAAAGAGCTTTAGAAGCCGCCTTACTCCTAGTAGAATGAGCCCTGACCGCCAAAGGGCACGGCTGGTCTGAGGACTCATAAGATAGAGAAATAGCCTCGACTATCCACTTGCTCACTGTCTGCTTAGAAGCCGGAAGACCCTTCTTGGGTGAGCCAAAGCAAACCAACAACTGATCACCAAGGCACGGAGACACCGCCGCGTGATCTTGATCATACGGAGTGGGTTTCCCCTCGGAGAAAACCCTCTGGTCCTGAGCCACCACTGCAAAGGTCTCATGTACAGCAGGCCAAAGGGTATCACATTGGACGCTGCTGCCAAGAGGCATAACAGTCTCTCGAACTGTTTCACAGTGCATGACTGGCCTAGCTTTAGCTCTTTTGTGGCCGCTCACATTTGTCAAGAATAGTAGCTACACGACCGGGCGAGAGAACGGCTCACATCGTGACTAAATCCCATACCACACCAAAAAAAGTGGTTCTCTGTACTGGAGAAAGCACACTCTTCTTGGCATTGAGCCTCAACCGACAGGACACAGATCAAGGACGACATCTCGATGCCAAACCGCTAACTGTTCTGACATCTATGTCAGTCATCTATGTAATTCATAATGCGTATCCCCTGCAGCCTGAGCGGGGCCAAGGCTGCATCTACGCACTTCGTGAATGTGTGGGGTGATAAAGCTAGACCGAAAGGAAGTACCCGATACTGGTATTCTTTGCCCCCGAAAGAAGACCTCAGGAACCTCCTGTGCTGAGGGAGGATGGAGACATGGAAGTAAGCATCTTTCAGATCTATCGTGACAAACCATTCCTCGGATCTGATTTGTGTCACAATCTGTTTGAGTGTTAGCATTTTGAACTTGAGTTTCTGTATACTGGCACCGTATACTGAGGTGTGTACCGTTCCACCCCGATTGGGGCTGCCCCCACAGGTCTGACGCCAATGGCGTCAGGACCACTTCTTCTGGGCCGAGCCTTCTTAGCCTGAAGAATGGTACTCAGATCCAGCCTAGACTTCGAAAGCTTCGGCTGAGAGCGTCTGCTCTGGTGGTCTCCTTGGTAGCCCTGAGAGACAGATCTGTGGCCCGGCGAAGTTCACGAACCTCCTTGGGCCCTACTCCCTCACTCCTGTCCAAATCCCCCAGCAGGTCAGCCTGATAAGCCTGAAGCACTGCCATAGTGTGCAGACATGCTCCAGCCTGACCTGCTGCCGCATATGCTTTGCTCACTAAAGTAGATGTTGTCTTTAACGGCTTTGTAGGCAAAGCCCAGGCCTTCAGAGACGATGCTGAACCAGGTGACAGATAGCTCGCGAGCGTCTGTTCAGCCCGGGGCATCGACTCATAACCATGCTCTTTTAAACCTTTAATGCCTGAATAAATATAACCTTGAGGACTAAATACACGGGCAGAGTAAGGCTTATTCCAAGTTCTAGATAGCTCACTATGTAGATCAGGGAAAAAAGGAAGGCCTCGTGGTGGAGGTGAAATATTAGAAGAAAGGAAAACGCTCATCTAATTACTTTTAGGACGAGCGTCCCTTTTCTCAGCTGGCCACTCAACATGTAGTTTTTCTACAGCTCTAGTAATCACTTCCACCAGCTCCTCATATGCTGGGGAAAAAGGTGGCGAATCTCTTTCTCCCATGTGTGTGCTTTCACTTTGTTCAATGCTCAGACTTCCTCTACAAACAGTGGGGTGGTGGCCAGCAAATGTACGGCCTGGTGATCATCTCCTCGGAGCTAGAGCACTGAAGCATAGGCGGGCTCTCTCCCCGTACAGAAGGAACCGCAGAGCGGGCTTCCGCCGGGGGGAGAGCACTGGATTTCTCAGGTAAGGGAGGGAAAAGGGCCCTCGGACCCGTCTCCAAACCCTCTGAAAGATCCATTTGCGATCCCCAGGAATGCGTTCTCCATGCTGCCTCGGCAGACGCGGGTCCAGCACCCTGAGGATTGCGAGCCCGGCCACTTTCCTCAAAAACCGCCAGGTGAGAGCGGAGCAAGCGGAGCGGCAACATCTCACAATGCTGACAATCAGCCCCCTCAAAGGCTGATATCACATGCTCCGCTCCCAAACAAACTACACAAAGCTTGTGTGTGTCCTCACCCGTTAAATAACGCGGGCAGGGAGAGGCACAGGGTTTGTATAATTGTTTCACAATAGTTTCTCTTTCCAAAAACAAAGACACAGATCGCTTGCTGAGGCAACAGAAGCTAATGCCGGTCTGCACCGGAAGCGCTTTTATCTCTTCCTGGTCATGACGTCACCCGCCCGTGAGGATCATTCTTTCCATTGGACTAGTTGACATAGATGCTTCAGACGCATTCACACCGGGGGCGTTCCCAAAGCGTTGATGACGCATCACGAGTTCCCTTCGAAAGGGAACTTAAATTGTAATTCTGCTCGGCCCTGTTAACTAAGGATCCACATGTGAGATGGTACAATCAAAATAGCAATCTAAGATGAAAATCTAAAAACAAAGAAGAACAGAAACAGAAATAAAAAAATTAAAAAATGCAATTTTGTTGTTTATTTCAGACACTCAGTCATTTCAGTCATTAATGATACTCGTAGGAGCGTTAGTAGAAACAAGTCAATATTATGGATGATTGAGATAAAAAATAAATCACAAATGGATAAAGAAGGATAAAGTCTTCAAGAAACTGATTGACATTGATAATAAATAATAATAATAGAAGTGATAGCGATGGTACAGAGGATTATTACTACGAATGACAGAAAGTAAACGGAAAGTACGCGAATGTACATAGGTGTTGAAATTTACTGTGGCACTAAGTCAGCGGCGGATTGAGTGATGTAAAAAGTTTTGAGTATGTCTCATTGAATATTTGAGATTGATTTTTATGAATGGCTGAGCTTTCTTCCAATGTTATATGTTCCGTTAAAAGATTCAACCACTGTGGGATATTGAGCTGTTTTCTATTTTTCCAATTAAGTAAAATAGTTTTCTTGGCGATAGTTAGGGCTACTAGAAGGGGTGTTATGATTTGTTTTTGTGATGTGTCAAGTGTACTTGAATATCTTAGTAAACAGAGTAATGCGGATAGAGGGATGTTGTATCCAAGGAGTTCTGCTAGTTTAGTGGTTATTTCTTTCCAGAAGTGTTGTACTGGTGAGCGTGAAAGTAATGGTCAGTTGTGTTTAGAGTACAGTGGGTGCAGATGTCAGATTTGGTAAGTCCCATTATATGCATCTTTTGTTGAGTAATGTGTATTCTGTGAATGACTTTGTATTGAATCAGTCTTGTTTTATTGTTTTTTGACATGTTATAGATGTTCTTGCATATTTGGGTCCAGAATTCATTATTAGTGTTGATAGTAAGATCTTTTTCCTATTTATTTAGTTTATATATTTGTGATAGAGGTTTGTCTGAATTAATAGTTTTATTGATGCACCCACCCTGAAGGCTGTTATTGAAAATGTTAATTTTTGCCTTGGTTGCATGCTTTAATTGAGTGTATTCTAAGTACTTCCCATTGTCAATACCATATATTTGCATTAATTGTTGAAAAGTAAGTATGTAATGTAATTGTCATTTTATTGACTTTCCACCAGGCTGATGTAGTTGTAGCAATTATGGTATTTTTAAAGCAGTTGTGTTTTTTAATTGTGTTACTTAGGAAGGGTAGGTCATTGATTGCTATTTCTTGACATTTTGTTTGTTCTATATCTAACCAGGAGTGATGATGGTGGGTGCCGTGAGTCCATTTACTACACTACTACTACACTACACAACATTAAAGGACGGCTATCGCTCTATTCCCCGTGCAGCCTTAGGACTCTCTGATCACTGTCTGGTTCATCTTATCCCGACACACAGGCAAAACTGAAATCTGCTAAACCTGTTGTAAAGACTGTGAAAAGATGGACCAACGAGTCAAAGCTGGAGTTACAGGCCTGCTTTGACTGCACTGACTGGAGTGTTTTTGAGGCTGCAGCCACTGACCTGGACGAACTAACTGACACTGTGACATCTTACATCAGTTTTTGTGAGGACATGTGTGTGCCGACTAAAACCTTCCGCACATACAACAACCAAAAACCCTGGAAACTCAGGCAGCTTCGTCAGACCAAGGAGGAGGCCTTCAGAAGTGGGGACAGAGTCTTGTACAACCAGGCCAGGAACATGCTGACTAAAGAGGTCAAAGCTGCAAAGAAGTGCTACGCTGAAAAGCTAAATAACAGCTTTGCAGCCAACGGCCCTGCGTCAGTGTGGAGAGGCCTACGGACACTCACAAACTACAAGAGACCATCCCCCAACACTGCTGGTACTCAACGACTGGCAGACGAGCTGAATGGTTTCTACTGTAGGTTTGAAAAGCCCAGAGTCACACCTCTCTCTCACTCCGACGCCATCTTCAAACAGTCACCTTCCCCCTCTGACCTCTCACCCGCACTCAAGATCTCTTCCACAGGCAGAAGATCAGGAAGGCTCCTGGACCTGACGGTGTCTCACCATCGTGCCTGAAAATCTGTGCTGACCAGCCGGCCCCTATCTTCACTCAGATCTTCAACAAATCACTGGTGATCTGGTCACACCGCTGTGTGAAGTTCCCTCCTGCTTCAAACGCTCCACAGTCATCGCAGTCCCAAAAAAAACCTCCATCTCTGGACTGAATGACTACAGGCCTGTCGCCCTGACATCTGTAGTCATGAAGTCCTTTGAAAGACTGATGTTGGTCCACCTGAAGGACATTACAGACCCCCTGCTGGACCCCCTGCAGTTTGCCTACAGGGCTAACAGGTCAGTGGATGATAATGTCAACTTGGGACTGCATCACATCCTGCAACACCTCGACTCTCCAGGGACATATGCTAGGATCCTGTTTCTGTTCAGCTCGGCGTTCAACACCATCATCCCGGACATCCTCAGCACCAAACTCACCCAGCTCACTGTGCCAGCCTCCATCTGCCAGTGGATCACAGACTTCCTGACTGACAGGAGTCAGCAGGTGAGACTGGGGAACATCACATCCAGCACCCGGACTATCAGCACTGGCGCCCCCCAGGGGTGTGTGTTCTCCCCACTGCTCTTCTCCCTCTACACCAACGACTGCACCTCAAGAGACCCATCTGTCAAACTCCTGAAGTTCACTGATGACACAACGGTCATCAGCCTCATCCAGGACGGTGATGAGTCAGCCTACAGACGGGAGGTTGATCAGCTGGCTTTCTGGTGCAGTCAGAACAACCTGGAGCTTAACACGCTCAAAACTGTGGAGATGACCGTGGACTTCAGGAGGAGCCCCCCCCACTCTGCCCCCCATCACCATACTCAACAGCCCTGTGTCTGCTGTGGAATCCTTCAGGTTTCTGGGTTCCACTATATCCCAGGACCTGAAGTGGGAGCCCAACACTGACACTATCATCAAGAAGGCCCAGCAGAGGATGTACTTCCTGCGTCAGCCCTGGAAGCTCAACCTGCCTTAGGAGCTATTGATCCAATTCTACACAGCCATCATCCAGTCTGTTCTCTGCACCTCCATCACTGTCTGGTTTGGATCTGCCACCAAAAAGGACAAGGACAGACTACAACGTACAGTCAGTGCCAACCTGCCCTCCATTCAGGACTACATTTCCAGAGTCAGGAAACAGGCAGGAAACATCACTGGAGATCCATCTCACCCTGGACACAACCTGTATATGTAATAGTTAACATTTAACACTAGTCAACACTGGTTAGTGTTAAATTTACCCAACACCAGTGCGTAGCGTCAAAATTTAAAACCAAATGTGTTTTTCTTTCAACACTACAGAGTTGTTGCCATATTAATACTACATAGGATGTAAAGTTTAACATAAAATGCAACTCTTGTAGAATTGATCTGTATTGATTTGTAATACTATTGGGAATCAATTTAACCCCCCCAGGCCCACCCTGACCCCACACAGTAAAATACTTTACAAAACAGACAAAAACAGGGAAATTGTAGTTCAAGTGAAAGTGTATTAAATAAAGCACACCATCCACAACAAAGCATTGGCTTTACATTAACAATGGACAACCAATCCTTTAGCACAGGTCACACAAAATGGCAATGCGGCACTACATATGTTTTTTTGTCCATCTCATTAGAAAACAGTTTGTCATACGGTCTGTAATAAATCAACTCATCAATAGAAATAACAGAAAAGGAATCAGCTCTCTCCTCAATACAATATGCATTAAAGTGGTCATGAAAATAAAGTGTGTCAACTCTGGATGTCAAAATAAAAGCTTGATCTTCATTAATAATGATATTTATGATCTTTCAGAACACAGGAATTTCCATATCTGTTGTAATACAAACAAACATGCCTATTTGATACTCAGTTCCAAAGTTTTTCACCCAATTAATAGTTGACACATCAGAAAATGCATTCACATGAAACTTAGCACTTAAATTCTCACCACCCTCCAAGCTATCGATCATTTCTTTCCTCACTGGACTAAACTCAAATCTCTGAAAATTAAAATTCTCCCAGTGATAAACTAACTGTCTCTGGTGTTGTTTTACCAAGGTTTTTGTGAAATTTTTGAAATTTTTAACAGATCGTTTAAAAAAATTATGTTTGGCCTCAAACCTCATGCACCAACATGAAGAAGTGGACCTATTTTACCTTGGATAATGTATCATAAAATGATGCTTTGGAATTAATCTTCTTTCGGGAAACATTAATCAAATGCGGTGATCATTAATCAAATGCTTCAAATAATACGTCATACCACTAGTAACAACTGGTGAAAACACTATATTCACTATGTGAATCAAGAGGAGGAGCAAGTTCCAATAACTGTTATTTCTTTCAATTACATCACCAAAAATCAGGGGAGCATTTAGCACAAGACACCATGACTGAATTGCATTCAATCCAAGATCTTTACTACCCTCGTCCATTTTCAACCCACTTGGCTTGTTTTTTCTCTCAATATAACCATAGTTGAAACTTTGGATCCTCTGTGACAATGTTTCCAAAGACTGATTCTTGTTATTGACCAGGTATTGAAATATTAGTTTCAATTCGTACTGCACTACACCTTCAAGCAAATCATGCATGAAGTCAATTGCATAGTTATCAGAGGTGTGGTAAAAACATAGTGTATTGAGCAAGCATGTCTTCTTGACACCAAATGTTTATGCCAACATAGGATTTTCCTGTAGAGCTGCACAATGTTCTGCATGGATTTCTTTTGTATGAAAAACCAAGCCAGGGTTATCTTCAGTGAAGACAGATTGTAACTTTTCCTTTGTAGTTAAAGAAAATCTACAAAAATATGTTGCACTGAAGGATTCAATCAAACCGAACAACCCGTGCAAATCTAGATTATCACCTGTTACTTGAGTAACAGTCCCTCGCAATGGTGAGTCTGAGAAAGGTACCTTTATTCCTTCTGTTTCTAGTGTTTTAACATCATCAATGAGAGGCTTTAGTATTTCATCAAATCCATATTTCTTCAGGTCTTGTAAATGAAAAAGTGCCACAACATGAATATTCATCAGTACTGAATTACATTTTGGGGGCAGGTTCCTCAATATAAAGTAAATGCAACCAAGCTTGTGTATCCCTTTCTTTGAACCCAAGGGATTTGCCATCTCAAAATCATCATAATAAAGTTGAATCTGTAGAGCATGTTTTTGCTGGGAAAACAAATCATTACTTTTGAAGTATGAACCATCACATATATCTTTATACACACCTTCTTTATGTTGCTTGACCTGCAGAATACTTTCACATAATTCACTATTCTTAAACATAGATTTCAGGGTTCCCAAGATGGGTACTTACACAAATTTATCTGTTACAGGGATCTGATTGTATACTCCTGTTGTCCGATCAAAACGCAAATCAAAACGCACCCCAAGAACATGTTCTACAGGTTCAACTATTTCCCACTTTTCCTCGAAGAACTTCTGTCATTTGGCTGCTGTCTTTAAGACTGAGAAAGGATTTTCCAATTGCTCAAAACAATTTTCCACCTTTTTTTCCAAATCGGTTGCTTGAATCTCTGAAGAAGTACAGCTGAGAACAGCTTCTCTTGTTTGCTTATGAATGTCATTTACAAGCTCTTTCATTGACCCTACCATTGCTTGGACAGTGCTCTCACCATTACCTGATGCATGCAATTGTGCTACAACAGAACCACACAGCTTTAACAAATGATGCTTGTCAACTGTAGTGTAAAATATATGTGCATTTGACTCATAACAGTTGCACTGTAGCAGCAGGACAGATGGTCAGTGACCTCCTAAGGGGAGAGCAGTGATTGGTGGTTATGTAGGGACTGAACCCTTCTATAGAATTTGACCTCTAACCCCTTGTTTTGTTACCTCAGAATAGCACTGTACCCTTCTATGGGTTGGAGCTTTATTTTGCAGACTCAAACCCTTCTATGGTACCTAACAGATACCTACACATATCCTATATAAGCTATGTTTGATGTACAGAGGGACAGAGTGGTCATCGGGCTGGGTCACTCTCCAAGCTGCTGCAGAGCTTGTAATTGATGCTGAACTTGATGTAATTGAAATCCGGCTATTTACTGGAGTGTTGGTACAGACTGCCTGAGAACTTGAAGGCTCATCACCTTCATTTTGAGCGTCCACATTGTCAACAGAATACTGAATACTTACAAAATGATAAAGAACATCCCGGTTGTCCATATTTCAAACGTAATGTCTTTTCTGGAAATAATCCATGGTGAAGTCTCAAATGTTGATAAAGCAATGCAGAACTTTTCTGGTGTGCCTTACAAATGGAACATATCAGCATATTTGCAAACAAGGATGTGTATCACCTCAAGTATTGGTGTGCAACAGCCTTGCTCTTAGCTCCTTTACTCTGAGACTTTCCTTGGCACTTCCCACCTCGATGTTAAACACTGTGGTTTGGATGAATGTGTAGAAGCTGTTGAGGGATTTGTGGTAGTTAACACTGAAGATGAAGTGTGCCTTGAAAAGCTCATCGAAAGCAGCCAGGGATGTTTGCGCCTTGCAAGGGATGGCCTTCTGGTCAACAATGACATAGAACCTCTGAATATTGTTCTTCTGTTCACCAACACAGAGGAGGAAGGGCTGTCCTGGTTCCAAGCTCCCTAGGAAGGTCTCTACACTGGCTCCAATCTGTGACAAACACACACAAAAAATATTAATATAAGTTATGCAACACAAGCAGAAGCAGTATGAGAACAACTGGATGAAAAACATTAAACATGGAATACCTTTAGATATCTCACCACATGGTTGACAGCTTGATATGAGCTGATTTTAGCACTCTTTTTGTGGCCTTTTGAGGTAGGGGGGAGCAGGTGAACCAGCAGTAGAATGCTTGACAGGTCACTGTCCCAGCCTAGGAGCAAAGTAGAATAAAGTGTAAGATACATTTATATCTTAAAATATTATTTAAAATATTACAGATTAAGAAGTTAAGAATCTGTTGTGTAAATGTTTTAAAGGCAGAATGAAGCACACTTACCAGACTCATTTGAGTTTTGCTGCGCAGACAAGAGTTCTTCAACATGCTCATTAGAAGTCCGGTTCTTGCAGTCTGCCAGGAGCCTGGGTTTGAAGTACGTCGGCCATTTTGCCAAAAATCTGCCGGAAACCTCTTCTCCAAACATCATGGTGAAATCTTGATCAATCTACAGAAGAAACACCTTAAGTCCTTGATACTGAAAGTATATTGAGCCATAATTGTTCCCTTCAAAAATAAGCTGATCAAACAAAGGTATGTCTTTTTTACCAAGCCGGGGATGTCGAGAAACCCATCCAAGACTGTTGCAGGGTTTTGCTAGCGTCTGCCGGTATTGAAATGTTGCCATCATCTTATCTTTGACAACTGACACATCAGTTGAATGTTTCAATAAGGATATTGCCTCACAGCATTCCTCGCCGGACAGTTGCTTGTCAGCCTGGAGAAAATCCCTCTTGCTCTTTGGACCACATTCTCTTCATATCTTGCAATATAAGCCTTTAATTAAAGAGTATGGATCGCTAAGGTTGGGAAATAGAGTAATGATGCCAACAGCATATTTTGTTCGTACATGGGTTGGTGGTATTCTCCTTTAAAAGTAGAAAATATATTATTTTTCAAGCTTTTTCCCTCTTCAAGAGGTATAAAAATATGGACTTAATGCCTATCAAACAAAACTTTATAAATATACAAAAATAAGACTTGGAATAAGAATAAAATTGTGAGGGAAAAACTGTCATCTAAAAAGTAAAATTTTTGTGTATTTGTGTTAACTACAGTATTGTTATTGTAACAGTGTGTGTTACTATGTGATCTTTTACATTTTTGTATGTCCTGTTGTTTTCCCCTGCTTTTTCCCCAACTGATCACACTTTTGTCCTCACTGTTGGCTTTGTGGGTACGCTTCCATCTCTCTCATTTGTGCTGCCAGACTTGTTATAGATTAGTCTTAATTTATACATTTTACTTGTGAGACAACATTTGTTTTCTCTTTGTTAACTTTTACTATCTTATATTCAAAGTTCTGTTTAATCTTTATAAAGTTGTGTTTAATTATTACTGACACAAATCAGATTAAATATAAAAACCCTTAATATTGTGTTATTGCTATAGTAGACCACAACAACCTGCTTTTAATCTACTGAACAGGGCTCTGTGACATAGGTACACACCCTTTTAATCAACAGAATGGACAACTAAATCCCCTAATAATACATTACTGTGGAAATATGATTAGCATCAAGTTGAACATTTAATACTTACCAACGTACTTCCATCATGTCTGCAACCAGTAGGTTTACCATCTGTCGCCGTGTAGTATCCGTCAATGTCTTTGTTTTGCCATATTCGTGTAAGATTTTTTCTCCCCCTGGCTTAGACTGAAGAACGTCTCTCACCATCTAAAAGATGAAGAAGAATCATAAAGGTAGTCATCATGTTAGACATTCCTGCAAGAAAACCACAGCTCTTCTATAGAATCTTTGTGTTTGAGGATTAATAACTAATTTAATTTATTACTGAAATTCCCCAATACCTCTTTTGCTGATTCCCACTCAGTGTGGGTTCTTTTATATTCATTGTTTCTATCAAGAATCACTGTTGCATCTGATGAATCAGACGCGAGAGAGGATGACGTGTTGGACACAAGCGACTCTGATGAAGAAATGTGAGAGATCTTGATGAAGCACAACTGCAAGACATTTAAAAGAAACATACACATTTTAAATACTATTGTTTGCTCAAGACCCTCTAACAACTTCTTTTAGGCTTGACAACCAAACTGTCTAGCATATTAGGGCACAACAGGCTAGTCCAGATTTAAGTGAACTTTGAAAAACAAACACTCTAACTGAGCAAAGTCTTACCTGTAGACTTTTCTGTGGACACATGGATGGTAAGATTCCCTGTTTGTAAAAGCTCCACAAACACATCCGCATCCACTTCTGTCCCAGATTCATCTATGACATGCAGCTCGGTCTGCATTGGAAGACCTAACTTTTCTATGACTGAGAGAATATTAGATTTAGGAAAATAAATACAAACACAGCACAGTTCCCATTATTATTAGTATTTTAAAAATTTAACAATTGGAGCATTCTGAGCAGTGTGCAGTGTTTTTCTTTTTCTGCATTTTAGATTCTGTATTTGGACTGCTTGACCAGAAATTATTACTGGCTAACATAATATACCCAACTTGGTGGGTGGGGCAATATAACCAGATTACAGTCCCATTGTAAATGGAAATAGACATTTTAGTAACTGATGACTTCAATGTAATGAATAAAAAAAGGAAGAAGTAATCCCTACCTTTCTGAAGAAATGTGTTGTATTCTTCATAGCCCTCTTCAGTTTTGGCAACTTTAAAATACTTCTGACTTTCACCAAATCTCACTTTGACCAACACGATGTGCTGTAAAGAAAAAAAGTACATTCAGAAAGGTAATGAATGAAAAATTGTGCACGTTACCATGACAAGCACCAACACAAAGAGGAAGTAAAGCTAATGGAGTGAGTGAGACAAGTTAACATAACGGTTTCATTAACATTTCCCTTGGAACTAACCTAAACATAAACCCCGTAGATTTATTTACACAATTTCATTAGAAAATAGTGACACAATATCAACAATCATAAAGGTTTACATGAAACATGATAAAGGAAGCGCTAAACGGTATCCTTAAAAAATGAAGGTGGATGCTTTTATCCACACAAAATTCTTCCTAATTGCACAATGCCCAGTACGCAACATTACAACAAGTGTGCACACTTTTTAAACTTGTGCAGCAATCACAGATAAACTGTCCATGGAAAAGAACCAAGCGAGCGAACCTCCGTGACTAACGTTAACGGTTAAATCGATAGACATGCATCACAAAAGCTGACGTTGTTACCACTGCATCCAACATCCAATTTTAAGCTAAACATAACTTTACACATGTTACCAAACAATGTATGTACAAAATGTTCATATAATAATGACAGAAGTACATTTACCCACCAAAAGCCAGTAAAGTTACACACTTCTATAGCTATAAGCTATCTTCAGCTGTAGAATGATTAAGGTGCAAACACATACATACACCAAGCACGTTAAGCATATAATTTATATTTGAAATAACGTTACAACACAAAGTTACAAACATACAGTTAATGTCACCATAGCATTATCCTTACCTTGAAAAGAAAATGCTAATGTTACTTCGGTGTAACGTTAATTTGGCTTTCTGTAACGTTACTGGTTGTTCTGATTTCCCAATCTCACCGTAACGTTATTTGTTCCATTCATTGAGCTACGGAAAAATTGTACACGGATCCTTTTGAATCAATGTTAGCGTGGCAATAACTGTTGCATGGTGAACTGGTTAGCTAGCACTATCAAACCAATTAGGATAATAAGCATTAGCTAACTTAATCTTACCTGTCCAAAAAAATAGGCCCACCACTTAAATTTACTTACATACATACAATTTACTCATACTTTGAGCTATCCAGTCGAATGTCCAGTCCGATCCAGTCCAGCGAAAAAAAAAAGCTGGCTGCTCTCCCACCACACTGCAGGCAAGTAACGGACATGATAGACTTCAGGAGGTAACACTAGCTTTCGAGTTGAAATCAACTCTGTAGAGTTGAACAATCAATATGACATTTAACTCCCAGTGACAACACCAACTCTTTTTGAGGAATAAGTCTCTTGTAGTTAAATTAGATTTAAAAAGAGTTGAAATGACTCTACATTTTTAATCTCAACTCTAACACTGAAAATCTAACACTTTTGATTTTGCTGTGTGGTAGGCGCTACAGAGCACTGTACGCCAACAGGCTCAGGAACAGTTTCTTCCCACAAGCCATCACTCTGATGAACAGCTGATTTCTGACTCACAGTGTCAGGAACAATTCCTGTGCAATAACCCAGTAACTCTGCCTCTAATCAGTACCTGTTTACTGGTTTCCACTTATTATTAATTTATTCACCATTCTCTATTTCAGTGCTGTTCATGTTATGTTCATACTATGTCATATTGTATATACTGTATACCAATACACCTACCTCAGGTCATAAGGTCATAGGTCTTATTTATTTTTTCCAGCATCCTTTGCACTATGCTCCATCACACTGTGTACATGTGTACATGTATGAATGTATGTGTATGTGTACCTGTATATCATATCCACCTTCAACATGTACATAATGAGAATAGTTTACTCTCACATCCTTCACACTCTGATTACTGCACTATTTGTCAATATGTTTATATTGTTTTGTTCATAGTGTGTATATTAGTGTTGTCCACTCTGTAGTTTGTGTCTGATTTTATTTTATTATTATTATATTATTATTTTATTATTGTATAAGTAAGCACATCGTGAGCAATGTACAATCCTGAGTCAAATTCCTCGTATGTGTACACATACCTGGCAATAAAACTGATTCTGATTCTGATTTAGTAATATATTTTAGTTCGCTGGCTAGGTAGTAGTGCTGGAAGTTAGGGGCCTCTAATCCCCCTTGAGTTTTTGGTTTTTGTAATGTAGTCAATTTAATTCTGGGCTTTTTATTTTTCCAATAGAATTTTGTTATGAGTGAGTCTACTGCGTTAAACCATTTAACAGTGGGTTGGACCGGCGTCATTGAGAATAGGTAATTGATTTTTGGTAGTATCATCTTTACAGTAGCGATTTGGCCAATGATGGATAGTGGTAATGTCATCCAGCAATTTAGTGAAGTTCCGTTGAAATAATTCAGACAATCTGGGGTATATTTTTATACCTAAATATGTTATATTGCCGGTGGTGAGGAGAACGCAGGGGTGGTGAGGAGAACGGAGGGGTTCTGAAGTGGAGCCTTCCATGCATATAATGGTAAAATAGTTGATTTATTTCCAGTTTATTGAATAGTCGAAGAGGTTGGACTAGACGTTGATGATTTTCATAACTTCCCTGAGTGATTTGTTTGGGTTTTGGAGAGTTAATATTATGTTGTCTGCATAAAGACTATTTTTGTGTGTTAGATTATTTGTTGTGATACCGGTTATGCTGTTATCCTTGTCTGGCCCCTCAGTGGAGTGTGATGCTTTTTGAATTTATTCCATTTGTAGTGATTATTGCCATGGGTGTGATATATACAATTTTAATCCATTGAATGAATGATTTTCCAAAGCCAAATTTGTTTTCTCTTATTTCTTTTTGGATTTGGTCGGTAGTACAAATTACAAATTGTGTAATTGTTTAATTTTTTCCTCTAGTTTATTTTCCTGTTGTTGTTCTTTCTTTTCTTATGTGATGAGTAAGAGATGATTCTGCCTCTGAAAACTGCTTTAATTGTTTCCCAGAGTAATGTAGCTGATTTATTAGGAGTCATTCGTTTCCAGAAAGTATGTCCAGTCTTTGTTGAAATATGTATCAAATTCTTTGTCTTGAAGAAGTGATATGTTAAAGCACCATCTTTGAGTGGGTGTTGTTTTAAATATTTTGTTTAAGATTAAACTGATTGGGGCATGATCTGATATAGTGATTGGGTGGATTGTGGTGTCAGATATATTAGTTATTATCAAATTGCTAGTTAAAAATAGTCAGTTCGTGAGTATGACTGGTGGACAGGTGAAAAGTAAGTGTATTCTTTGGCATCAAAGTCTGTCATATATTGACAGGATATGAGCAGGAACACTACGTCTTTTAATGGGGAAACGTGGGTGTAAGTTGGGTGTTCTATTTTCAACCTTATAATAATAAAATTTGGATGATAACTGTGTACCGCTTATTCATACCTACAATCCCGTACATACACACTGTCACGCCATCTGGACCATGAGCCTGTCTGGTGGCAGTGTGTATGATTGGCTTTTGATTTAGTTTTTGCCTTTTGAGTGTTTGCTGTGTGCTTGGTTGGTTTTGTTTTTGTCTGTCTTCTCTTCTATGTCTCCTGGAGCTGTGGGCATGGTCTCCGGTTCATCACGGCTGTGGTGCACCTGTTCTCCATCTCTATCAAGCACCTGTTGGCATTCCCCAATCATCGTTCACTACTTAAGCCTGGCCAGCTCTCCAGTCCTCGCCGGATTGTTGTGTAATCATAATACGCTTCACACCAGCCTTTGATCTCAATTGAAAGTCTAGTCTAGTTTGTTCTGTGTTCCTGTCCTTTGCTAATTCCCTCTGTCTCTTTGCTTCAGGAGATTCGCTATCACCTGTCCCCCCAGTCATTCTACACGATCACCTGGAGTTCCCTACCCCGCCTCGCCTGCCAGCTTCCACTACTTCTTCCTCCCCAAATCCTCCCCAACCATTACGGTGCTGTCAATAAACCTCACCATAATGTGTAATCCATTACACTTCAAATGTGGGCAGCGCAATCTTAAGAGCCTTGCGATGTTGAATTGATTGATAAAATGGCATGTCCATGGCGGAGATTTGAATTTTGATTTTTCGCCATGTAAAAGGAATTACCTTGTAAATGGATTGGACATGGTCTATCCCATACTTCCAATGTTTGATAAGAGTCCTATGCTGAAGATATCTACATGCCAATATCCACTCATAGCTTGAGGCAGATGCATCATCTCTAAATGTAAAATAAGTCTCGTGAAACTACACCCATAGATAGATAGTTTTGGTACAGCATGGTAGCTCAGTAACAGCACAGAAAGAAGACTGAAGAACCAGACACAGACACCATAAACCATTACAACAAAACACACACAAAAAAAACCTTGAATGTGAGAATACATTTGCCCGTGAATATATGTGGTATCAAATGTACTGTTCACTTCAATGATTGATGTACGAGTGCAAGAAAGTCCAGTCTGAGTTCAGTCCAGTGCTTTCAGTGCATTCAGGTCAGTATGGGATCTTTTGGGGGGTCTAGCGCTGATGTTAAGTGTTAAGACAGAGATGCTGCATTGGCAGCTGAAGCGATGAGACAGAAGATAGGGAGAAGATAAAAGAGGTTTGGGTTTAGCTAGCTGACCATTCAGCTATATTAGGTGGCTTTTTGTTGAAACATGTTAAATGTGTCATTAAGTCTATGTTCTTGTCAATGTCACTTTCGTCAACCGACCAATCAGTCTGGATGGCGTGGGAAATTTAAATAGGTTTAAGGTGAATGCAACATTATATAACAGTGCATTATTAAATGAACACTTTTATTAAACATTATTATATTATACTAATTATACTGGGTGGTGCTGGTGTTTCATGTATCCATGCCTGGTTCAAAAACAAACAGTAGAGTTTTCTGTGATGAGTTTTTGCACAAATCACTGTGATGAGTGATCAGTGTTTTTAACGTGTCAAATTTACAAAAAATCTCTTTCATTTTTTGTAAAAAATCTGTTTCATTTTTTGTAAAAAATCTGTTTCATTTTTTGTAAAAAATCTGTTTCATTTTTTGTAAAAAATCTGTTTCATTTTTTGTAAAAGCTTTGAAAATATTTTAAGGCCCATGGTGAGTGTCCAGATACCAGGGACAGAGTGGAGGACTTTCATAGTCCTCCACTAGTTTCAAATCATAGTTACATACTTAAAAAAAGGAGCACACACACTATACACACAGTATAAATATGTATAATGTATATAAAAATTGTTATAAACTCTGTGTTACTTAAAGATTTTTCACTGTGGTCACAATTTTTCTTATTTAGGAGCACATATGCTTCTTGGGAAAAAGGTTAGCGTATACCCCTGCTTCCAGAGGGGAGAAGCTGGAAGAGGTTATGGGCTGGATGAGAGAGGTCCTTGGTTATTTTGGCTGCCCAGTTGAAGGTGCATCTTATGTGCAGTAAGTTGACTGGGAGGAGGTCACAACCGATTACATTGGAAGCTTTAGGGACAATCTGCTCCATTCTATTCTTGGTGAGACTGTCTGATCTTTCTCAGTTGCCTGAGGAAGTACAGTCTTTGCTGGGCCTTTGTTATGTTTATGTTATTGCATAAGCACGCCTTTCTGTGTGGAGTTTGCATGTTCTCCCCGTGTCTGCGTGGGTTCTCTCCGGGTGCTCCGGCTTCCTCCCGCAGTCCAAAGACATGCAGGCTAGGTTGATTGGTTACCCTAAATTGCCCTTAGGTGTGAGTGTGAGCGTGAGTGGTTGTCTATGTGTGGCCCTGCGATGGACTGGCGACCTGTCCAGGGTGTACCCCGCCTTGCGCCAAATCCAGAGAAGACACCGCCCAACCAGTTCAAAAAGGACCAGCCCGCACCCCCAACCCACCCCGTCAACCTCCTTCTTCCCAGTCCCCCACCCCTCCAACAACTAGTCGCCAGACCCCTCAGACAACTGAAATACAATTATCAGGATGCACAGCATGCACACAGGACAGAGCCGCACACCAGCCCAGTCCAGGCCCGCACCTGATGCCCCCAACCCCCGACAAGCACACAAGCCAATCACGACCTACAGGTGAGCCAACCAACACTACCGCGCTACCAACCTAACTAACGCCACACAACAGTGAAGTAATGCGCTGCACAGGAGAGATGCCAGCCGGCACAAACCGCCGCCATGCCCCCCGCAGCCAGGGAGACCACAGACCCCCACCCACGGCTACACCGTGACCCACACGCACGTTCAGAAACCCACCACAAACACCCCCCCGCCACCCAAAACAAGTCAGAATCCCCCACGCCTGCACTGCGATGCATCCAAGCATCAACCCACCCCCAGACACACCTACCGGCTGCACAGGACCCTGAGCAGCAAGGCAGTACACACCCACCCCCATTAAGTGATAAAGTTGATCAAGGCGGACCAGAGAGATTGGAATTGTGTCAAATTTTGTTTTTTTATAGCAGACATTTTCTCCATGCTGATGCATGTATGAAGTGTCAACCTCTATACTAATGTCACTTAGGTCCCCCATCACGCAAAGTGATGGGGAAACTGGGACGGGGTAACTTAGCCATGTCGATAGGTCTTCACATATCTTCTGCCAGAACTTTTGAACAGGTGCACATTGCCACATAGCATGCACGTAACTATCAGATATGTTAACTGAGCAGTTCCGGCAGATGTTTGACTGCATAAGACCCATTCTGAACATCCTTTGTCCAGTATAGTGTGTTCTATGGAGAGTTTTATACTGTATAAATTGTAGATTTGTCATTCTAAAGGTATTTAAACATATCTGCAGGTCCAGGGGGCTCTGATTGATCCATTTTGAGATATATTGTAGTCTATTGGACAGGAAGTAATGATAAAAATTTGGCAGTTCTAAACCACCACAGTCTTTTGCTTTATGCATAATTTTTAAACTGATTCGGGGGGGGGGGGGGGGGTTATTTTTCCACAAAAATTTTGATTTGAACCAGACCAGACCAGTGTAACCCACCAGGGTTTGGTGGGTAACACTGAAAACAGGTAATTGATTTTAGGTAGGACCATCATTTTTATGGTGGAGACTCTTCCCATGAGTAATATAGGTAATGATGTCCACCGTACAAGGTCATCCTCTATTGATTTAAGTAAAGGCGTGTTGTTTAGCCATGTCAGTTCTGACAGCCTGGAGGAAATATTGACACCCAGTTATTTAATATTCCCAGACTTTAGCGGTGTGGTAGATATACTCTGGAAATCACACTTTAAAGGTAAAACTATGGATTTACTCCAGTTAATGGAGTAGTCTGAGATGGATGAGAATTTATCTATAAGTGTGATTGTCTCAGAAAGAGAAGTTTGTGAGTTTAGGAAAAGTAATACATCATCTGCGGCTTATCTTGTGTATATTTTCTGTTTGAATTCCTTTAATATTATTATTTTGTCTGATAGCAGCTGCTAGCGGTTCTTTAAAAATAGCAAATAGCGACCAGGCAACCCTGTCTGGTACCCCTCTGGAGACTAAAGCATGGAGAAGTATGATTTTGTTTTGACAGAAGCTCTTGGGGAACTGTATAAGATTTTAATCCAATCTATGAAAGAGTTTCCAAACAAATTTATCAAATTTATATAAAGTGGCGAATACAAATTTCCAATTTACTCTGTCAAATGCTTTCTCTGCATCTAAAGAAAGAACTGTAGTTTCCAGGTTATGAATAGTGGCATAGTCTATTACGTTAAGTAGCCTGCGTGTATTGTTGGTGGAGCGCCTGCCCTTAATAAATCCTGTTTGGTCAGAGTGTATTATACCAGGAGTGACCTTCTCTAGCTTTCTTGCTAGGATTTTGCAGATGATTTTAAGATCTGCGTTAATAAGTGATATTGGGCAATAACTGGACGGGAGAGTGGGGTCTTTGTCTGGTTTAAGGAGCAGGCTGATATTAGCAGAGTTCATTGTTGGAGGCAACATGCAAGTACCCCTAATTTGCATAACCATCCTATAGAATGTGGGCGCAAGTATTTCCCAGAATTCTTTATAGAATTCAGCGGGAATACCATCTGGCCCAGGGGCTTTATTATTCGGTATATGTATGAGAGCTTTCTGGAGTTCAGTCATTGAAACAGGTTAAATCCAGAGCCCTGATCTGTTCATCATCTAACCTTGGCAAATCTATATTGTTCAGAAATGCATCGATGTTAGAGCTAGATGGATCAATTTGTGATGTATATATGTTTTTATAATGCATTGTTGATTTCTTCTGGGTTATAAGTCAGATTCCCAGCTGAGTCCTTTAAGGAGGAAATTGTTATTTTTTCTTTATTCAATTTCAGTTGGCTGGCTAAGAATCTGCTGGATTTATTGCCATGTTCAAAGCAACAGAAATTGGGTCTTTTTATTAATAATTTCATTTAATTCAAGTTTTGATTTTCTCAGATCATTCAGCATGTGTTCCTGTGGGGAGGCAGCAAGGGTAGTTTCTAATGTTTTTACTTTTTGTTCTAGCTCTAATTCACAAGATCTCTCTTTCTTTTTTATGTATGATGAATAGGAGATTATTTTTCCTCTCATGACTGCTTTTGCTGCCTCCCAAAGAAGACATGGCGAGGTTCCTAGCAGGTCATTAGTTTCCATATATATTGCCCACTCCTTTTTGAAGTAACTTATAAAATCTAGGTCTTTAAGCAATGATTAAATTAAATCTCTCATTAAATCTCAAATTTCTAGTTGGCCGTGTGACCCTTTTTTTAGTAAGAGTGATAGAAACCGGTGCATGATTACTGATAGTGATAGGGTAAATCTGAGTGTTGGAAATGTCTGTCATAATTGAGCTGCTAACCAAAAAATAGTTCAGGCGAGAGTGGTGGACTGGTGAAAAGAAGGTATATTCTCTAAGAGTGGGGTGGTGAGAACGCCAAACATCGCAAAGACCAAAATCGCTCATGTATTGTTTAAGGATGTCTTTTGATTTCCAAATACGGTGACCACTTGCCGTACTGAGCCTGTCAACTGCTGGATTACATACCATGTTGAAGTCCCTTCCTAATATAAGAGCAGTGTCTGAGTGAGCAGAGAGTGAGTTGAAGAAAGCATGAAAAAGGAGGGGTCGTCAACATTTGGGCCATAGATGTTAGCAATGCATAAAGGAGTATTTTGAATCAAAATGTTAACAATAATAAATCGACCCTCTGGATCAATAGTAGTGGTATTATGATTGAAGTGTGTTTTTCTATTTATCATCATGGTAACACCCCTTTGTTTTGAGTTATAACAGGCTGAGTACGATTGAGGAAACTGTGGTGAGGTTAGTTTATCTGCTGTCTTGGATAAATGAGTCTCCTGTAGTAGGACAATGTCTGCTTGCAGATTATTTAGATGGTTAAAAATTTTTTATCTCTTTTCCCTTGAACCAACATTCCAAGAGGTGAATTTAAGTGTGGTCATCATTCATCTAAGGGATGTGGTGAGGGCTAGTGTGTGCAGTGTGCGTGTTGTATCATTGTGTGTGTTGTATGCGCCTGTATGTGTGTGTCTATGTGTTCATGTTGTATGCGCCTGCGTGTGTGCTAGCGGTGTGCCCGACTGGAAACTAGTCATTAACGCTGAAGTTTATTTACTGTAGCCATTTGCTAGTTCTACTGGTGTAAATTTCTTCTTGATGTTTTCTTTCCGGACCGTTTTAAACCCCGTTCCTGTAATAATTTACACCCTTAAAATCCTAGTTCTCCTGTTTTCCTTAAAAACATTAATTCATCTTTATTGTCAGTTAACTGTACAAACAAATTATCTGAGGGTACTATTTCGTAGTCATCTATTTTTTAAGACACTTATGTGTTTTGAGACACCAGTAGACCTCTCGGGTCAGGCACTTCCCAGGGTTTGGGCCCCCTTGGGCCCCCTTAAGAGCATCTCTGATCATACACCAGTAGCTCCCAAATTTATAGGTCCTGGTCCTGGTATAGGTCCTATGTCTCTATGACCATATGTTCTGTCATAGGTATGGAGATCTATGTCCCCATACCCATACCTTCTGTCATAGATATGGGGACCAGAAATGATATAAGATCTGAGTACGGCCCTTTCTCCTTTTCCACTGAGTAGTATCTGAGTCTTACAATATATCTCAGGTGCATGTGCTTTAAGTTGCATGCCCTTTTTGACACATCCTTCCAGATTGAATTAGAGAAGAAAAGTTTTCTTTGCCAGAGGCGGTCTTTATCGGCCTCTGCTGGCAACCCATAGGAGCTACACAGACATGCAGGATAGTAATCGATTCGTCCCTGTAGGATGTTCTGTTCTCAAGCTGTGACCTGTAAAGCATGGAAGTGCTTTTGGTCATATATATTGACTTTTTTCAATATCAATTCAATATTTAAATGTTTTGGAAGCTTTACGTTATTTGGAACGTGGTTGTATTGAGAGAAATAATGTTTTGAAGATAACTTCCAATAAAATGAACATAGAAACAGTAAATATGGCCAAAACATGGAATTTCGCCTGGTATATTTTTGAAAGATTGTGGAATAACTGTTGTACATCAGTTTCTTTTGTACAATGGATTTATATTCCTTAGCTTCTGACCTTTCAAAGGAGACAAGAATTATGCATCCGGCCTAATGGTTGAGGAGATATTACTGATTTATTCTGGGTTATTTTTGTTGATGCCCTTGCACTTTCGTGCTCGGGCCCTAATAACATCAGCAATGACAGCGACAACGAAGACCACAGCAGCTCTCATGGTGAATTAAAAGCCAGGTAATAAAAATAGGTTTTTAAATAAGATTTAAAGGTAGAGAGGGTGGGCGCCACTTTTATGTGAGGAGGTATGTCATTCCACAGTTTGGGGGCAACTGCTGAAATTAGGGCCAGAACAACGAGTGCTGTGAGGTCCCTATTGTATTTGTTAGAATTATTCTTAACACGCATGAAAAGTTGTACAAATTGGCACACATGTCCGAACTGGTGAAAATAGCGATCTGATATGAATCCGGTGCATGGGTGCACAAAAATGGCTCGATAGCACCCCCTAACAATTTTCAAAACCAAAGCCTCCTTTCTCTTTGGCCTACATTCACCAAACTTGGTAGGTATATGTATCGTGTCCAGACTTGAAAATAAGCCTCTTGGAGCCATACCCTAAACCCATCAGGAAGTCAGCCATATTGGATTGAATGTGCGAGGATTTTCTATTTACGGCCTTTGTATTTTAACAAATTCAATCCAATTTGGCTCAAAAGTATCTCAAAAAAGCCTTATGACCTTGATGATGTAAGGTTGTCAAGCTTGTAACTGAGAGATTACGATAGTATGATTTTTGTATTACCCAGGGTAACAAAAATTATTGTGTTTTCTTATATTGATCTCGGATGTATTTTATAGGTAGAAGTTTATATGTTGGTTTATCATTTATTAAACTAGACCTGATGTGTGTGTTTTTTGGAGAGGTGCAGAAACAGGGGGTCTCTGCATGATCAGATAAGGACACCCCTCACAATGGGTGAGGGGTAGTTTGGAATGTGGTACAAAACATCTCTTCTCCAAGATATCTTATTTCAGGAACTACGTTTGTAATCTGCCCAGCAACAGCATGGTGATTCGTGGAGTCAGAGGACAAACATTGGGGTCAGAGGACGTGGGCCAATCATGGACTGACCTACACTTTTGTTTGATTGTTTTATGAAATGACGATGTATACTAAAACACCGGGTCAGGGAGAAATAGCCAGTTAGACTTCATGAACTGATACAGCTTGTTGTTTGTCAGAGAAAGGAAGATTGACCCAGAGCTCTGTAAGCTTTATTCATTTACTTGTAATAAAACTGATTAACTTGGACCAAAAACATCTTCTCCTATTCATGAAAGAACACACAGGACCAAGGACTACACATAGTTTAAAAATGGTCATTTAAAGTCACGGTCCAACATGACTTAATGTCAAACAGCGTTGCCATGGTAATGCATTATTCACCATGAAACAGGAAGCTGTATTTTGAGAGGCTTAGGATGCTTGAAATCTCACAAAACTTTGCACAAACATCTGATTGGGTGTGTTGTGTTGTCTGGTTCAAGGGAATGTGTGTGGATAAACGGCTCTATAGCGCCGCCCCCTACAAGATTTCAAAGGAGCAGTCCCAGCTGTCTGTTTCACCTAGAGCTACCAAATTTTGTAGGCCCATGTAGAATGCTGGGACTTAAAGAAACAGTGCTGCAGGCATTTCATCCTTCACCTCATGTGACGGCGGAGGACGGGAGACTTCATCTGCTCTGCCCTGTCAGAGTATTTACACTCTGAGGTCCTCCCGTTGGAGGAAGGCTGACCAGCTGCTAGTGTGTTTTGGGTCCCCCAGGGCTGGGCTCACTGCATCCAAACATACTATTAGCAACTGGATTGTTCAGACTATTTCCCTGGCCTATCAGGTGCGCGGTTTGCCTTCACCTGTGGCTGTGAGGACTCATTCTACCAGAGGCATGGCGGCCTCTCGAGCCCTCCTTTCCGGGGCCTCTTTGCAGGATGTTTATGTAGCAGTTGGCTGGGCCACTCCGCACACATTCATTCGGTTTTACAGTCTTGACCTTCCTTCGGCACCTGGCACTCGTGCGCTCTCCTCTTAGTCGTGCCACTTTATTGCACACTGGGGCAGGCGGGGTTTTCAGCACGGTTTTGTGGGTATCTCGTTCCCATAGTGTCATAACCGACGTATGTAGACACGAGACACTGCGTCGGCCCGCCACACCTCTCATACCCGCCTGAAGCACCTGCTTCATATTTTAAGCTAATGATGAGTGTGTACAGGTGTGCTTTATACTCCTCCGGTTATTCCGTCACACCTTACCTTTTTAGCAACAAACCAATAGGATTGGAGTGATTTCATTCACGTTCAGACCTGCTACGCCTAGAGGCGTTCCCATAGTGTCGTAACCGACGCAGTGTCTCGTTCCCCTTCTCGGGGAACCAGGGTTACATATTTAACCCGAGACGATTTTCTCCCAAATCCCCCCCAAAAACCTTTGAAATCCTCCAGTGTTACCTCTGATCATTGAATTGATAATAGTGCTTGGCAGACTGTTTGCTCTGTGTAGGAATCTGAAGAAGGCCAAATCAGCTTGGTCCTCCACTGAAAACCTACAGATACTAATTTTGTTTTACCCCAAAGTCTACAGTATAGTGCATGTTATGTTACACACAATTATTTTACATTTAACACTAGAACCGCCAGGGTTCGTTGTATACCTATAACCGCCATAGGTAAAATTTACCTGCTATAAAAATGCCGTGATTTTGTGATTATTTCTGCTACATGTTGCTCCAACACACTTTGGGAAATATTTAGCACATTGGCTGTGCTTTTCCTATAAACACCATCCCCATATTTCAGGCATTTACAGAAAGTTTATTCTATTCTATTCATTGTCTTCACCGTGCAGGTCGATCGCATGCGCTGCGCATCTGTGAACGGCATGTTCGGCGGCTCATTTGATGTCATCCACGCTGTTATAGATGTTATAGCCTAGTTATATTCTAAACACAGCTTGAATTTAAATGCAGCATACAATTTACAAAAAGACTGACTGTTGTAGTGTTTTATAGGCGGTAATAATAGCCTCATATTCTCTATAGGGGTAAATTTTACCTGCTGGCGCTTATAGGTATAAATGGCCATTTTTAAATCTGGCATTATATTGACATTTTTTAACAATAAGGGGTGCTACATAACACACTTTTAGGAAAAGTCAGTGACTGGGGGACTTGAATATTATATTGAAACAAAGTTACATATAATCAAAAAACAGCCGCGGGTAAATTTGACCCGTTAGCGGTTCTAGTGTTAAAACTGGTATCAGATTGGTAATCTGTATTGGTCTGTACTTGAATTTTAGGAATCGGAATTAGTATGAAGAGAGAAAAATATGGATAGATGCATCCGTAACAAACGACCTTGCTTAGTGAAAATTAATAATAAAGATACTGTTCAGAATGCATGTTTGCAAATCAGGAACCTCGGTGTTCCAGTAATTGGACTAAAAAGTCTTTTGAAGCTGCGATTGAATCAGTCCTCTGCCCTGTACTTGACCACAGTAGATCCTTGCAAAAGACAGTTCTTGATACAAAATATTGACTACTTAATATATTCTTTTGTTGCTAAAACATGGGGAGGTTTTCAGTGAATTATAATCTTCTCAGCTGCAGTCAAACTATGCACTAAACCTGCAAGCCAGGTTGTGTGCAACCTTTCAGAGCAGGAAGCTTTAGAGTCATTAGTCAGGTCAGTTGGGAAGTGCTGTGAGATGATGCTAACCACATTCATCCAGAGTGGTCTTGTCTTGGTGATTTGGATTCTTGGACGCCCCAGACATATGGACCAAATTGTATGATTCCAAGTTTGACTAGTAGTACTGTAACATGTCCAGTAGATGGAGATGTCTAGCTGTATGGCCAGAAAATGTTGGTTACCAGCTGAGCCAGCAGAGAGCATATTCAGCCTTTAGTGGAGGATACAGTACATCTATCCCATTAAGATGCATGGCAGAAGTCAGGTTGTGATAGCACTAAATTTATGCCCAGTTCTGTGCCAGAGGCTGCAAAATGATTATGAATTTTTAAGTATGTTTCTCGGAGCCAATGACATTTACTACTCTTGTCTTTACTGTTTGACCAGTCAAAAATTTCTTACAAAGAGTTGTCTATCTATGCTATATATTCATTTCATAGTTGTATCATCCTAAGTCATCAAATGGTCTAACTGCTGTCAGTAAGAGTAATTTTACAACAAGATGTAACTGTGTTATATTGACCTGCACAGATTTTTTTGTGGCCCAGAGTTAGATTTAAACATATCCTGTGAATATTTTAAAATATGTGTTCTTTGTGTGTCTATCTGTGTGTACGTATACACCATGAGATGTGGGAAGGAACTAGACACTTAGCCAAAGTCTTTTTTTTTGTTTGAATTAACAATTAAAATCATCGGAAACATAATGAGCTAGCTGGCTTCTGTCCACAATGCCCAAGGGAATGAAAAGAAAGCCTACACACATACACATGCACACACACTCCAGTGCTTTGAATGGTTATTGAGCAACCAGATCTTTTGTGACAGTACAGAGAGGTGCAGGGCCAAAAATTAATGAAAGACGAAGACTTAGTGGTTTGTTTGTTTGTTTGTATTGTATTTGTATTATGAGAACTGGACTGGAGGGAAAATATGATTAATATCAAGGAATGATATAAGGACACAGAGATGATGAATCATTCTCTATGTGGACTGCAGTTCTCCCATGCAGCAATAAGACCTAGTTTTCTTCATTGGTTGCTTTCATGCTTTAAACAAAGAGCCGAAATATACAGTGAAAAAATTAGCATGAATTATACATAAAGTCTGAAATTCTCTCCTGGCTCTCTTTCCTCATCTTATAGTCATTTCTGCAGGATAGATAGCATGTAAAGTAAGCAATGTAAAGTAAATTTTCTGTTTGATATATATATATATAAATAAAATTAGCTGACACTTTTATCCAAAGCGACTGCTATTAATGTCAGAGGTTGCATGCCTCTGGAGCAACTAGGGGTTAAATGTCTTGCTCAGGGACACATTGCCACATTGGTGGATGTGTCAAGGTGGGATTTGAACCTGGATCTGTCACACCAAAGGCATGTATCTTATCCACTGTTCCCACACCACCCTATATAATGACAAGGATCTGCTGACGTTTACGCATATAACTGATTAATTTGAATTAAATGTGGGGACATGTATCATATCAAGACGCACAAAAAAGCCTCAAGAACCCATACCCTAAAGTCAACAGGAAGTCCGACCGACCTCAAATTTCTGCTGTGCCTTCTAAAGGCATTGAAGATGAAAAGTTGTGCTATTTGCGAGTTTTCGTCAATGGGCGTGTCTGTGGCGTCGATGATTCGCCATGAAACAGGAAGTTGTTGTAACTTCAGTGTACATGCTCACATCTGGACCAAAGTGTACATGTAGGATGAGAGTCCCGCTCTGAACACATGTACATGCCGACATTCACCCAAAGTTATAGCGCCACCTGCTGGCAAAAGGAAGTGACTTTAACGAAGCAGCCCCCGCCGCACGTTTCACCTACGTGCACAAATTTTCTGTGGTACGTGTATCTTGTCCAGACGCACAAAAAAGTCTCTTGGAGCCATAGGCTAAACCCAACAGGAAGTAGGCCATTTTGAATTTTACGTCAAATTTTGGATGATTTACACACTTCGTACTTTAACGAGCTCCTCCTAGGGATTTAGTCCGACCGACCTCAAATTTCTGCTGTGCCTTCTAAACACCTTACCTTATAACACCTTCATGCAGTGTAGCAAATTCACAGCCGCACCAGCAGAGCTCCAGAATATGCAATGCGGCTGCCTCACACCCCAATGCGCTACACGTGCGAGGGCTCGCCCAACGCTTAATTTATACATTTACTTTCAACATGTCTCCTTTTCTTCTTTATTAAGATAATGTGACATGATGAATGTTTGGCTGCTCAGTAAACAGAAGGATAGAAATTCCTCAAAAATAATCATGAAAGGATGATTTTGGTTGCAGTATGAGTACTAGAGTTTTTTGACAGGGCTGTATCTACCATTGAGGACAGTGAGAATACTTCAAATGGGATCATTATTATGCAGACACAGGGCTTAATTGTGTGTGTGAGAAACATCATTTAGATTATGTGGTACTGAAGCTCACCATCAATAGTAACTAAAACCGACTGAGTTTGGAGGTTTCTGCAATGAAATGGCCCTTTAGTTTCCGGTAAGGTAGCAGAATTTATCGCTTAAATTGATGTTGTGTTGTGCCCAAGTTACTATGTCATTTGGACACCCAAGTATCCTAAGAATTACGTTAAGTTCAGACAAATCCTCAATGCGTAATTTATGACTTATGTCAAAGTTCAATGTCAGTTGAAGTACTGTGTCCTACAATGCAGTGAGGCGGAAAGTAGGGAGGAGGAGGGTCAGGATTTTTCCCTTCCCTCTTTGTTTTGTTGCTGATTTTTTGTCCTAACCTTAATTACAATATTTCCCAATACTTCAACCACAATGTAGTTGCCATGTGCTGAGATTGAAGAGAGAATGCCATGCATTAATACTTTAAAGGAGCCTACATGTTTCGATGGAGTCAGAACAGGCCATTATGCTGTCACTTGATGTAATCCATGTGCGTATTAAACTATTATTACTCAGTTCTGTTAGTGTTCTGTGGCTCCTAAAAGGTGAGAGCCATGAAAAGGCAGCGCTGCCTGTGATCTTTTTTCAGATCTCAGACCTGTTGTGTAGCATCAGGTGTGGTTAGTGATAGGGAACCCAGTGACTCAAGGGCTCTGTGGTCAATGGCCCTCCCTAGATATAAACCCTGTGGGTTTGTTGTGGTGACCGTGTGTATCCCTCCTCGGGTGATAAACTGACCAGACAGACAGGGTGAGGTTGGTCCAAGCCTTTGATCACAGCAGGACCACGAGTGAGGGAATGTGTGTCTGTGACACTTTTTAGGATGTTAAATCATATTCAATTAGACAGGTAATTTTTCCTACCACCATGTACTAGATAAGGATTTTGATTGAATATGAGGTGATATTCTCTTGTCCAGTGATGCAAATTGGATGGTGCTTCCCTGCTTTCTGCAGCTGACTGCTACAAGGTGATTAATGTGTTCATTTCCCATTATTAAAGACTAGAGCAGTGCTGCAGGCTACAGATATAGGCCGTTGTCATAAATCTTAGCCAAATGAACAGTCAAATAATCGCTCATCTGAAATGAAATCTGGGCTCATTAATACGTATGTGCAGACTGGGGGAAGAGCACACATACAAGTCTGGGCATCTCATTCTCTTGCACCGACACACCCACAAGAATACACACAAATATAGATGCACACAAAATGAGGACTTGAGGGGGCTCTGGTCTGGTCTGCCACCTTGGCGCACCACTCAACAATGACAGGCTAATCATTAGAGGGGAACACACGCACACGCTCACTGTTGTCTTTTCTCATGTTGCAGCTCCCACACTGTGAGCAGTGACCCATAGGTGCAAGACAAAGGAATAATAGGCATTGACTGGAGCAGTAACTAATAATCTCTGCACATCGTTTGACTTCTCACCTCTTCTGACTCCCTTCACATGCTTTATCATGGATTTTTATTGATGGATTTATTGCTCATGATGAACAAATAGCTTAAATGGAACCCAGCCAGTGATTTGGATTCAGAATAATAAAGTTCATAACTGCCTCAATATTATTGGTTTTTTTTTATTTTGATCTTATTTAAAGAAGCACTGCAAGAAGGATGTTTAATGAAAGGATGATTTTGGTTGCAGTATGAGTACTATAAAAGGAAATATAAAAGGAATTTATTTTATTGTTTGGGTACATTATTGTTCAGTGTACATGCTCACATCTGAAACAAACTTTACGTGTTTGATAACTGTCCCACCCCGCAGACATCTACACACCAATACCGATTTATATTCGTAGCGGTAAGTGCTATGTAGCTCCACATAGGGAACACAGGAAGTGACATATTACACCTTCATGCGGCGTCAGAACCGCGTAGCAAATTCACAGCCGCACCAGCAGAGCTCCAGAATATGCAACTCGGCCAGCTCACACGCGGACGCGCTACAAGTGCGAGGGCCCGCCCAACGCTGCTTGCAGCTTTAATTATTAGTTTTTTCCTTTTTCTTTTTTCTGCAAAGTAAGCTCAATTTTGGGGGCCTAAACATACTCGAAAACTCACCAAACTTTGCACATGTCAGAAGTGGTGAAGTGGTTTTCGTACATGGGCGTGGCAAAATGACTCGCTAGCGCCACCTAGAAAATCAGCCCCTCGTCCACGTTCAACCTACATGCATGAAATTTTCTGGGGACATGTATCATGTCCAGACGCACAAAAAAGCCTCAAGAACCCATATCCTAAACTCAACAGGAAGTTGGCCATTTTTGGATGATTTACACACTCCGTACTTTAACAAACTCCTCCTAGGCCTTTAGTCCGATCGACTTCAAAATTCTGCTGTGCCTTCTAAAGGCATTGACGATGAAAAGTTGCGCTATCTGTGAGTTTTTGTCAATGGGCGTGTCTGTGGTGTGGCGTCAAAGATCTATGTAGCGCCACAAAGGGGACACAGGAATTGACGTATAACACCTTCATGCAGTGTCCGAAGCGCGTAGCAAATTCACAGCCGCACCAGCAGAGCTCCAGAATATGCAATGCGGCTGCCTCACACCTCAACGCGCTACACGTGCGAGGGCCCGCCCAACGCTGCTTGCAGCTTTAATTAATTTATACATTTACTTTCAACATGTCTCCTTTTCTTCTTTATTAAGATAATGTGACATGATGAATGTTTGGCTGCTCAGTAAACAGAAGGATAGAAATTGTGATACTAAGTTGCTGTTTCTGGAAGATATGCAACTGTTATCCTGATCCACTGGGACAATACAGTGTCTATGAAGATTCTCAGTCATCCAGAAGGACGTTCTGGACAGAACTGAAGAAGTCCTTTGGATGAGGGACGAAACGTCTTCCAGTATCCAAGTCCAGTTGCCCTTGATTTTAACCTTCGTTGGATGACAATACAGAGGTTTAATCCTAGCAGGGTGGAATATGTAATGTCACTAACTGCCACGCAAATAATTCCATCCACTGTGTGGATAAATACCTGTACATTGTTTTTGTTTTATTCCCAGGAGGGTAGAAAAAATAGAAAGTATATTTTCCCTATTCTGGATATTTTCATTCTTTTTTAAATAAGACATTGAAAATGATAAATGCCTTTTCTTTACACTTTAAACAATCAAGCAACTACATTTATCAGTCTTTTGTCTGAAATAATGACATCCAAATATGGTATAACACTTTGTTTATTGTTATTATATACTACTAAAATGTCTCGGGTTACGAGAAGGGGAACGAGACACTGCGTCGGTGACGACACTATGGGAACGCCTTTGGGCATGGCAGGGCTGAAACATGAATGAAACTACTCCAATCCTATTGGTGTTGCAGCCTCGGCCACGTCTGTACCATGGCATCCAGCCCTGGGGGCAAGAGGGAGAACCACAGTGGACAGTGTGTCGTCTCTTGAGACGCAAACAAGTCCACGTCTATAGGGCCGAACCTTTCGCACAATAGCTCCACCACCTGGGGGTGGAGTCTCCATTCCCCGGACCTCAGCCCCTGTCGCGACAGCAGGTCCCAGGGATATACATCGCTCTGAGGGACAGCAGTCTCTGCTGGGACCACAGGAGGATCTGATGTGCCAGCTTGCATAATGGGCGCGATTGCAGACCCCCCTGGTGATTCAAATAGACCACCACTGATGTGTTGTCGGTCCTGACAAGGACGTGGCGACTGCGGAGAGCGGGCAGAAAACTCCTCAGAGCTATGAAAACCGCCAACATTTCCAGGCAATTTTTGTGCCAAGAGAAATGATGCTCCTGCCAGGAGCCTCTTGCAAAGTGGCCGTCCATGACTGCGCCCCACCCCGCGAGTGAGGCGTCTGTCGAATAATTGTCCGGCGACATGACGCTCCCAACACGGGACCCTGGGACAGGAACCATGGCTTCCTCCATACTGACAGGGAATGAAGGCACCTGCTTGTAACCCGTATCAGACGAACGGATTTCTCCTTGGGGAGAATTCCTTGGATTTTAACCACCACTGCAGGGCTCTCATGTGCAGCAGGCCAGATGGGATTACACTGGACGCTGCCCCCATGATACCCAACACCCTCTGATAGTGTTTCGGAAGAACCCGATACCGGTACGCCGCACCCCCGAAGGCGAACCTCAGGAACTTCCTGTGAGAGGGACGGATGGAGATGTGGAAATATGCGTCTCGCAGATCTATCGTGACAAACCAATCCTCGGATTGGATGTGACTGATGATGGCGGGGACTGAATCTCCTCAGAGATTGGTTCAGGGACCGCAAATCTAAAATCGGACGCAATCCTCCATCCTTCTTGGGAACTATGAAGTACCGGCTGTAGAACCCGGACTCCCTGAGTGGCTGGGGAATGCGTTCTGTGGCCCCTTTGTCCAGTAGAGAGAGAACTTCCTGTTCCAATACCTGGCTCCGCCTTGAGTGCACCGCAGTCCAGACCACCCCGTTGAATCCGGGTGGGTGGACCCGGAACTGCAGCCTGTAGCCATCCACTACGGTGCGCAGGACCCACGGGGAAATATTCACAAGGCTCCGCCATTCTTGTGCGAAATCCGCCAAGGGAACCAGCCCCTCGGGTGGCCCTCAGCCCCTCGCCAGGGAAACCCCGCCGACAACCCACGGTGTGTGAGCCAAAACTCCTGCCAACTACGGCCCCTCGGGGCGGGCAGAATGGCACGTGTTTGCTGGAGGCCAGCGCGTCCCGGGTGTCGACGCGGCGGGATAACAGCGCCTGCTGCCTGAGCTGTCCGAGGGAGGGGACCTCGATCGCCTCCTCTTGGGGGGGGTGGGCTCCCACTTTCTTCAACACCTGTCATGGGGACCAGCCCCTCGGGGCTGGTGGCCGGTGTCTTGCGTAGGTCCTCGGTGGCACCCTGAAATGGAGGTATGCCAGAGAAAACTCGCCAGCGACCCACGGTGTGTGAGCCCGATCGTTTTCCAGCTGCAACCCCTCGAGGCAGGCAGACTGGTGAGAGCTCGCTGGCGGTTAGCGTGTCCCGAGCGCCAAGACGGCGGGAAAAACAGCGGCTGTTGCCTGAGCCGCCACAAGGGACGGGACCTCGGTCAGCCTCTCGGGGGGCTGTGGGCGAGAGTTTGTTTGTTGAGGGGGACTACGGGAAGTGACAGCATCCACCGCCTCACCAAACAGGCCAGTAGGAGAGAGGGGCACATCCAGGAGAAAAGCCTTCTCCTTCCCCTGGATGCCTGAGAGGTTGAGCCACAGATGGGGCTCAGTAGTCACCAATGCTGCCATGGAGCAGCCAATGCTTGGTAACATGGAGCGTTAAGTCCATAGCTCTTCGGAGCTCAGTCAGGTCCTCCTCAGAGGGACCTCCCCCTCTTGAGAAGATCGGCCTGGTACGCCTGCAAGATGGCCATAGTGTGCAGGCTTGCACCAGCTCGACCCGCTGCCATATAGGCCTTGCCCACCAAAGCGGATGTCGTCCGACACAGCTTGGTGGGGAGCACCGACATCTGAAGGAACGAAGCGAGGGTGGGAGAAAGATAGCTCGCGAACGCTTCCTCCCCCCAAGGCATCGTTCCGTAGCCGTGCTGCTTAGTTTCTGTCATGCTGCTGTAGTCCAGCAGAGGGGACACAGTCAGCCGTGCAGAGCAGCTTTTTTTTTTTTCTTGGTCTGTTCGGTCAACTCGTGTAAATCAGGAAAGAATGGCGAGGATCGAAGCGGAGGTGGCGCTCGGGCTGCAGAAAAGCTCATAGAGGGAGAAGCCGAGAACGGACTCCCGAACAGGGAAGAGAGGAGGCGGAGTCAGCAGACGAGGAACGGGAAAAGCCTCAGCAGTCCTGATGCCCTCGGAGATGTAGCGCTGGGTGCCCCATGACCAAAGCCGGCGCGCCGCCTCAGCGACCGCCGGGCGCGAGCCACAGGGAGAGCGCATCCGGCCGTCTTCGGAAAAAAGAGCCGCACGGGACCTCAGCACCCTCAGGGGCAGGGCCTCGCAATGGCCGCAAGCAGCCCCCTCGAGAGCTGCCTGGGCATGCGGCATCCCCAGAAGGAAACACACAGGGCATGAGTGTCCCCAGCTGTGATGTAGCGCGGGCATGGAAAGACACACTGCCTGAACTGCTCACCAGCCATCTCCTCTGCTTCTCCTTCCAGGTAACTAGATCCTCTTGTGGTAGTATCAAACATGCCAGAGTGCCTGCTGAATAGAAAAAGGCTAATGTGTCCGGTGTGCCGGCGTGCTTATATACGCCTCCAGTTACGCCGTCACACGCTACCGTTCTAGCAACACCAATGGGATTGGAGTAGTTTCATTCATGTTTCAGCCCTGCCACGCCCAAAGGCGTTCCCATAGTGTCGTCACCAACGCAGTTCGAGTTCCCTCGAAGGGGAACTACAACCTATATCACAAACAGATCATCAATAAAAATAAGTATATACAGGAAGAGACAAGGTGTGTCCAGATGTATCTTGACTGATTATGAAGACAGTTCAGATTTACACATAGCATCGTATCGCTGCCAAAACTACGTTCTATAATGACAGAATAAGCAGTGCCACTGACTCAAGGAAATTATTTTACACTTTTAAAGCGCTACTAAATCCTCCTCCACCTCCACCACCCACAAACTTGTCTGCTGATACCTTTGCTGCCTTCTTCACAGGCAAAGTGGAGGCCATAACTAGCCCATTCTCTAAAACACTCAAACTCAACCATTGTAGCAGTCCTACTACATCTTTTCCTCTGCCCTCCCAGGTCAGTGGTCGTTCACTCTCCTCATTTACTCCTTTCACAGAGAGCGAAGTATCAGAACTCTTGACCCGTAGCCGTCCAACTACATGCCCACTGGACCCGATTCCTACGAATCTCCTCCAAGCCATATCTTCTGCTGTGGTCCTGACAATCACTCATGTGATAAATACTTCTCTGGCTACAGGAACCTTCCCGACCACTTTCAAAAGGGCTCGGGTTACACCCTTGCTCAAAAAGCCCTCACTTGAACCAAGAGAGAGTGCCCACTCTACTGAAACAGCTCTTCTGTCTGTAACAGAAGCTCTAAGGTCAGCTAAAGCTGCAGCCCAATCCTCGGTTCTTATCCTGCTTGACCTATCAGCTGCCTTTGGCACAGTCAACCACAGGATCCTGCTATCCGCTCTCTCAGCAATGGGCATCTTGAGTAAAGCACTCCTGTGGTTCGAATCCTACCTCTCGGGGCGTTCCTACAATGTTTTGTGGCAAGGACAATTTACACCACCTCACTGGGGCTGATCATTTGCTCGCACGGCTTCTCTTACCACTGCTACGCAGACGACACGCAACTCTACCTATCCTTCCCGCCAGGCGATCCCACCATCTCGGCGTGGATCACGGACTGTCTATCGGACATATCTGGATGGATGAAGGCTTGCCACCTTCAACTAAACCTCTCTAAGACTGAACTCTTGGTCATTCCAGCCAAGCAATCTATCCACACATTTGATCCAACATCAAACTACAAATGGACTCCGCAACCATCACTCCAGCCAAGGTGGTGAGAAACCTGGGTGTCATGATTGATGACCAGCTGTCCTTTTCAGACCATGTTGCTGCTGTCTTTCGTTCATGCCGCTTTGCTGTATACAACATAAGGAAAATCAGGCCCTACCTCACTCAGTACGCCACACAGCTTCTGGTACAGGCCGTGGTTATCTCTCGCATCGACTATTGCAATGCCCTCCTAGCAGGTCTTCCAGCTTGTGCGATGAACCCTTACAAATGGTTCAGAACGCAGCAGCGCGTCTGGTTTTTGATCAGCCTAAAAGAACTCATGTCACTCCATTACTCAGTGACCTCCACTGGCTCCCCGTGGCCTCCAGAATCAAATTCAAGTCACTAATGCTTTCATACAGAGTGACTACTGGATCTGCACAAATCTACCTAAACTCCATAATACAAACTTGCGTTCCTTCTCGGCCGCTACACTCCTCCAACGAACGCCGCCTGGCTCTGCCATCCCTTCACACAAAGCAATCCCAGTCCCGGCTATTCTCATCTGTGACACCACGATGGTGGAACGAGCTACCACACGCCATCAGAGCTCTCTAACTTCAAGAAGTTCTTGAAAACTCATCTCTTCTGAGAACACTTCCTCTTATAACACCTCTAACTCCTAACCCCTAACATGCACTTCCTGTGCTCTTCTTCTTCTATCCCCTACAATGATCATGTATAGATTGCACTTTTTGTTAACTCTTACTTCCTTCCCTAGGTATCTACCCCATTGATGTGATATGTACTGTGAGCTCTTACTAGTATTTATTGCTGCTCTTTCTAGTATGTTTTGTCAGTTGTAGATCTGTAATTGATACTCTGTTGATGCTTGTATGTTGTTCCTCAAATGTAAGTCGCTTTGGATAAAAGCGTCTGCCAAATGAGTAAATGTAAATGTAAATGCTGTGGAAATGATTAAATATGTCACAATCACCTCTCTGACATGATTACCACATTTCAAAACCAACCATATTACTTTCTGATTTATATTTTTGCTGTATCTAGCAACACAGTTGGAGCAGGGACACCTGACTCAACTCCATGTTGACGGGGATCATCAGGTCTCCTGGTTCTGCTTCAAGGCATCTCCTCAGTAGCAGACAACCGTCGCAGGAGGATGGCACTGTGGAGGTCTACGATGTAACCTTCTCCACCTTCAATGAGTACAAGCTCCACTTCCTGGACTTTTTGTTGTACGCTTTGCTGTACCTGATAATACAGAAAGGAGGATCAGCTTAGTGAAAAGTTTGTAATATCTGACATTGTTCTCTTATACAGTAGTTAGCATTTCCACATAAAATGCAATCAATAACAACAATAAATCAGCACCATCTATCTGTATTCCTCATACTGTTTAATATTTTTTGACTCATCACTTTTAAACGTATTGAGTAAAATGCACAAGATTACTCATAATGCAACATACTGAATTGTGTCATCAGCTTTTCTCCTGGCTGGACTGTGGACACGGTGGTAGTAATCCAGGCCATCCAGGCATGGTCCGATCAGCGTATACTGGTGAGAAGCACAGTTTGTTGGAAGACTCCAAATCTGCAGGTGACCTGAGGGCGCTCAGACAAGACAGCAGCATCAATCTCCTGCCTGGTACACATCAAGAGCAGGAAGAATAACAGCTTCCAACATTCATGATGTTGTGTCCAACAGTGTTGCCAGACCAGCTTTGTCAACTGTGAGGAGGGTGTGCTGCCCTCAGAAAATAGCATCTACAGCTGCCATCAGATGGGGGATAGACCACGAGGAAAAAACAAGGCAGACCTATGTCACATTGGCAGCTTCCCAACACGATAACCTGAAAGTGGAGCAATATGGGTTTATCATAAATCCATCATTTCCGGAAGTTAGGGCATCTGGTGGGCTCATTCACTGCACATGTTATGAGAAAGGCAGTCTGGAAATCAAATGCACATATAAGCACCAAAACAACTCCATCCTGCAGGACTGTACAGATGACAGCAACTTTTTGGCTTCAGCTAACTGATGAGAAGTTAAACTTGAAAAAGACACATAAGTACTACAGCCAGGGACAAACTCAGATCTTTGTCACCGGGTCAGGGTTTTGTGACTTTGTTGTGTGTCCGCAGAGAGACTGTGCTGTGGTTCGGATCTTACCAGATGTGAAGTTCTGGACAGCACTTCTGACAAAGGCACAGGAGTTTTTCCTCAAGGTGTCTCTACCTGAGCTTGTGGCTTGCCACTACACCCAAGCAGCCACCACAACTCAGCATCCTTTAACTGTGTTACAGCAAGCTCACACAAAAAGGCCAAGAACACAGGCACTGCAGAAGACAAACTATGGTGCGTTTGCAGGGGCCCTGAAGACCAGGACGACATGGTGGCTTGTGACAAGGAAAACTGCAATCAAGTGGTTCCACCTCAGCTGTGTTGGACACAGTCAGGCCCCTTCAGCTAGTGAGCCGTGGCTCTGTGCCTCATGCACACAGAACTGAAACAGTGGAGCACAAGCAGGTTTTGGTATTTATATCTCCAGTATTGAATACTGAACAGACACTTCTTTGTTTAATAGATTGTGAATAGTTTGTACATAGTGCCTTTTTTATTATGACATGTTGTCAGTTCTTGAAGTTGACTTTTTACCGGTTGAATGTGCACATTTTTACACTGCAGTTCATGTTATCAGTACCTATAAGTTAATTTACCTGTTATATTTACACTACATTGTTACTGTGAATTTTACACACATATTTACTACAGCATTGCACTAAGTTCATGTTATGTGACACAAATAAAAAGATTCAGAATTGACATAGTTTTCCATCATTTATTAACACATGTTTATTAAGTTTAGTCCAAATAACTTCACACTCAAGTGTTAAGTTGATCGTATGAACGGTTACAGATACATAACGTAACAGTTACATACGTTATATAGATTCCTTCCTTTATAGGTAGCTTAATTTTATAGCTATGCAGCCAGCTGAATTGGTTTTGCAAAGTTAGCTAGTTACAACTAGTTAATGTTACGGTTGTTGTGTTGAAACTAGTTTTAGCTAAAGTTACTGTTAGCTAAATTTGCACAACTAAGCTAAACTAGTTACAACCCTACCCTGTACAGTTGTTGGGTTGCAACTAGTTTAACTAGCTAATTTTGCACACCCGAGTGCGGGCTGCATAATGTTAGCTACAAAATTAAGTTTGTATGGGCAGCTAGCGGTAACCACATAACAGTAAAAGGTGTTGTAATGATAACTTACCTGTGTAAAAATGCCGTGAACACACAAACGTGTGTCGGGAAATGTTGCAGAAGGTGATGTTTGTCCGTCTTACAGCTGCTACACATGCCATGCGACGCCTCTTTGTTAACACTGCGACTTGAATTCCATTGCTTTGCGATCATGAGAACGATTGTGACCATTTATAATGCAGCACGCATTCATCATTCTTTGTGTTTCTAAATTGAATTACTTCTAAAATATACCACCACCTATGGTCTACCGCCAATACTACTACTACGCTGCTACTACTACGTTTCTCCCTAACTTCAGTGTCCTAAAATCCCACAATGCCTTGCGTTACTGGGATCGGCTGACGTCACAATCCCATTCTCTATACCAGAAACTTGGGGATCTTTAGCCATCATTGTTTATGTACACTAACGCTGAAATATCTTTCTCATAACTACAAACACACAGCTACATCACCATACTTGTAAAAGAGTAACATACAGTCAAACAACGCCTGCAGACACAAGGTAATCATACAAACAGATTAGATACATGGTAAAGATAGGTGTAAACTTAGCATAACAATAAACGTAGATAGACAGCTAGATATAATTGATCGTCTCTACTCTGGCTCCTACACCAGTCTGCACTTGTAGCAACCATTAGCTGTATGCTAAGTAGGTAGCTACATTTGCTAGCGATGAAAGTAACTATTACCATCAAATGATAAAAGCCAGATTACCTGTCCAGCAGAAATCGTTGAAAAGCCATGCAGATATCACCCACCGGTCTGACAGCTTCTCTCCTCAGGTCTGAGGGCTGACGTAGAGATGTGCGAATCGATCCTAAAGTATCGATATTTCAGATACCAACGTTTCCTGCTCTAGGATCGATACTCATATAAAAGGATCTATATCTAAACTTAGTAATTTGGAGTGAGTGTGTGTTTTATCATAAGTATCTTACTGTCACCAGGATTGTCTAACTACTCGGTTGACAGGAACTACTATTCCTTATGCCTGTCAAAGTCATGCTTGCGATACAGCTTTCTGACGGAGCTTCTTTGAAGTGAGCCTCTGCAGCCCTTTACATTTCCCGTGATTGAATACTGACTATGGCCGACTGTAAAAGCAGTCACCTCTGGCTGTGTTTTAGCTGTGAAGGTAATAATGAAGCTGTGTGTGATGTGTGTGCAAAAACTTCGCCAAACATCTGAGATTAAGTCAAAATAATACAATGATGTTATGAAGCGGCTGTTCTGAGCAGGATATTTTCATTATAATTAAAGAATATGACAGTAGTTTGATGTCTTGTCATTATGCAGCTATTATTTTGAATTGGTAAGGCTACAGCCTACTCCTTATTTCTCTCATAAATACAGAAACGGGAGGGGGGAGGTCACATTAAATTAGAAATAAAATATGTAAAAAGTATTGGTATTGGTATCGGCAATACCAGCCTGGGTATTATTTGGTATTGGATCGGATGGGAATTAAGTGGTACTGACCAGGCGCGCGCATGTGGGCAGTTCCTGTAGCAGCAGGGCTGGTAGCCATGGCAGCGAGGGACACCCAGCCAATCAATGCATTCGGTCCGAATGGAACGAGTGGCTGTGTTTACAGCCGATTTTCATACTCTCTTTTTCAGAGCACCTAACTTTTTAATATGTATTGGTGTGTAAAGACAGTTTCAACAAATATGATAAAAAGTGTTGAAACTTGCCTACCCTGCCTTTAAATCTTCACATGAAAAGTTAACTGATTTTGCAAAGAAAAGGTTTCTAGCTGTACTGCTAATTTATTTTTTTTAAGTAAAGCCTTGTAAAATGACACATACTATGTGTTAAGAGTAAACAAAATATGGTCTAATGACTAATAGTGTGCAGAAGACTGATTATCAGAAAGATTAATGGTGAGTAGGGACTGCATTAGCTGAAAATTGTTAGCTATGATTTATGGCTTATGGAAATGATGAAGGCTACCTTTCATCAAAACTCAACAATTACTGCCTTGTTATCTGTGAGAGGTTTGCACATGTTCTGAATGTGAGGGCACATCTTAACATGTTCACCTGACTGTGTCCGGACTGGGTCACTGCTGCTCATATAGTAGGGACCTCTGCAAGGGGAGCCTCAGGAAAATGAGCTGATGACTGATGCATCATGTGGGAAGACACAGTATGTCTTTCCTGACATCATCCTGACTTACGACCAGGGCAGACTAATCTAACCAACAAACTTTATTCCAGTAGGAGTCTCTTACATAATTCCATTGTCACTACATCTAGCCAGTCTTTAGTCAGCACCTACAATGACATCATCATGACATCACATGAGCTGTGGGTGACACTGCATCAATGAAACAGCAAGGACCCTGGACAAGAGAAACAGACAGCAAAAGCTGTCTGTGAACAGACCAAACACACTCAAAGCTTCTTGCTCTCTTTCACCCCCAAACGGTTGAGGCAGATAGCCGCCCACCCTGAGCCACCCCGAGTCTAAAATCACAGAGTATGGTCTAAACCTGCTCTTTTATGAAAAGCGCTATAGGATAACTGTTGTTGTGATTTGGCGCTATATAAATTAAATTTAATTGAATTACCATTTCACTGATTGGGTGCTGAGGGACATCTCACATGCCGAGATCTCAGAATATGGCAATCAAGAAACACCAGCAGTCTGTGTTTGGAAACCAACCAACAGCTTAGGCAAACTTACCCAAACTTTAAACATCTATCACAGTTTACAGACCCACTTCCTGCCTCAACATTATTATTAGTGACATTACAAGTGTGAAGTATTTTACTTTTACCTATCCAAATGAAATGGTCAGCCCGTTCCCACCCACACCTGGTTGAACTCAGATGTATAGAGATTAATGAAACAACGTGACCTTCCATTAAAACAGGCTAAATTAGAATATGATAAACGTAAATGTATAATGTTAAGACACAAGTTAATTAAAGAACTTTCAATTCAATTTCAATTCAATTTTATTTATATAGCGCCAAATCACAACAACAGTTATCTCACAGCGCTTTTCATAAAAGAGCAGGTCTAGACCGTACTCTGTGATGATATTTACAGAAGCCCAACAGTTCCCACCAAGAGCAAGCACTAGGCGACAGAGGCAAGGAAAAACTTCCTTTTAAGAGGCAGAAACCTCGAGCAGAACCATGGCTCAGGGTGGGCGGCCATCTGCCTCGACCGGTTGGGGTGAGAGAGAGAGAGAGAGAGAAGAGAGAGAGAGAGAGAGTGAAAGAGAGAGAGAGAGAAAGAGAGAGAGAGAGAGAGAGAGGGATGTAAGGAGAGAGAGAGGGGAGGGAGGCAGCCTACACAATATACACACAGAGGTACAGACAGCGAAGGTAATGTTGCTATAAACTAAATGAAAAATGGTACAGATATTTATAATAGTGTTAATGGTAACCATCGTAATGTTAATGATTATAATAACAATAAGACTAGCAACAATAGTCGTTGCAGTAGAGGGTGTCGAGCAGGAACACGGGGGCAGCAGGCGACCCGCAGCCACAGATCCAGACTCCACAGCTCCAGAGCCAGAAAACCTGCAGGAAGTGATAGGAGGAGAGAGGAGAGGGACGAGAAAGCACAAGACTACCAGAAAGGGGAGAAGTTGTGTTAGTAACATGCAATAATGGGATAAGGTTGCATACAGAGGGAGAGAAAGTAGAGGAGAGAGGAGCTCAGTGCATCATGGGAAATCCCCCGGCAGTCTAGGCCTATAGCAGCATAACTAAGGGATGGTTCAGGACTACCTGAGCCAGCCCTAACTATAAGCTTTATCAAAGAGGAAAGTCTTAAGCCTACTCTTAAATGTGGAGATGGTGTCTGCCTCCTGAACCCAAACTGGAACCTGGTTCCACAGGAGAGGAGCTTGATAGCTGAACGCTCTGGCTCCTAGTCTACTTTTGGAGACTCTAGGAACCACAAGTAACCCTGCATTCTGGGAGCGCAGTGCTCTGGTGGGGTAGTAAGGTACTATGAGCTCTTTAAGATAAGATGGTGCCTGACCATTAAGAGCTTTGTAGGTAAGAAGAATGATTTTAAATTCTATTCTGGATTTTACTGGAAGCCAATGCAAAGAAGCTAAAACAGGAGAAATGTGATCTCTTTTCCTGGTTCCTGTCAGAACACGTGCTGCAGCATTCTGGATCAGCTGAAGAGTCTTAATGGACTTTTTCGAGCAGCCTGATAATAAGGAATTGCAGTAATCCAGCCTAGAAGTAACAAATGCATGGACTAGTTTTTCTGCATCATTTTTAGACAGGATGTTCCTGATTTTCGCAATATTACGTAGGTGAAAAAAGGCGGTCCTTGAAATTTGCTTAATGTGGGACTTAAACGACATGTCCTGATCAAAGATAACTCCAAGATTCCTCACAGTGGTGCTGGAGGCCAAGGCGATGCCATCCAGGGAAACTATATCTTTAGATAATGCGTCACGGAGGTGCTTAGGCCCCAGAACAATAACTTCAGTTTTATCTGAGTTTAACATAAGAAAATTACAGCTCATCCAGGTTTTAACATCCTGAAGGCACATTTGAAGTTTAGCTAACTGATGAGTTTCATCTGGCTTGATCGATAGATATAACTGAGTATCATCTGCATAACAATGAAAGCTTATGGAATGTTTCCTGATAATATTGCCTAAAGGAAGCATATATAAAGTGAAGAGGATTGGTCCAAGGACAGATCTGAGAAAGGCCAAGGATAACTTTATCATAAACATTATTAGTGAGGAGAGAGGCAATGCGAAACTGATATGGATACAGATTAAAAAACTAACAGCGAAAGTCCACAAGTCAGGAAAGTACTTTGAAATGGACCAAGATGGAAATCGGATTCAGGACCCAAATGGATTACAAGAGGATGCTATAGAGCCAATGTGCAACCCCCAATCCCAAAACTGACATCAAATCAAAACATTACCAGTTTGAGTGTCGCTGTAAAGTTTTGCAAAAACAATAGGTTCCTTGCACTTCGTGCTTGGACACCATTGGTGGCCTGGCACTTTCGTGCTCTGGCCCTAATAAAGTAAAAGTTAAAAGTCCACGCCAACCAGTTGAGGCAGATGAAAGAGTACGGTCTATACCTGCTCTATGAAAATTGCAATGAATCAAGTTCCGTTATGAAATGGCACTATATAAATAAAATTTGTAAAAATTGCAATTGAATTGAAAGAGATGTATTAACAAAGTGCTATTGATCTAACTGATCAGTCTAACCTTGACTCAGACCTCCACCAGTAGCTATGCAAGTGGTATTTACATTTGACCAAAACACCATTTCAGCAAATTTCATAAACACAGCTCAGCTCAGTTTGATCAGGTACCCTCACCAATTCGTCCTCTATCTCTAGATCATTAGCTCTCTGCTATTGCTTTATTTCAAACACACACATACACACTCATGATCGTCAAGAAAACTCACACATTTGTGAATAAAACTCAGTGCAGCACCTGCATGCAGATACACTTCTATGCATATGTGCATGCTACCACACACATTATCTCTGTCTAATACACACCCATACCCAAGTCTCTACTGGCCTCCTTTCCCAGCCAGTTCTGACAATGCTAATAATTCTCACTGGGGCACAGGATGATGGGTGACAGAGTGTGTATATGTGTGTGAGAGGTGGGGGGTAGAAGAGGAGGTCAAGGATGTTGGTGATGCTGGTGATGTGTTGGGAGGGATGCACCGTTCCCTGGCCCGATGGTAATTTATTACATTTAAGACAGGGCCTGACACCCTGAATCAGCCTCCATTCAGATCACATTGACTAGCCCGGATCGTGTGAGGGTGTGTGTGGAGGAGGGGAGGGAGGGGGAAGTAAACACAAAGGAGGAGAACGCAGGCAGCGGAGGAAACAGAGAGACTACATGGAAATGATATGCAATGAGGAGAGATGTAGCCTGGGGCATAGTGCATGTTCTTCCTGTTTCCTTATAGTTAGTATTTCTAATTCAGAAATATGCCTTTAATAATTAAATGACGGAGCATATCAAAGGAATGTGTGTGTTGTGGATAAGATACTGATAAAATTTTTGTTGATTTAAGTAGTTAAGTAAAGCAATCTTCAGTTTAAATTGTATATCAAGAATGTAAAAGACTATTTACAGTGTTAAAGGTTATGGTGCTTACAGTAGATGTGACGTGTCGTAAAAGGTCTTGTTTAGGTAATTATTCATTGTTACAATGGAGAATACACTGAAAATGCTTTGTTTCAAGTGACAGACTGAGATGCTTTTATTTGGAAAGGGAAGCTCTAATTCTGAAGTTTCAAGGAAGTAGCTTCCCTATATTTTTGTTGCTAGCTTTAGTAGAAAAAAGGTGTGTTTACAATGGTGTATGCAGCAGTTGTTTTCCCTCCTTGTCTGTAAAATGCAGCATGTTGGAAAATAAACGTTCAGTTTGAACAACACCCGTTTTGATCATTAAGATGAAGCTTTCACTGTTTTAACCACACCCTTGACCTTGTTTTGGTGTATGGTATTGAAATTGAACATTTAGTGGTGTTCCCACAGAATCCCTCTTTATCCGACCACTGTTTGATAACTTTTGAGTTTGTATTGCTGAACTACTCGCCATTGGGCAAAAATTTCTATACAAGATGTCTGTCTGATAGTGCTATAGCTAAATTTAAGGATGCGATTCCATCAGCTCTAAATACATTATCTAGTCACAAAGTAACGGAGGACTCCTATGCTAATTTCAGTCCCTCCCAAATCGATCATCTTGTTGATAGTGCTGCTAGCTCGCTGCGAATGACACTCGACTCTGTAGCCCCTCTAAAAAAGAAATACTAAAACAAAGACGGTTAGCTCCATGGTATAATACTGAAACTCGCAAATTAAAGCAAATATCACGGAAACTTGAGAGGAATTGGCGTTCCACCAAAGTGGAAAATTCTCGTTTAATTTGGCAAGATAGTCTTAAAACTTATAGGAAGGCCCTCCGTAATGCCAGAGCAGCGTACTACTCGTCATTAATAGAGGAAAATAGGAACAACCCCAGGTTTCTTTTCAGCACTGTAGCCAGGCTGACAGAGAGTCACAGCTCTATTGAGCCAAGTATTCCCATAGCTCTCAGTAGTTACGACTTCATGAGCTTCTTTAATGATAAAATTCTAGCTATTAGAGACAAAATTCACCAAGACCTGCCCTCAACTGGCACCGACTTATCTCTAAACTCAGGAACCTTAGAAACAGCTGTAGAACCAGATACATGTTTAGACTGTTTTGCTTCCCTCAATCTTTACCAACTAACTTCAATAATTTCTTCATCTAAACCATCAACCTGCCTCTTAGACCCCATCCCGACTAGGCTGCTTAAAGATGTTTTACCCTTAGTCAGCACCTCTATACTAGATATGATCAATCTATCTTTATCAACAGGCTATGTACCACAGTACTTTAAAGTAGCTGTAATTAAACCTCTTCTGAAAAAGCCCAAACTTGATCCGGATGTTTTATCAAACTATAGACCTATATCTAACCTTCCATTTCTCTCTAAGGTTCTGGAGAAAGCAGTTGCTAAACAGCTGTGTGACTTTCTACAGAGCAATAGTTTATTTGAGGATTTTCAGTCAGGATTTAGAGCTCATCATAGCACAGAGACAGCACTGGTGAAAATTACTAATGACCTCCTTATTGCATCAGACAAAGGACTTGTCTCTGTACTGGTTTTATTAGATCTTAGTGCTGCATTTGATACCATTGACCATCAGATCCTATTGCAGAGACTGGAATATTTCATTGGCATTAAAGGAACCGCTCTAAGCTGGTTTAAGTCCTATTTATCAGATCGATTTCAGTTTGTACATGTTAACGATGAGTCCTCCATGCACGCCAAAGTTACTCATGGAGTTCCTCAAGGATCTGTCCTTGGACCAATCCTCTTCACTTTATATATGCTTCCTTTAGGCAATATTATCAGGAAACATTCCATAAGCTTTCATTGTTATGCAGATGATACTCAGTTATATCTATCGATCAAGCCAGATGAAACTCATCAGTTAGCTAAACTTCAAATGTGCCTTCAGGATGTTAAAACCTGGATGAGCTGTAATTTTCTTATGTTAAACTCAGATAAAACTGAAGTTATTGTTCTGGGGCCTAAGCACCTCCGTGACGCATTATCTAAAGATATAGTTTCCCTGGATGGCATCGCCTTGGCCTCCAGCACCACTGTGAGGAATCTTGGAGTTATCTTTGATCAGGACATGTCGTTTAAGTCCCACATTAAGCAAATTTCAAGGACCGCCTTTTTTCACCTACGTAATATTGCGAAAATCAGGAACATCCTGTCTAAAAATGATGCAGAAAAACTAGTCCATGCATTTGTTACTTCTAGGCTGGATTACTGCAATTCCTTATTATCAGGCTGCTCGAAAAAGTCCATTAAGACTCTTCAGCTGATCCAGAATGCTGCAGCACGTGTTCTGACAGGAACCAGGAAAAGAGATCACATTTCTCCTGTTTTAGCTTCTTTGCATTGGCTTCCAGTAAAATCCAGAATAGAATTTAAAATCATTCTTCTTACCTACAAAGCTCTTAATGGTCAGGCACCATCTTATCTTAAAGAGCTCATAGTACCTTACTACCCCACCAGAGCACTGCGCTCCCAGAATGCAGGGTTACTTGTGGTTCCTAGAGTCTCCAAAAGTAGACTAGGAGCCAGAGCGTTCAGCTATCAAGCTCCTCTCCTGTGGAACCAGGTTCCAGTTTGGGTTCAGGAGGCAGACACCATCTCCACATTTAAGAGTAGGCTTAAGACTTTCCTCTTTGATAAAGCTTATAGTTAGGGCTGGCTCAGGTAGTCCTGAACCATCCCTTAGTTATGCTGCTATAGGCCTAGACTGCCGGGGGATTTCCCATGATGCACTGAGCTCCTCTCTCCTCTACTTTCTCTCCCTCTGTATGCAACCTTATCCCATTATTGCATGTTACTAACACAACTTCTCCCCTTTCTGGTAGTCTTGTGCTTTCTCGTCCCTCTCCTCTCTCCTCCTATCACTTCCTGCAGGTTTTCTGGCTCTGGAGCTGTGGAGTCTGGATCTGTGGCTGCGGGTCGCCTGCTGCCCCCGTGTTCCTGCTCGACACCCTCTACTGCAACGACTATTGTTGCTAGTCTTATTGTTATTATAATCATTAACATTACGATGGTTACCATTAACACTATTATAAATATCTGTACCATTTTTCATTTAGTTTATAGCAACATTACCTTCGCTGTCTGTACCTCTGTGTGTATATTGTGTAGGCTGCCTCCCTCCCCTCTCTCTCTCCTTACATCCCTCTCTCTCTCTCTTTCTCTCTCTCTCTCTCTTTCACTCTCTTTTTCTCTCTCTTTCTCTCTCTCTCTCTCTCTCACCCCAACCGGTCGAGGCAGATGGCCGCCCACCCTGAGCCATGGTTCTGCTCGAGGTTTCTGCCTCTTAAAAGGAAGTTTTTCCTTGCCTCTGTCGCCTAGTGCTTGCTCTTGGTGGGAACTGTTGGGCTTCTGTAAATATCATCACAGAGTACGGTCTAGACCTGCTCTTTTATGAAAAGCGCTGTGAGATAACTGTTGTTGTGATTTGGCGCTATATAAATAAAATTGAATTGAATTGAATTGAATTGAATTGAATTGAATTGAACTATACAACAGTGTGTACGATATTTCTGATAAAATAAATAACATTTGACTTTTCAAGCAAAAGCCTTATCCGAAACAGCTGATAAAGACACAGCACAATACAACTGTACTGAAAAAAAAAAAAACAAGTTCAGCGCTTCGGATGCTGCATGAAGGTGTTATACATCCCTTCCTGTGTTTCCTTTGTGGGCAAAACAAATAATTTAAAGTAAATAACCTGTGACCCATCGACATCACCAAACTGTTGCATTCTTTATTTGTGATGCTATTCCAGGCTTTTACCGCAGCTTCTTTCAGTTCTTCTTTGTTTCGGGGTGTTTCTCCCTTCAGTCTCCTCTTAAGGAGGTGAAATGCATGCTCTATTGGGTTAAGGTCAGGTGATTGACTTGGCCAGTCTAAAACCTTCCACTTTTCCCCCTGATGAAGTCATCAACTACTGTTGTTTTCCTTGGCCGACCTGTTGGACGTCTGTTGCTCAGTACACCAGTAGTTTCTTTCTTTTTCAGGACATTCCAAATTGTTGTGCTTGCTATGCACAATGTTTGTCCAATGGCTCTGGTCAATTTTCCTTCTTTTCTCAACTTGACAATGGCTTGCTTTTCTCCCATAGACAGCTCTCTGGTCTTCATGATGGTTTATCCTCTTTAACAGGAAATGCAGTCTTTATAGGTTTGAACCAAGCATGAAAACATGAAAACTAACTGCAGAGCTATTTAATGTTTGGACAATCAACCTAAAAGGCAACACCTGGGCAACAAGAAACATCTGTCAGTCACATGTTCCACTAGTTTTGCTCACTTGAAAAATGGGTGGGTTCAAACAAAGGGTGGTATGTCCTGAGTTGTGTGAATATGTGAATACCAGGAAATGAGAGCTGGAATTCTGAACTCTTGCCTCATACTCTTCTTTTGGTCTTAAACCCAAATGTCTTCTGTGAACAACAAAAACACAGGAATTGGCCTTACTGTTCCAATATCATCAATTTTGAACCCCACGCCACGGGCACACCGTTCCTCAAAAACTCAGCATTTGTAAAACTTTTAATTGTCAATGGTTTTACAATAGACGTCGAAAATCTGAAGTTGGTCGGACTAATTCTTTAGGAGGAGTTTGTTAAAGTACATGGCCCTTTAACTCATCCAAAAATCACCATACGTTTCAAAATGGCCGACTTCCTGTTGTGATTAGGGCATCACTCCAAGAGGCTTTTGGTACGTCTGGACATGATACACGTGCCACAGAAATTTCGTACATGTAGGTGAAACGTTCCACGGGGCCGCTTCGTTAAAAGTCACTTCCTGTTGCCAGCAAGTGGCGCTATATGGCTTTGAGTGAATGTTGGCATGTGGATGTGTTCAGGGCGGGACTCTTATTGTACATATCATTGTATATCATATAATTTAGTGCAAATGTAAGTATGCACACTCAAGTTATTACAACTTCCTGTTTTATGATGAATTATCGATTTTGGAAGCCACGCCATTCCACGAAAACTCACCGTTTATGACAAGTGTTCACAACTTTCTGTTCGTTTCATTATGGTTTCTGGCGCTGTACAACGCACTGCCCCACAACTCACTCCCTCCCATCTCTCTCTCTCCCCACTGTGTCCGTTCGGACAAGTAGCATGCTTGCAACTCAGAACAGAACTGTCTTGTGGATTTTAGGTATAAGAAAGGGAATTTCAATTCAATTTTATTTATATAGCGCCAAATCACAACAACAGTTATCTCACAGCGCTTTTCATAAAAGAGCAGGTCTAGACTGTACTCTGTGATGTTATTTACAGAAGCCCAACAGTTCCCACCAAGAGCAAGCACTAGGCGACAGAGGCAAGGAAAAACTTCCTTTTAAGAGGCAGAAACCTCGAGCAGAACCATGGCTCAGGGTGGGCGGCCATCTGCCTCGACCGGTTGGGGTGTGTGTGTGAGAGAGAGAGAGAGAGAGAGAGAGAGAGAGAGAGAGAGAGATGAGAGAGAGAGAGAGAGAGATGTAGAGAGAGAGAGAGGAGGGAGGCAGCCTACACAATATACACACAGAGGTACACACAGAGGTACACACAGTGAAGGTAATGTTGCTATAGACTAAATGAAAAATGGTACAGATATTTATAGTAGTGTTAATGGTAACCATCGTAATGTTAATGATTATAATAACAATAAGACTAGCAACAATAGTCGTTGCAGCAGAGGGTGTCGAGCAGGAACACAGGGGCAGCAGGTGACCCGCAGCCACAGCTCCAGACTCCACAGCTCCAGAGCCAGAAAACCTGCAGGAAGTGATAGGAGAGAGGAGAGAGACGAGAAAGCACAAGACTACCAGAAAGGGGAGAAGTTGTGTTAGTAACATGCAATAATGGGATAAGGTTGCATACAGAGGGAGAGAAAGTAGAGGAGAGAGGAGCTCAGTGCATCATGGGAAATCCCCCGGCAGTCTAGGCCTATAGCAGCATAACTAAGGGATGGTTCAGGACTACCTGAGCCAGCCCTAACTATAAGCTTTATCAAAGAGGAAAGTCTTAAGCCTACTCTTAAATGTGGAGATGGTGTCTGCCTCCTGAACCCAAACTGGAACCTGGTTCCACAGGAGAGGAGCTTGATAGCTGAACGCTCTGGCTCCTAGTCTACTTTTGGAGACTCTAGGAACCACAAGTAACCCTGCATTCTGGGAGCGCAGTGCTCTGGTGGGGTAGTAAGGTACTATGAGCTCTTTAAGATAAGATGGTGCCTGACCATTAAGAGCTTTGTAGGTAAGAATAATGATTTTAAATTCTATTCTGGATTTTACTGGAAGCCAATGCAAAGAAGCTAAAACAGGAGAAATGTGATCTCTTTTCCTGGTTCCTGTCAGAACACGTGCTGCAGCATTCTGGATCAGCTGAAGAGTCTTAATGGACTTTTTCGAGCAGCCTGATAATAAGGAATTGCAGTAATCCAGCCTAGAAGTAACAAATGCATGGACTAGTTTTTCTGCATCATTTTTAGACAGGATGTTCCTGATTTTCGCAATATTACGTAGGTGAAAAAAGGCGGTCCTTGAAATTTGCTTAATGTGAGACTTAAACGACATGTCCTGATCAAAGATAACTCCAAGATTCCTCACAGTGGTGCTGGAGGCCAAGGCGATGCCATCCAGGGAAACTATATCTTTAGATAATGCGTCACGGAGGTGCTTAGGCCCCAGAGCAATAACTTCAGTTTTATCTGAGTTTAACATGAGAAAATTACAGGTCATCCAGGTTTTAACATCCTGAAGGCACATTTGAAGTTTAGCTAACTGATGAGTTTCATCTGGCTTGATCGATAGATATAACTGAGTATCATCTGCATAACAATGAAAGCTTATGGAATGTTTCCTGATAATATTGCCTAAAGGAAGCATATATAAAGTGAAGAGGATTGGTCCAAGGACAGATCCTTGAGGAACTCCATGAGTAACTTTGGCGTGCATGGAGGACTCATCGTTAACATGTACAAACTGAAATCGATCTGATAAATAGGACTTAAACCAGCTTAGAGCGGTTCCTTTAATGCCAATGAAATATTCCAGTCTCTGCAATAGGATCTGATGGTCAATGGTATCAAATGCAGCACTAAGATCTAATAAAACCAGTACAGAGACAAGTCCTTTGTCTGATGCAATAAGGAGGTCATTAGTAATTTTCACCAGTGCTGTCTCTGTGCTATGATGAGCTCTAAATCCTGACTGAAAATCCTCAAATAAACTATTGCTCTGTAGAAAGTCACACAGCTGTTTAGCAACTGCTTTCTCCAGAACCTTAGAGAGAAATGGAAGGTTAGATATAGGTCTATAGTTGGCTAAAACATCCGGATCAAGTTTGGGCTTTTTCAGAAGAGGTTTAATTACAGCTACTTTAAAGTACTGTGGTACATAGCCTGTTGATAAAGATAGATTGATCATATCTAGTATAGAGGTGCTGACTAAGGGTAAAACATCTTTAAGCAGCCTAGTCGGGATGGGGTCTAAGAGGCAGGTTGATGGTTTAGATGAAGAAATTATTGAAGTTAGTTGGTAAAGATTGAGGGAAGCAAAACAGTCTAAACATGTATCTGGTTCTACAGCTGTTTCTAAGGTTCCTGAGTTAAGAGATAAGTTGGTGCCAGTTGAGGGCAGGTCTTGGAGAATTTTGTCTCTCAAAAGTTATCAAACAGTGGTCGGATAAAGAGGGATTCTGTGGGAACACTATTAAATGTTCAATTTCAATACCATACACCAAAACAAGGTCGAGGGTGTGGTTAAAACAGTGAGTCGGTTCATGAACACTCTGAGAGAAGCCGATGGAATCTAACAAAGAGATAAACGCAGTACTGAAGCTGTCATTCTCAACATCCACATGAATATTAAAATCCCCTACAATAATAACTTTGTCCGTTTTAAGGACTAAAGTTGACAAAAACTCTGCAAATTCAGATAAGAATTCAGAGTACGGGCCAGGTGCTCGGTACACTATAACAAAAAGAATTGGTTGCAGTGATTTCCAACTTGGGTGCGAAAGACTAAGAACAAGACTTTCAAATGAGTTATAGTTTAGTTTAGGTTTAGAGCTGATTAGTAGGCTAGAGTCGAAGATAGCTGCAACTCCACCTCCTCGGCCTGTGCCTCGAGGAATGTGAGTATTAATATGACTGGGAGGGGTGGATTCATTTAGGCTAACATATTCTCCATCACCCAGCCAGGTTTCAGTAAGACCAAATAAATCAATATCATAATCTGATATTAGTTCATTTACTAGTACACCTTTAGAAGAGAGAGATCTGATGTTTAAGAGTCCACATTTAACTCTCCTATTCGTTTGCACTATTGCTCTTGTGGTTTTAATTTTTATGAGGTTTTTATGCACAGCTCCTCTTCTGTTTACCTTTTTAAATAATTTTGATGGTCGGGGGGCAGACACCGTCACTATAGGCTTTTCACTAAGTAACTCCTGAAATGGAGGAGACATTGTCCGACATTGTTTTTGCATATGTACACACCGACTCAACATTAATCTTAGTGACCTCCGATTGGCGTAACCGGGAGTCATTACCGCCGACGTGAATAACAATCTTACTGTATTTACGTTTATCCTTAGCCAGCAGTTTCAAATAAGACTCAATGTCGCCCGCTCTGGCCCCAGGGATGCACTTAACTATGGCCGCTGGCTTCGCTAACTTCACGTTTCTCAAAATGGAGCTGCCAATGATCAGAGTTGGTTTCTCAGCGGGTGTGTCGCTGAGTGGGGAAAATCTGTTAGAAACGTGAACAGGTTGATGATGCCCCGTGGACTTTGAATGCTTACGACTATTCCTCCTTCGGACAGTCACCCAGCCCCCCCCCCTTTCCTGGCTGCACAGGGGATGCCGGGGGGCGGCTACCACAGGCTAACTCAGGCCGTTCCGCACCGACTACCGGGGACTGGCTAGCTACAGTAGCTAAAGACTGATCTACCAAGGTGCGGAGCCGGACTTCTAAATCACTGAGCCTCGCCTCCATGCCTATAAATAAACTACACTTATTACATGTACCATTACCGCTAAAGGAGGCAGAGGAGTAACTAAACATCTGACACACCGAGCAGGAGAAAGTAGGAGAGAGAGAGGGAGAAGGAGAAGCCATCGCTAGCTGCTAAGCTAAAGTCGCTAACGGCTAAGCTAAATTACTGTAGCGTCAGTTACCAAAACTTTAGAACAACTATGAGATTGAACAGCAGTCACTAAAAGATGGAAAGAACTGTGAGTGCTTAGGCAAAATTACTGTAAAGAATAAGTGTTTAGCGAACAGTTGGCCGCTGTAATCAAACAAATGTAACTGTTATTTAGCGAGAGCAGCACAACACGGTACCAACACACAAGCACCGGAAACGGAAATGAGTCGACACGCTTACCGCAATACGTCAGCAGTACCAATGGCTCACAACTCAGAATTTGTGAGCAGATGATAGCGAGGTATAGAAGAAAGAGAGCCACATGTTTAATAATGGCTTTTTGTGGAGCTTTTTCGTTCAGCGTGGCTCCATCTACAGCAGAATAGCTGCTATACAGTGACGTCAAAGTCACATCAAATGCGACCTGAGTGTCCAAACTCAAAAATTGTGGTAAGACACAAGTCACTAATAAGCTACAAGCAGCCAAAGTGAAAGTTTGTTCACAAAAGGGACTTCTTCCACTTGCCTTATTTCATAGGAAGCACAACTCTCCCTGTAGCTCAGCTGTAGCTCTCACACTTTAGTTGTCTTCGTTTTTTATTATTTATTATATATAACCCCATTGTTGGCGTCTATCTTCTCGTGCGCTGTTTGTCCTGTGTTGCTAATATCTGTTATGGTTGATTTTAAATTATAGTTTTTATGTGAAACAAAATGAATTAAAGCTGCAAGCAGCGTTGGGCGGGCCCTCGCACTTGTAGCGCGTCCGGGTGTGAGCCGGCCGAGTTGCACATTCTGGAGCTCTGCCGGTGCGGCTGTGAATTTGCTACGCGGTTCCGACGCCGCATGAAGGTGTTATATGTCACTTCCTGTGTCCCCTATGTGGAGCTACATAGCACTTGCCGCTATGAATATAAATCGGTATTGGCGTGTAGATGTCTGCGGGGTGGGACAGTTATCAAGCACGTAAAGTTTGTTTCAGATGTGAGCATGTACACTGAACAATAATGTACCCAAACAATAAAATAAATTCCTTTTATATTTCCCTGCCTTGTTGTTTATGTGTACATACAGAGGAAGAATGTGAGAACAGCGCACATTTCATCGTTACCGTGTGTTAGAGCATGGGAGAACAGTGGATACTTTTAATACAGCCCACACCCCTAATACTGTGTAACTATAACAAGTAGAGAACAGAAGAAAAAGATGTTCTTTCTTTACAACTGTCTGCATAGCTTATTCATATTGTGTAATGAATGAAAATAAATAGGCCTACTAGGCTCCTCTCTACTTTGACATTTAAGATTAGCTTGTTTGATCCACCTTCATACACATGTGACATTACTGTACAACTTGAGAAAGGTGAGTTGTTTTCTGCTCCAGCCTGCCTAAAAGAAAAGCGTTTTTGGGATTAAATGGACTTTATTAGCTGCTGCAGTGCGGGATGAACTCAGAATAGACCCATTTCTCACCTTATTATTCTAAATCATGCAACGAAGAAGAAGAAATGCATAATAAATCCTGGGACAAAATCTGTAGTCAAATACTGTACAGCATGTAGTCTGATGAACAAGACTTGTGTTATAGCTGACTTGGGCAGTGAAATGTTTTTTTAAATCATGTGGTCATAGTTGTCCACAACTCAAATCAGAATATAAGAAGAAATGTTTTATACCACCTCAAGAAGGCTTCCTATCAGAAAGGTAGGAAGGTATTTCAAATGTACAACTGCAGTACTTTAATCTAAGTAAAGTAATTTCCCTGACATTTTTGTGTTACTTTACTTTTAATAGACCTATGTAAGAGGTTTTATACTTCCTGTGAGTATAATCCAATCAATATTATTTTCATACTGTATATCCGATGTGTAATTTGATAAATTGTGTTGTATGTCGTGCTCGCATCTCAGAGAAGACTCTGACTGCACCATGCGTCTTTGTAAAGAGAGAAACGGACAGAAAAAGTCTCTAACTCTGCCTGTCAGCTCGCTCTGCTCCGTTAAAACTGAATTTACCATACAGAATTGAATACGAGTGCACTCCAGATTTAGCTGCAGCCAGCTGACCGTGTGCTTCTCCCTATACCGCAGTTCTGTGTCCATGCATGCAGCAAACTGAAAGCACTGTCTGTCGGAGCGTCTACGTGAAAAGAGAAGGAAGACATGGCTGGTAGTGTCTTCAGAGTTGTTAAACACCTCAGCGCACTGAAGGAAGCCATCTGACTGTGTGAGGAGCAAGATCGTTGATGTCTGCAGGCAGAGTAGGCCTAGAGCTCTCCTGTCTGACTGGTCCACCAATAGCAGAGAAGATGACCCCTTGAGACACAGCACCTCCTCATTTGCATAATGAGGCAGAAATGCATACAGAAATTTAAAAAGGACAGGAAGAAATAAAAGAGAAAGAAAATAAATAAGGTAAATAAATACAGGAATAGGAAGAATAAAACAGACAAAAATATTAAAACACACACATAAATAAATACATTTAAAAAATTAGTAATAAATAAAGTTGAAGATTATAACGGAGAATAAATAAATAAGGTAATTATAACAAAGGTGAATAAGTAAAGGCACTAATTAAAATATATACATTTATGTCTCCTTGTATAATTTAATTAATACCTACATTTATTTATTAGGGCCCGAGCACGACCGTGTGAGGTCCCTATTGAATTTGCTAAGATTATATATTTAGGGTCCGAGCACGACCGTGTGAGGTCCCTATTGAATTTGCTCGGATTATTAGCGCCCGAGCACGACCGTGCGAGGTCCCTATTGAATTTGCTCGGATTATTAGGGCCCGAGCACGACCGTGCGAGGTCCCTATTGAATTTGGTCGGATTATTTTTAGGGCCCGAGCACGACCGTGCGAGGTCCCTATTGAATTTGCTCGGATTATTATTAGGGCCCGAGCACGACCGTGTGAGGTCCCTATTGAATTTGCTCGGATTATATATATTTAGGGCCCGAGCACGACCGTGTGAGGTCCCTATTGAATTTGCTCGGATTATTTTTAGGGCCCGAGCACGACCGTGTGAGGTCCCTATTGAATTTGCTCGGATTATTATTATTTTTAGGGCCCGAGCACGACCGTGCGAGGTCCCTATTGAATTTGCTCGGATTATTATTTTTATTTTTTTTTTTAGGGCCCGAGCACGACCGTTAGGGGGTAACCCCTAACCCTATTAGGGGTGTGGGCTGTATTAAAAGTATCCACTGTTCTCCCATGCTCTAACACACAGTAACGATGAAATGTGTGCTGTTCTCACATTCTCCCTCTGTATGTACACATAAACAACAAGGCAGGGAAATATAAAAGGAATTTATTTTATTGTTTGGGTACATTATTGTTCAGTGTACATGCTCACATCTGAAACAAACTTTACGTGCTTGATAACTGTCCCACCCCACAGACATCTACACGCCAATACCGATTTATATTCATAGCGGCAAGTGCTATGTAGCTCCACATAGGGGACACAGGAAGTGACATATAACACCTTCATGCGGCGTCGGAACCGCGTAGGAAATTCACAGCCACACCGGCAGAGCTCCAGAATATGCAACTCGGCCGGCTCACACGCGGACGCGCTACAAGTGCGAGGGCCCGCCCAACGCTGCTTGCAGCTTTAATTATGCATTTCTTCTTCTTCGTTGCATGATTTAGAATAATAAGGTGAGAAATGGGTCTGTTCTGAGTTCATCCTGCACTGCAGCAGCTAATAAAGTCCATTTAATCCCAAAAACGCTTTTCTTTTAGGCAGGCTGGAGCAGAAAACAACTCACCTTTCTCAAGTTGTACAGTAATTTCACATGTGTATGAAGGTGGATCAAACAAGCTAATCTCAAATGTCAAAGTAAATTCAAGCAAATTCACAGCCTCACTGGCAGAGCTCCAGAATATGCAACTCGGCCGGCTCACACGCGGACGCGCTTACAAGTGCGAGGGCCCGCCCAACGCTGCTTGCAGCTTTAATTAGGGCCCGAGCACGACCGTGCGAGGTCCCTATTGAATTTGCTCGGATTATTAGGGCCCGAGCACGACCGTGTGAGGTCCCTATTGAATTTGCTCGGATTATATATATATATATATATATATATATATTTAGGGCCCGAGCACGACCGTGCGAGGTCCCTATTGAATTTGCTCGGATATATATATATTTTTTTTTTTTTTTTTTTTTTTTTTCTGCCAAGTAGGCCCAAATGACATGGCCTAAACATACTCGAAAACTCACCAAAATTTGCAAACATGTCAGAACCGGTGAAAAATTTCGTATTCTACAAGTTTCGCACATGGGCATGGCAAAATGACTCGCTAGCGCCACCTAGAAAATTGGAAATGATTAGCCCCTCGTTCACGTTCAACCTACATGTACGAAATTTTCTGGGGACATGTATCGTATCAAGACGCACAAAAAAGCCTCAAGAACCCATAGCCTAAAGTAAACAGGAAGTCGGCCATTTTGAATTTTACGGCCATTTTTGGATGATTTACACACTTCGTACTTTAACGAACTCCTCCTAGGGATTTAGTCGGATCGACGTCAAATTTGTGCTGTGCCTTCTAAAGGCATTGACGATGAAAAGTTGTGCTGTTTGCGCGTTTTCGTCAATGGGCGTGTCCGTGGCGTCGATGATTCGCAATGAAACAGGAAGTTGTTGTAACTTCAGTGTACATGCTCACATCCGGACCAAAGTGTACATGTAGGATGAGAGTCCCGCCCTGAACACATGTACATGCCGACATTCACCCACAGTCATAGCGCCACCTGCTGGCAACAGAAAGTGACCTTTAACGAAGCAGCCCCCGCCGCACGTTTCACCTACGTGCACGAATTTTCTGTGGTATGTGTATCTTGTCCAGACGCACAAAAAAGTCTCTTGGAGCCATAGCCTAAACCCAACAGGAAGTCAGCCATTTTGAATTTTACGTCAAATTTTGGATGATTTACACACTTCGTACTTTAACGAACTCCTCCTAGGGATTTAGTCCGACCGACCTCAAATTTTGCTGTGCCTTCTAAAGGCATTGAAGATGAAAAGTTGTGCTATTTGCAAGTTTTCGTCAATGGGCGTGTCCGTGGCGTGGCGTCAAAGATCAGCTCTTCGCCATGACACGGAAGTTGTCGTAACTTCAGTGTACATGCTCACATCTGGACCAAACTGTACATGTAGGATGAGAGTCCCGCCCTGAACACATGTACATGCTGACATTCACCCACAGTCATAGCGCCACCTGCTGGCAACAGGAAGTGACTTTTAACGAAGCAGCCCCCGCCGCACGTTTTACCTACGTGCACGAATTTTCTGTGGTACGTGTATCTTGTCCAGACGCACAAAAAAGCCTCTTGGAGCCATAGCCTAAACCCAACAGGAAGTCGGCCATTTTGAATTTTACGTCAAATTTTGGATGATTTACACACTTCGTACTTTAACGAACTCCTCCTAGGGATTAGTCCGACCGACTTCAAATTTGTGCTGTGCCTTCTAAAGGCATTGAAGATGAAAAGTTGTGCTATTTGCAAGTTTTCGTCAATGGGCGTGTCCGTGGCGTGGCGTCAAAGATCAACTCTTCGCCATGACACGGAAGTTGTCGTAGCTTCAGTGTACATGCTCACATCTGGACCAAACTGTACATGTAGGATGAGAGTCCCGCCCTGAACACATGTACATGCTGACATTCACCCACAGTCATAGCGCCACCTGCTGGCAACAGGAAGTGACTTTTAACGAAGCAGCCCCCGCCGCACGTTTCACCTACGTGCACGAATTTTCTGTGGTACGTGTATCTTGTCCAGACGCACAAAAAAGTCTCTTGGAGCCATAGCCTAAACCCAACAGGAAGTCGGCCATTTTGAATTTTACGTCAAATTTTGGATGATTTACACACTTCGTACTTTAACGAACTCCTCCTAGGGATTTAGTCCGACTGACCTCAAATTTCTGCTGTGCCTTCTAAAGGCATTGAAGATGAAAAGTTGTGCTATTTGCAAGTTTTCGTCAATGGGCGTGTCCGTGGCGTGGCGTCAAAGATCAACTCTTCGCCATGACACGGAAGTTGTCGTAGCTTCAGTGTACATGCTCACATCTGGACCAAACTGTACATGTAGGATGAGAGTCCCGCCCTGAACACATGTACATGCTGACATTCACCCACAGTCATAGCGCCACCTGCTGGCAACAGGAAGTGACTTTTAACGAAGCAGCCCCCGCCGCACGTTTCACCTACGTGCACGAATTTTCTGTGGTACGTGTATCTTGTCCAGACGCACAAAAAAGCCTCTCGGAGCGATGCCCTAAAATCAACAGGAAGTCGGCCATTTTGAATTTTACGTCAAATTTTGGATGATTTACACACTTCGTACTTTAACGAACTCCTCCTAGGGATTAGTCCGACCGACTTCAAATTTGTGCTGTGCCTTCTAAAGGCATTGAAGATGAAAAGTTGTGCTATTTGCGATTTTCGTCAATGGGTGTGTCCGTGGCGTGGCGTCAGAGATCAAGTCTTCGCCATGACACAGGAAGTTGTTGTAACTTACGTGTACATGCTCACATCTTAACCAAACTTTACGTGCTTGATAACTCTCCCACCCCGTTATGGAGGACCGATCCTGACACAGTCAGAAATAAATACAGAAATAAATAAATGCTCAATAAATAAATAAGCATCCAATTAAATACACAAAAAAATAAATAAATAAATGTAGGTAGTAATTAATTAGTACCTTTACTTATTCACCTTTGTTATAATTACCTTATTTGTTTATTCAACTTTATTTATTACTAATTTTTTTAATGCATTATTTATGTGTGTGTTTTAATATTTTTGTCTGTTTTATTCTTCCTTTGTATTTATTTACCTTATTTATTTTCACCCATGGTATTTATTTCTGCCTGTCTTTTTAAATTTTTGTATGCATTTCTGCCTCATTATGCAAATGAGGAGGGGCTGTGTCTCAAGGGGTCATCTTCTCTGCTATTGGTGGACCAGTCAGACAGGAGAGCTCCTACTCTGCCTGCAGACATCAACGATCTTGCCCCTCACACAGTCAGATGGCTTCCTTCAGTGCGCTGAGGTGTTTAACAACTCTGAAGACAATACTACCAGCAATGTCTTCCTTCTCTTTTCACGTAGACGCTCCGACAGACAGTGCTTTCAGTTTGCTGCATGCATGGACACAGAACTGCGGTATAGGGAGAAGCACAGTCAGCTGGCTGCAGCTAAATCTGGAGTGCACTCGTATTCAATTCTGTATGGTAAATTCAGTTTTAACGGAGCAGAGCGAGCTGACAGGCAGAGTTAGAGACTTTTTCTGTCCGTTTCTCTCTTTACAAAGACGCATGTTGCAGTCAGAGTCTTCTCTGAGATGCGAGCACGACATACAACACAATTTATCAAATTACACATCGGATATACAGTATGAAAATAAGATTGATTGGATTATACTCACAGGAAGTATAAAACCTCTTTCATGGGTCTATTAAAAGTAAAGTAACACAAAAATGTCAGGGAAATTACTTTACTTAGATTTAAGTACTGCAGTTGTACATTTGAAATACCTTCCTACCTTTCTGATAGGAAGCCTTCTTGAGGTGGTATAAAACATTTCTTCTTATATTCTGATTTGAGTTGTGGACAACTATGACCACATGAATTAAAAAAATTAAACATTTCACTGCCCAAGTAAGCTATAACACAAGTCTTGTTCATTAGACTACATGCTGTACAGTATTTGACTACAGATTTTGTCCCAGGATTTATTATGCATTTCTTCTTCTTCGTTGCATGATTTAGAATAATAAGGTGAGAAATGGGTCTATTCTGAGTTCATATGGCACTGCAGCAGCTAATAAAGTCCATTTAATCCCAAAAACGCTTTTCTTTTAGGCAGGCTGGAGCAGAAAACAACTCACCTTTCTCAAGTTGTACAGTAATGTCACATGTGTATGAAGGTGGATCAAACAAGCTAATCTTAAATGTCAAAGTAGAGAGGATCCTAGTAGGCCTATTTATTTTCATTCATTACACAATATGAATAAGCTATGCAGACAGTTGTAAAGAAAGAACATCTTTTTCTTCTGTTCTCTACTTGTTATAGTTACACAGTATTAGGGGTGTGGGCTGTATTAAAAGTATCCACTGTTCTCCCATGCTCTAACACACAGTAACGATGAAATGTGTGCTGTTCTCACATTCTTCCTCTGTATCTACACATAAACAACAAGGCAGGGAAATATAAAAGGAATTTATTTTATTGTTTGGGTACATTATTGTTCAGTGTACATGCTCACATCTGAAACAAACTTTACGTGCTTGATAACTCTCCCACCCCGCAGACATCTACACACCAATAATGATTTATATTCATAGCGGCAAGTGCTATGTAGCTCCACATAGGGGACACAGGAAGTGACATATAGCACCTTCATGCGGCGTCGGAACCGCGTAGGAAATTCACAGCTTGCACCGGCAGAGCTCCAGAATATGCAACTCGGCCGGTTCACGCGCGGACGCGCTACAAGTGCGAGGGCCCGCCCAACGCTGCTTGCAGCTTTAATTTTTTAAATGTATTTATTTATGTGTGTGTTTTAATATTTTTGTCTGTTTTATTCTTCCTTTGTATTTTTTTTTACCTTATTTATTTTCACCCATGGTATTTATTTTTATTATTTATTTAATTTCTGTATGTATTTCTGCCTCATTATGCAAATGAGGAGGTGCTGTGTCTCAAGGGGTCATCTTCTCTGCTATTGGTGGACCAGTCAGACAGGAGAGCTCTAGGCCTACTCTGCCTGCAAACATCAACGATCTTGCTCCTCACACAGTCAGATGGCTTCCTTCAGTGCGCTGAGGTGTTTAACAACTCTGAAGACACTACCAGCCATGTCTTCCTTCTCTTTTCATGTAGACGCTCCGACAGACAGTGCTTTCAGTTTGCTGCATGCATGGACACAGAACTGCGGTATAGGGAGAAGCACACGGTCAGCTGGCTGCAGCTAAATCTGGAGTGCACTTGTATTCAATTCTGTATAGTAAATTCAGTTTTAACGGAGCAGAGTGAGCTGACAGGCAGAGTTAGAGACTTTGATCTATGTTAACTTTTAAGGACACCGAGACCATTTTATATGCCTTCATCTCATCATGCCTGGATTATTGCAACAGCCTTTTCACCTCTTTAACCAAAAATCTATGTTCGACTCCAGACTGTCCAGAACTCAGCTGCCAGGCTTTTAACCAGAACAAAGAAATCTGACCACATTACCCCTATTTTAGCTTCATTACACTGGCTCCCAGTGTGTTTTAGAATTGACGAATAGAATTTAGAAATTCTATTGATCACTTTTAAAGCTCTTCATGGCCTCTCGCCTTGTTGTATTTCTGACCTTTTAGTCCCATACACACCAGCACGTACCTTGAGATCCTCGGGCAGAGGTCTGTTGTCTGTTCCAGAGTCTCGACTGAAAACTAAAGGGGACAGAGCGTTTGCTGTCAGGGCCCTGAGGCTCTGGAACAGCCTGCCTGAGGAAATCAGGTCGGCTGAATCAGTGAACTCTTTTAAGTCCCTTCTTAAAACATACTTTTATAGGAGAGCCTTTCCTGATCTTATTTGACTTGATTTTATCCCTTTTATTTTATTCTATTTTACTTATCTTTATCTTTATTTATATTTATCTTAAACGTTTATTTTAGTCTTTTCAATGTTTTCTTGCTTTTATCTTGTATTGTTTTTGTATTATTGTCTTTTGGGTATTATTGTTAAAAGCTTGTTAAAGCACTTTGTAACTTATTTTTGAAAAGTGCTCTACAAATAAAGATTATTATTATTATTATTATTGCGCCTCTGTAAAAGCTGACAAGAACTTGACACGGGAATTTGGCCTTCTTAAGCATTGATTTTGGACACCACGCAACGGTGAAAACCCCAGTCTCAAAAGTGAAGCCATCCAGCGAGTGCCAAAAACTGCAATTCATCAAATGGCCACTTGGGGCTGTCTCCAAAAGGGAGTCAATCAATCAACATTGACCTGGTTTGGTTTGCCTTTTTTTAGGCATCCAGTTTAAATTATTACCCAATTCTGTGTTACACCTTCTTTAGCCAACTTCATTCCAACTCATTACCTCCACTTTCACACTTCTTGGTGGAATTCATGGTCAGTATGTCTCATTTATATGAAACTATACCAAATTTTTAAGTTAAAAAAGTAGAAATTATTAATTAATTTGACTAATAGTTGAGATCAGAGGACTATATGTTGATGGAATATCACAGACAGGTATATGTCAAAGTTTGCTCAGGATACTGTTTTAAAACCATTTAATTATTTTTAATGGCAACACTTGTTGTCACTCAGGTAATAATTGACCCCAACTGGTTTGTCTGTTTATAAAACATAATGTATAAATTATCACCCAATTCTTAGCCAACTTCTTTCCAACTTATTAATCATCCAACTCGTTCTTCAAATTCCTGTACCAAGTTATTGTCAGCTTTTATACAGGTGCAACTGAAAGCATCCTGACTGTAAACATCAGTAACTGGCATGGGATGTGCACAGCCCAGGACTGGAGGACTCTGCAGTGGTGACCAGACTACATCTTTTCCCCCCTAAGCTATCAGGCTCTTAAACTCAAAATCATCCTCAACACTGCTCCATTGATCATTGAATATTGTTTATTTCTGTTTCCCTTTTTATTAATTGCTTCTGTATTAATATATATAGTCTGCCTACCTATCTACTTACCTACCTTTGGAAGTAGTGTGATCTACACTTTTAACAAAATATGATAATTGTAAATGAAAATATTAAGGTGGTATGTAGAATATATTAGGTGGTTAGTAGAAAGTAATAAAACATAAAAAATTAGAGGTGCTGGTTTTAGTTGGACATTTCTTTAAGAGTTCAATGTGACGTTTCACTCTATCGTGAAAAACAAAGAATTATCTGCACACTGAATAGTTTTGAAGCCCCCTAGGGGCAAATACCACAAGACCTCTGTGAAGATCTTGTGGCGATTGCACAGGTATTGTGAGGCTGTAGACATGCACCTATTTACCTACAGTATCTAACAAATGTGAGTACACTCCTCACATTTTGTTAAATATTTGATTATATCTTTTCATGTGAGGACACTGAAGAAATGACACTTTGCTACAATGTAAAGTAGTGAGCGTACAGCTTGTATAACAGTGTAAATTTGCTATCCCCTCAAAGTAAGGCTGGAGCCTATCCCAGCTGACATTGAGCGAAAGGTGTTTATTTTGGTCTTCCTTCTGGGACGACCAATTTGACGCTCTAGCGGTGCTGTACGGTGTATGGTCTGAGCACTGACAAGCTGACCCCCCACCCCTTCAATCTCTGCAGCAATACTGGCAGCACTCATACATCTATTTCCGAAAGACAACCTCTGGATATGACATCCAGCATGTGCACTCAACTTCTTTGGTCAAACATGGCAAGGACTGTTCTGAATGGAACCTGTCCTGTTGAACTGCTGTATTGTCTTGGCCGCCGATCTGCAGCTTAGATTCAGGGTCTTAGCAGTCTTCTTAAAGCCTAGGCCATCTTTAGGTACATTTGTCAAAAAAGTACCCTGTAAGGTACGGAAATGGTCCTTAAGGTGTTAACCATGGACCTTTGTTTATTTTTTAAAGGTACAGAAGCATTGCTGACAGCAAAGGGTACATAACTGTACTTTTAACAAGCTTAAGGTACAGGCAAATGATGCAGAAAATCAGTGATCCTCTGCCACCAGAACAGTGGATGAGACACATCCCTTTGGTGTGAGAGACCTGGGTTCAATTCCCACAGTGACACATCCACCAATGTGTCCTTGAGCACACCTCTAGGTGCTGCAGAGGTGTGTGACCTCTGATTCATGTAGCAATTGTAAGTCACTTTGGATGAAAGTCTCAGCTAAATGAATAATTGTAAAGGTAAATTTTTGTCACTAGGGGTGCAGAACTGTTCTTTTAGAGGTACAAAAATGTACCAACATTTAAAGGTACAGTCCTCATACCGTGCTGGGGTACAGCTGGAGCGACAAAGCATTTGTACCCTTTTAGGTCCATTCCTGTACCTTGATTTATCTGTGTGTAGAGCAATCATTCTTGAAATTTTTTCAGATCCTCACAGAGTTCTTTGCCATGAGGTGCCACGTTGAACTTCCAGTGACCAGTATGAGGGAGTGTGAGAGCGATAACACCACATTTATCACACCTGCTTCCCATTCACACCTGAGACCTTGTAACACTAACAAGTCACATGACACTGGGGAGTGAAAATGGCTAATTGGGCCCAATTTGGACATTTTCACTTAGGGGTGTACTCACTTTTGTTGCCAGCGGTTTAGACATTAATGGCTGTGTGATGTGTTACTTTGAGGGGACAGCAAATTTACACTGTTACAAGCTGTACACTCACTACTTTACATTGTAGCAAAGTGTCATTTCTTCAGTGTTCTCACATGAAAAGATCTAATCAAATTTTTACAAAACTGTGAGGGTTGTATTACTATAGGTCCATCCGCTCTGTAACCTCAGAGATTGCAGCTTCACAATTAATGTTACCACCTAGTGGAATTCATAATTATTTGTGCAGGTAATTCTTTGTTTCACCACTTACCCACAGGTTGGTTTGGATGTCTGCACATTCTTTTGTGTTTAAACTAGACTTATATCAATACAGCAAACAAGGGGATCTTCAATACTTCACTTCATGCTGGGTGTAAGGCCCATTGTTTATCTTATTATCATAAATAAAGATGTAAAAAGAAAGGGAGTTTTTTTCAAAACAGTATTTCTGTCTGTGTGTTATGGGTAGCCTTCAATAAATGTTTTTAAATAAATATAATCCAAAATTGTAATGCTAACCCTGGGTTGTCGGTGCGCATGTGTAGGCGTTGCGTGTATGTGTGTAGTGGTAGTAGAGGAACACTTGCTGTGCGTGCATGTTGTTCGCAGCTGACATTCGAAATGATTCTGATATCATTTTTAAGCAGCCGGCTATTTGAAACAGACCAGCGAGGAACCGCAAATGCACGCAAAACTCAGCACAAGCCAGTGAATGACTGGAAAAAATGGTTAACAATAAGCAACAATAAGACAACAATAAGCTGTTTTCGCTGTTTTCGCCAGGGACTGAAGCAGAGGTGAAGTGTTGCTTTGGAACAGATAGTCTTTATCGTCATCTGCTGGCTGACCCGTAGTAGCTACACAGACATCCATATCCATATTCAGCCCGTTTTCATCTACCGGCGATTTGAGAAAGAGTGACAAAGTGTAGTTATGTGTGAGACTCCCCAGACGGCATCCCGTACAGACCGGAAGTGCTAGTTAGCAAGCGGTAGCTAGCTAGCTAGCTACATTCGTGATAAAGGTGTTGACAGCCCCTACCCTTACCACAACCATCAGAAGCTGTATGTTATTTAGAATGTGGTTGCATGGACAGAAATACTGTTTTGAAGAAAACTCCCAATTGTGTGTCATGTGTAGCCGAGTGCAAGTAGCTGAGAACTGATGTGTGGACCCAAATGCAGACTACAGTCAGCGGGATGCAGTTCAATAAAACATTTATTAAAGAAAACTAAGCAGGCTTACGCTGGGAGCACAGGAAAATCCATAAACAAATAACAAGGTACAATCGAAAGGATAAATTCAAAAAGCGCAGGAACAGGACAGAACACTCAACACAGACGATGACATCACAAAGACTGAACAGAACAAGCAATATTTAAACGCTAGGTAACGAAGGGCAGGGCAGGACCAACACCAGGTGGAGGCAATCAGACACAGACAAACAGGCAAGCAGGTGAAACCAATTGAGGGGAACAGACAGGTCCAGACCAAAATGCAGAAACACAAACTGAACACTCAATATATGAAAACTAAACAGGACATCAAACAAGCAGACTGAACACTAAGAGACAAACTAAACATAACAGGAAACAAGCACTCAAGACTAAACACTGTCAAATAAACAATCACCAGACAGAAGACGCAAACCAACACTTAGCAGACAAAAAACAAATTAACTGAAATAAACTACAACCTAACAAGGAACAGACTAAGACTAGGATAACCAGAACACAAAGTAGACAAGACCAGGAAAACATACACTAAGACACAGGACTAAGAACTAAGGCACAGAACTAAATTGCAAGACTAAGAACTAAGATAAGAGACAAGACAGAAACTATGTAAACTAAACATGCGAATGAACAAAAGAACTAGGCTACAAAACACAAAACCCTAAACCATGACAAGATCAAATAAAACTTGAAGAAACACAGAACCCAAAACCAAACCTATGAAAACAGACTAAAACACGAAAAAGAATGAACACAATACCACAGTCCTAACAAAAAGTGATCATATACTAAACAGTAAATATGGCCAAAACAACAGACATTCGCCTGGTATATTTTTGAAAAATTGTGTAATAACTGTTCTATATTATTTTATTTTATTATTAAATTTACAGTTACAGTTGTATTCCAGATTTATTAGAATATATTCAGTTGCATTGTAATCAGTTGGATGATGGTTTTGATGGTGATATTGCTATTAAAATATAGATCTTATACTAGGCGAGGATGAAAATATCATGTTTTCCTTTATTGCATCTCCATTTACTCCTTAATAGCAGAATAAATAGGTTCATTTACAGTTGATTCATATTCCAGCTTCCGACCTATCAAAGGAGACTAGAATTATGCATCTAGGCCTGAGTTGGTTGAGTTATTCCAAATTCATTATGGGTATGTTATTTTATGCGTTTTTCCTAGAAATAGGTGCCTGTTTCCAAAACATAAATTGTTAAAGGGGACTGGGTGCTTAAGACCCCATAACTTTTTAGGGTAGGGTCAATAAAGGTTTAACAGTCCGGGTTTATTTTGAAAGTCATGACCGGAAAACAACAAGCAGTGACTTGTAAGTGGGCAGGGGCTGGTTGCACCCACCCTGCTCCTCCACGGCCCGTCATCAGCGAGTCCTGCAGATCGCGGAGCGGTCCTATAAGCGCTTCTCCAGCAGACCTGCGGACAGTGAGCGTGTCGGCGCGCAGAGACACTGACAACAGGACTGAGCCACGAACCATCAACTCGGAACTAACATCAAACACTCAGATCTGACAGATTACTACTAATCCTCTTGTTGAAGAACCACAGGAAAGCAGTTGCCAATGCGCGTTTTGGCACTGTGCTAACGTGAGGACTAATCCTGTTTTTGGTCTCTTCGTTGATTTGAATTATTATTGACTTGCTCCATGCCACAGAACAGGATAGGATTATAACTCTCGTTTGGATTTAATACACTTTTCATCGTTTTAACTATCCATCAACGCCAACTTCTCTTTACACATCTGGAAATTGCGCACGGGATGGCGCAACGGGTAATTTTTGATTTTTCATTATTACAACACTTACAGCACAAGATTATTCCTTTCCTGCACAGGTCACTGTGTACACTGTGTAATCACAGGTACATGAATGAAAACTATGATGTGGACCCACAAAAGCTAATTCAGTAAGTGCTTCTATATAAATGCCCCAGCCTCTACAGGAGGCCAGGTCTAATGCCCGTATTGCATACAATAAACAGGAAGAGTATGTCTTAATTTAGACGGAAAGTTTTTTTTCCTACACTTGCCCTCCTGTCATATGTTCATGCCTAATGTCATCTTCAACTTTCCCCGCAGTACGATGAGTTGGCTCATTACGGAGGCGCGATGGACGGAGTCGGAGTCCCCACTTCCATGTACGGAGAACCGCACGCCCCACGGCCCCTGTCCCAGGTCCACCATCTGAACCACGGGCCGCCGCCGCACCCGACGCAGCATTATGGAGCCCACGCGCCGCACAACATCATGCCCAGCAGCATGGGCAGCGCCGTCAACGACGCACTGAAGAGAGACAAGGACCAAATCTATGGGTGTGGATATAATAATAATACTAAAACTAATACTGCTACTGCTACTAGGCTACTACTAATAAAATGCATTTTTTTATTCTGATGTTATAGAGAAAGAAATGAAACTGTTGTATTTTTTTACACATTTCAGCTGTTGAGCAGAAATCCACAATGACATTTCACATAAATTCATTTTTTATCTTACAATTAATAATATACTCTGCTCATAAGATGAAGTAAGTTTCGATGCAGTTCCAGTTGGATCTATTTTTGCAGCTTGAAATAATGCACTTATACCTCAGCAGTGAATGTAATTTCTTAATATCTCTGACAAATTGTTTGCATTTGAAACAGATGAAATAATCTCAATGCTGCGGCGCATTTGTTCCCACACATTAAGGAGGAATAAATACATTTTTGTACATCTTACAAAGCGGTATTCTTTTGTTGACATCACCGACCTTAATGTGAAACGAAATCTGCCGCCGCTGTAGTTCATGTTCAGGCCTAACAATGGGCCTGTCTTCGCCTGTTGCAGCCACCCTTTATTCCCTCTGCTGGCTCTGGTGTTCGAGAAGTGCGAGCTGGCGACCTGCACGCCCAGAGAGCCCGGGGTGGCGGGAGGAGACGTCTGCTCCTCTGACTCCTTCAACGAAGACATAGCTGTGTTTGCAAAACAGGTAGGACAGACACAGACAGGTGCGCTGAATATACAGAGAGTAAGAAAATAATCTGCAGCCGAATGTGTTCACGACCAAAACTGCAACATTTCATTTTCTGGAACCACATTAACTTAAATACTAATTTGATTATAATTTTGTCAGTTTGATTAATTTAAACCTCCAGGTTTAAGTAAAAAAAAAAACGTTATCCGTTTGAAAACACCAAGTGACGTCTTATTTTCTGTCTTGGTTCAGATTCGCGCAGAGAAGCCTTTATTTTCTTCCAACCCAGAGCTGGATAACTTGGTGAGTCCTCTGCAGCCGCCAGATTTCTCTCTCTGTAATAAAAGAAAAATATTTTTATTATGTTGGTAATTATCAAATGCACACAGTCATTATTATGATGTCTAAAATAATGCCGTTATCATGGTTTTTATTAAAAAAGAAAATTATGTGTGTGTGTGTGTGTGTGTGTGTGCGCGCGCGCGGGGGGGGGGGGGTATATATTTTTTAGATGATTCAAGCTATTCAAGTCCTACGATTTCACCTCCTGGAATTAGAGAAGGTAAATATTTTCTTTGTTCACCTTTAATATTAATATTATTCCAGAAAACTCGGTAAGTCTAAATAAAGACTTGATTTGCAGGTCCACGAGCTTTGTGATAACTTCTGCCACCGGTACATCAGCTGCCTGAAAGGCAAAATGCCCATTGACCTGGTCATAGAGGAGCGAGATGTCTGCAAGTCGGACTTTGACGACCTCTCGGGATCCTCCACCAACCTGACAGATCACGTAAGTCTCATGGAAAGGGTTATATTTCTCAGGAGGAGAAGCTTGCATGCAAGTGTCTCCTTCAGTCAAGAATTCTCTCTACTTTTGAAGGTGTGTGAGCTGCTTGCAGGTCTAACTCTTATTATTGAAAAAATAGCTTACAGTTGTTGTTTACCTATACAAGTGGCTAATAGCTGTTTCTGTTGACCACTGGTTACCAAACCCTGGGGTGGGGCCAATCCAAGGGGTCACCAAATAAATTTTAGGGGTCTTGAGAGAAGGAAAAAAAACCCACTGCATTCTCCCCTTTTTTATTGTATTCTTATTTTATTCTTAAACACTGCACTTTTTAAAAATAACATGCTGGAGAGTGAATTTCTCACAGCATGTTAACATGTTGCAGCTTCTGACTGGGGATGCATGACATTGCTTCATTTGACGAGTTTGTGGCATTAATGAAGCCGAGTGCTGTTTGCAGTTTGATGCTGCTGGTGCAGCAGAGCCTCAGTGGAACAAAGAGAAACTGCTCACAGTATGCACACTTGAGATTTGTTGTGTTTGTCAATGACAATTTGTAACTTTATTGATGAAGATGATGATTGGTGTTTGCTTCAGTCTTCTGTTTCTCAGCAATTAATATTAATACAGCTATTTGTTCCTACTTTGGGCCCCTGCTTTTCTTCACAAAGAAGCAAATTCAGATGTTGAAGTGATTTTGAGTTGCAGTTTAGCAGCAGTATTGGACTATGTGCAAAAAACATATATATATATAGTATAATTTCCATGAATGTCTGCAAATTATTCATGTATTCATCGGATGCCCGACACTTAACCTCTCAACATGTAGGAGTTCATGGCTGCTACAGATGGTCTCAAGAAAGATGTCTAAAATTGATATCAAACAGTCATTTGATTCATTGATTTAAAAAAAAAAAAGTTATTGCCAAGTAGTTTTACACATACGAGAAATTTGCTGTGGTGATAAGGTGCTACACGTAGACAAACATACAATCAATATAAATAAATATAGAAATATAGAAATATGCAATGGGATAAAGTTAACATAAAATGTCTTATCCAAATGCGCATGGCAACTCATGGGATTATGAGGTTTGCACCACCCAAAAATCAAACCATGGGCCAGGAAAGGCTGAGAAACCCTGACTAAAATGCTGTTTTATTGTAATGTTTACCATGCAAAGTGTAAATTCAATCAAATATGAATACTGGCATCATCAATTGTATAGGTGCAGATTCAGTGAAAAACATCATTACTGACTTCAGTGACTTTAGAAACATACATCGTCTTTATTCTTTTGAGAGACGCTTCCTTCTGAATCAAGTGACAGAATGCAGTTTGTGTGTGTGTGTGTGTGTGTGTGTGTGTGTGTGAGGGGCCACCAGTTGATGTGACAGGACGCTCTCTGGCTGTTTTGCCTTCCTCCTAACGGCTGCTACAAAATGCATGTGCTACTCTCCTCTGGGTAGAAAGACGTGCATAGCTGTGTAACATAGATGCACCATGATCAGTTTATTGTGTGAGTGTGGGGTGAGTGTACAGGTAGGTTAATGTGACTCTATGTGTTTTGCAGCCATCACCCATGTGAAGGCTCATGCTGATGGTTTGGACTGTAGCTCCTGATGGCTGATCTTTTGTGTTGTGCAAAAAATATCCCAATTTAAACATTTTGTCTTTTGAGTCAGAGTGTCTCATTTTATGAAAGCAAGCGAAAACCTGGCAGTACAATTTAATTTCATCTGATTCCAATTTGAATCAGCTGTAGTGTCATTTTCTGTGATCTGCACAAGATACTGGCACTCATTCAAGACAATTATCGACCAACAAAACAAAAACAAAGTTTCTTTCATTTATTCTTAAAGGATGAAAAAGCATCTAAAAATAGATTTAGACCATCGTATGACATATACCTGCCATGCATGTTTTACTGACACCTGTGAGACTAGTTCAACAGAATCATTGTAAAACCTTTACTCTCAGCATACTGATACTCAAACTATGCATTTTGGAGGAGCCTGAGAACAAAGAATATTATTTCCAATGACTGCTTCACTGTAATTATTGTAAATATGAAAAATAATGAACTTTTGTCTTTATTGAATTGTAGAAGGTCAAGGGTTGGGCAAGGACATGCCATGCAGCAAAGATCCCTGGTCTGAATCAAAACAGGGATGTTGATATACATGGTCAGTGCTTTAAACCCTAAAATGAACACCAAAACCCAAAGTCAGTTTTGTAGAATCGACATCCACTTTGACAGGGTAGAAGATGGATCAACAGGTACCTGAAAAGTCCTCCTTAAGCTTGACTGCTTTGGTTTATGTGGAACAAATCCTCTAGTTAAATGCGATAAATGTATGTGCTTTTCCTGAAACAGAACTTTGTTTGGTTTGTGTTTGTAGCTAGTGGTCATTTGGTGTAGGAATTCAACCTGTCTTTACAGAGAGTAATCTGGATAATCTGCAAAAAGAAACTGTATAAGGTAAACAGAAGCTTGAATGTTTGGTAGAATTTTCTTTATCTATGTATGAATTTCATACACACGCTGGTCCTGGTTGCACATTACCCTCCATTCCTGTTAATTAGGTTTTAACAGATGGGGTGTTAGGAAATAAAGCCTTCATTAACTTGATAAACATGGAAACACATGGCGCCTCTTTGAGTAACTGTGTGTACTGAGGAGTTGTAATTATTGTGTGGCTGGACAAGAAAAGAGGGGCCATCATTGAGAGGCCTCATTCACACTGTTCCATTATCCCTGTGCTTCTTCTTGTCATCTGCCAACCTCTTCATCTGATCACCATCCGGCAAACAGCTGACGCAGAGAGGCTGAAGGGGGAGATCTGCTGTTTGGTTTGGGCCTATGGCTGTCTGAGTGGCAAGGCCGATCAGCCCAATAAATACAGGGTTTCCCCCAACACGGTCACAGACACAGCCTTGACACAGGAGGGTCCACATGCTGCAGGGTTACAGACTGTTCTCTAAACTGTTCTGCAATTATATTTAAACCTCCCTCTTGGACAGAATGGTAATGTTGTTCGTGTCTCACATCTCTGACAACTTGGTTTCAGCCTTACTATGCTAATCATGCCATGTAGCTATCTTTGTGTCTGGGAGACCTCATACTGGACCTACTAGACCTTTCTCATCTATTTTTTCCCCTCTCCTGTCTTCCTGTCCTCTATTTCCATATCTCCTGTCCCCTGGTGTGCGGACCTCTCCCTGACCTCTTAGAACCCAGCTTCCTGGAGAGACATGGATGACGCCCACTCCACACCCTCTGTGGGCACCCCGGGACCGTCCAGTGGGGGACATGTCTCCCAGAGCGGAGACAACACCAGTGAACTCGGTAAGAGCGCCCGCAGGCCTTGTGCATCCTATTTTATATCAAAGCTTCGACTTTGGTCTTAGTTCATCTAATCACTTCAGTTACCTTAATTGCATCGATAAAAACATAATCTAAGATTAGGGAGGACTGCTCTTGGGACTATTTACCCTGACAGTAATCATAATGTGCATCATTATGACACTGAAAATTCCCCCAAAATGTTATGTCAAGCTGCACTACTAAAGTACTATAGTATGTGAGCCATTTTTTTTAAGATTTACATCTTCAGTATGAACCAATGGGCTTTAGGCTGAGTGCTACGGACATGGCAGGAAAGTCAGAAAGTATTGAGAGAAGGACTGTAATTACCACTAAGGACAAGGAGGTTATGTCCTCTGTATTTTTTTTTCTGGGAATGTGGAAGTTTTGGCAACCTGACCTTTGACCCAATAATATAAGATTTAGCATATATGTGTACTACTTTATACATAAAATAATGACTATATAGATAAAGGATTCATTACTTTCCTACCAGGATTTAGACTTCTGTGATAGCAAATTGTGTCTATAGAAACTATAATTGGTCAAGATTTGATTGATAACCTTGGTATTTCTAAAATCCTGGCTACGGGCTGGATTATAAACTAATGCATTGTGGGTTTTGACCTTTTGTGGGAATTGTTGACAGAATGGAAAATATGAAATATACACTGCTGCTTTTAGAGGACATTTTCTCCGAAATTAGTGGTGCTTGTTTGCACCCCACCTCTGGGAGTTTAACAAATGTGAATAATCTGAATTTTGACTTGAAGTAAGAGAAAACATCAAAAGGGCAATTACTGTTGATTATGGCTCCCTTGCTTTTGCAGCCAGTGTGCATTCTCAGTTTCAGGTCAGTTAGTACTGACGAAGACAGCTTCTGAACTTATAGCTGTCTGCTGCTCTTTCCCTCTGATGGCATCCAGCCCTGGTCTTCCTGTGCTTAATGTGATTTCTGATGTGCTAATTGGACGCTATACGGGTTTTATTACTTGTTTTCGTTTTTCTACCCTTTGGGCGTAGTAAAAACAGACTGGACTTTAAAGCAACTTTCCACCCTCTGCCCATCATGCATCAAGGAGCAGAGCATTGACGAGAACAATAGGAGGATGCTTTGCAAGACAAGAGAAACTCAGAGGATTAAGAGACAATCAGAAACAGATCAAGACCCTTGATTTTACACCCAACGCTTTTGAAAATCATCGAAGATACCCTGAGTGTGAGACATGTTTGTTTTCCAAAATCTTAATTCACCCATTCAGGATTCAGAAAGTGTATGTTGCTTTGAGTTGAGAAGGCAGCAGTGTGAATAGCTTCTTTCCATTAGTTTTTTTAAAACAACAATGGGGGGAAAACCCAAGGTCCCTGCCCTTTTGACCTGGGAGAGAATGCATAGAGGATGGGGGTGCAGAATGCCCCCCCGTAGGGATGTAAGGGCAGAGTATTTTATGTATGAGGAACAAAGGAAAAGAAGAGGGCAGAATGATCAGAGCTGTGGTATTGCTGCAGGATCTTCTGCATGCTACCTGCTGCTTCTCCCCAGGCCTCTTGGCCTTGTTTCCAGTCTATTCTCATGCCAGGGAAGAGTCAAACACACAACCTGATAGGATTGAAAGAACAGTGAGAGGCTTGTCATGCTAATCTGATTTTGAGCAGGTAGATGGCCTCCATAGAGTTTTAATAATGTGGTTATACAGATATCGTCACATATTTTTAATGCAACAAGTCCTTCAACCTAAATGACAGCATAGGTTGTTTTAACCACCCTCCAAATACGGCTCATGTAAGCGTATCCTAAAATAGCGCTCCTACCGGTGGCATTTGTCCATGCCTCTCAAAACTGCAATTACAAACCCGGTTTTCCGACCGGACCTACGTTACGAAAATCACATGACCTACGTAAGATGACAAACATGTGGAGCCCACAGTGACAGCGACACAAAGGAGGGGAACAAATGAATCTTGTTTAACATGGGAATTGAACGCTGGTCTCCTGGGTGAAAGGAGTCATGTATTTGCATTGTACAGCCAATAAGGGTCGCTGCCACAGTAAATGTAAACATGACTTTTGTGTGTTTTTTCTGTGGAGGACAGGCTTTTATAATAAGTTCATTGCTTGGAAAGGACAGCCCCCTTTTTCATGAGATACACTGATGTGAGCATCATGGTATTAAGATGTCATCTTAATATCATCAAGTCTGCTTTAGATTATGTTCACATATAACTACTCGGCATTGTGGTTACAGACTAATGGATGGATTGCCAGGTTTGTATGCCTTGTCTTTCCAGCAGTCAGCGTTGCATATTTTTGGCTCCTTTTGACCATTATCGCCTCCAGATCCAAAAAGTGTCCTCCCTCTTCACTGTTGATATTTTTACACATGGCACAGAAGTCATGGGGCGAGACAAAGTTCAACACTTCGTCTACATCCTGTGTCCCGGTGACTAAACACTGAAACTTAACAACATGTGATCATTTAAAAAACGTCAATGCATTTCATCTTGTGTTTTATGTCTGCTATGGCTTTTCCATTAGGAATTACATTCAAATGGCACCAAATTGCAGCACACATAATACATCCAGAGCCAACATTCAGCATCAATGCTGGAAGTAGCGTGTACTTTGACGGTGGTGGAGGATATATGTGTAGGGCATACAACTTTTATGCTGCAGACCAGATCTCATGTCCCATCATGGACTTACAGGTATTTCTAAACTATAACCACAATTGTCCCCTAACCTCAATCAACCATGTGCAGATAATGTGTCCTGTCTGGCGATAGTCTTGCTTTTTCAATATTTATCAAGACCACAATATGTGGTCACAGTGTATGACCACATGTTCAGGGACGCCATCTATCAAGTACAATGAAGTCATAACTGATGATTAAAGGACTTTCACAGCTAAAAAGCTTATTAGTTACAAATCTTATATATTCATTTGTATTAATGTACCCCAATGGAAGCAATCCATATAAAATCTTGGTAGGCTACAGAAAGAACAATACTCAGAATGATTCAAAGGCCGTAACAGAATATTCAGATCACATCAAAATGACAAATGACAAAGAGGATCACGAGGTGTTCCAATATTCCTTTGGTGGAATCATTTTGAAAGTAAACATGAAAAGAAACTGAATGAAAAACCAACAGAAGATAGGGCCTGATTGTGCTGGTCTGACAAAACCTTTTAAATTCCACTGCCATTTGGGAACACCAAAGTGGTGGTGATGTGGCTGCCATCCCTGGCCAATCACAGGTAGACAATCCATCCACTATGTGGCTGCTGGTTTGGCTCATGGTTAACTGCTCCTCTATAAGCTCCCAGGTTTTGGTTGTTGCCTTGTAAACTATGTGATATTCAGAGTACTGTCACTGATAGCTCAACCCCCAGGGTGATTGTTGCTGACCAAAGCTAAAGTGGCTGAGCTCTCCCAGGAATGTTTGGACAGGGTCTGCGGGAGGACAAGGAGAAGACTTGAAATGTCAAATCACAAAGAACTAAATAAAACAAAAGGCAGTAGGAGTGATTGTTGAGAAATGGAATTTCAGGATGCATTGCACCTTTTTGTCACATCCAGAGTCAAGAGTCACGAAAAAAGGAATGTGGCTGTTTTTTGGTGATTGGCTTCTGGTTTGTGTGACTAGTTTTAGCTGATGGCCACACACAGCTCGGGAAACACAATCTTGATATTGATTTATCTGCTTCTCAGTGGTTACTTATCTGTAGGTCTGCTATAGCAAATGTGTTAAACACAAATAAGATGTATGCTGTTTCATTTTTATGCTGTTGTGATATGTAGTCTACATTTTTAAATGTTACCAAATGAAAAGGATTGTACGAAGCAATTCTTGTATTGCTCCAGTTTTACGCCAACAACAACTAGATTTGTCCACAGCACAAACTACATTACCAGTACAGTACAGAACCAGAGTGCAATCACAATTCCCATGGACAAGAGCACGTCCTGGGTACCCATCAGTGATTGCAGATACTGTGCACACGACTGCAGAGGGGATGGTGTGCAAATCTGTGTAAAGACCATGTAGAGCTCTTAAGGGACGTTTTCGGGAAAGACATGCTGCTGTTGAACTTCTTTAATACTGTTCTTCACTGCTGTCAGCATCACAAACAATTCTGTTCACCTCCAGATTTGAGAGAAGAGAGAAATTATTTTTAAAATTACAATTCATATCAACCAACCCTTTTAAACATAATGAAGGACAAGTTGTTGATGGCACAGTGGCCCAGTGGATAGCACTGTGGCCTCACAACAAGAAGGTCACGGGTTTAAACCCTGGTTGTCCTGGCCTTTCTGTGTCGAGTTTGCATGTTCTCCCTGTGTCTGCGTGGGTTTCCTCCAGGTGCTCTGGTTTGCCCACCCTTAAAAACATGTTAGCTTCTCCAGTCAGTGCCATTGACCATTGACACTGGCTCAGATATGGAGTTGGTCTCCGGGCACTGCACAGTGGCTGCCCACTACTCCATTGAGGGATGGTTTAAATGCAGAGAATGAATTTCGCTATGTGTAGGTGACAATAAAATATACCTTCCCTTACCTGAAAAACATAGCAGGTCTGTTGGTGTTAAGCACAAAGTGGTGCTGCATCACAGAACACAATATTATGCCCTGTCTTCCCTGTACATTTTCACTGTTTGCCAGATGTACCTCACTGCCATTTGGTGCTGCCACATGCAAACTACTTGGCTTTAAGCAGTTTTAAACAGCCCGTCATCAGTTTGTACAATTCACACATTCTCATGTTTTGGAAATCTTCCAGACTACTGTATTTAGATCTGTGTATCATGCCTAATAAGGGGAGGTGTTGCGAGGTGTCATTGATGATGGATCAGTTCCCCGCTGAGCTCATTAGACTGGCGCTGGCTTTGCTTCACTGATGCATCTGTGAGCTGAATCCTGCAATCAGTTCTGCTAGCTGCTCAGCTCTTTCTCTTATGGACACGTCATCCACTAACTGACTCGCCTGGCGTTCACAGCCGCTGAGCTACAGAGAGCAGAGACTAAAATGAAGGAGATGAGGGAGAATAAAAACTAAATTTAAATAAATAGTTTCAAATGTCAAGAATATCTCAAGGACATTCTGAAGGAGACTGTGTCACTTTAAATGATTTCACTGGACAGGGAACTTTTTAAGAAAATAAAAGATAATGTGACTTGGTAAGATGTAGATATCTTATATCTTATATCTGTTTTTTTGTAGGAACTTATTCACAGGTTGATGCACAGCAGTTTGCTTGAATACTGTGTGTGAACACATGTTAAGAAACTGTATACAGCATACTTTAAATACAAATTACTTATCTTAGTCTATCTCCAAAACATCTAACCAAACCCACCACCTGTAGTGAAGAGAAAGACATAATAATAATAATTAAAGCTGCAAGCAGCGTTGAACGAGTCCCATGCCCCATGTGTGCCTCGGGTGTAGTTACAGCTGGCTTCTACACTGCATGCCGGCTGACAGGGCTCTGAAGTTAACACTGCACATATCACACAGGTGAGTACACAGGAGTACATTAAAGTACAGAGCGTGTAAACTAGGGGTGTTTCTCAAAACCAAGAATACAAAGAACGGACTTAGGGGAGAACGTTCTTGGTAGTCGTTCTTGGAAGAATGAACTTACAATGTCATGATCACACAAAACACTCCTGACGGTTTGAGACGATGCGTTCTTGCTGGTTTCAGAGCCGCTGAAAGAAAATGGCGAAAAACCAAAGACCCTGCCGACCAACTGCTCCTATCCTCCTTCTCAACAAGCATCAGTGCTGCCAAAACTGCTTTCTATAATGACAGAATAAGCAGTGCCACTGACTCAAGGAAATTATTTTCCACTTTTTAAACACTACTAAATCCTCCTCCACCCACAAACTTGTCTGCTGATACCTTTGCTGCCTTCTTCACAGGGAAAGTGGCAGCTACAACTAGCCAATTCTCTAAATCTCTCAAAATCAACCATTGTATTCCCGCCCTGGACAGCCCCCACTGTGTGAGCAAGGCACAGGAAAACCTATTCTCCCTCGGGAAATGGCGCTAAAGGCTCAACACCAAGGCTAACATGTAGCAGTCCTACTACATCTGTTCTTCTGCCTTCCTAGGACAATGGCACTTCACTCTCCTCGTTTACACCTCTAACGGAGAACGAAGTATCAGAACTCTTGACCCATAGCCATTCCACTACATGCCCACTGGACCCGATTCCTACAAATCTCCTCCAAGCCATATCTCCTACTGTGGTCCCAGCAATCACTCACGTGATAAATACTCCTCCGGCTTCAGGAACCTTCCCGACCACTTTCAAAATGGCTCGGGGTACACCCTTGCTTAAAAGGCTCTCACTTGATCAAACTCAATTTGAGAACTGTCGGCCAGTTTCTCTTCTACCATTATCCAAAACTATCGAATGGGCAGTCTTCAAACAGGTCTCAGAATTCCTCTCACAGAATGACCTCCTAGATCCATACCAGTCCGGTTTTAAGAGTAGCCACTCTACTGAAACGGCTCTTTTGTCTGTAACAGAAGCCCTAAGGTCAGCTAAAGCTGCAGCCCAATCCTCTGTTCTTATCCTGCTTGACCTATCAGCTGCCTTTGACACAGTAGATCACATGATCCTCCTATCCACACTCTCAGCTATGGGCATCTTGGGTAAAGCACTCCTGTGGTTCAAATCCTACCTCTCAGGGCGTTCCTACAATGTTTTGTGGCAAGGACAATTATCCTCCTCCCACAGGGGTACCCCAAGGCTCAGTGCTTGGGCCCGTTCTCTTCTCAATTTACACCACCTCACTGGGGCCGATCATTCGCTCGCACGGCTTCTCTTACCACTGCTATGCTGACGATACGCAACTATACCTATCCTTCCCACCAGACGACCCCACCATCTCGGCGCAGATCACGGACTGTCTCTCGTTCATATCTGCATGGATGAAGGCTTGCCACCTTCAACTAAACCTCTCTAAGACTGAACTCTTGGTCATTCCAGCAATCTATCCACCATAACATACCATACCATAACATCAAACTACAAATTGGCTCCTCAACCATCACTCCAGCCAGGGTGGTGAGAAACTTGGGTGTCATGATTGATGACCAGCTGTCCTTTTCAGACCATGTTGGTGCTGTCTCTCTGTCGTGCCGCTTTGCTCTATACAACATCCGAAAAATCAAGCCTACCTTATTCAATATGCCAACCAGCTTCTGGTACAGGCCATGGTTACCTCTTGCCTTGACTATTGCAATGCCCGTCTAGCAGGTCTTCCAGCTTGTGTGGTGAAACCCCTACAAATGGTTCAGAACGCAGCAGCGTGTCTGGTTTTTGATCAGCCCAAAAGGACGTATTTCACCCCATTGCTGTGTGATCTCCACTTGCTACCCATGGCCTCCAGAATCAGATTCAAGTCACTAATGCTTGCATACAGAGTGACTATGGGGTTTGCACCCATCTACCTAAACTTCATAATACAAGTTCATGTTCCTTCTCGGCCGCTCCTGCAACGAACGCCGCCTGGCTCTGCCATCCCTTCCACAAAGCAATCCCAGTCCCGGCTGATCGCATCTGTTACACCACGATGGTGGAACGAGTTACCACATGCCATCAGTGCAGGGGCGTCCCTCTCTAACTTCAAGAAGCTCTAGAAAACTCATCTCTTCTGAGAACACTTCCTCTTATAACACCTCTAACTCCTAACATCTAACATCCACATCCTGTGCTCTTCTTCTTCTATCCCCTACCTTGTATTGATTGCACTTTTTGTGAACTCTAACTTCTTTCCCTAGCTATTTACCCCATTGATGCAATATGTGCCATTAGTGCTTACTAGTATTTATTGCTGCTTTTATTAATATGTATTGTCAGTTGCAGATCTCGTGCAGTATTTTATGCTCTGTTAATGATTGTATGTTGTTCCTCAAATGTAAGTAGCTTTGGATAAAAGCGTCTGCCAAATGAGTAAATGTAATGTAATGCTGGTATTGCACAATATCCCCAGCACAGAGGCCGCCTGCAACCCTCTAATTATGACAGCCAGGCTTTATCCCCCAAAACAAAAAGCTCAGAATTGGGTTTATTGTTATTGTATTAACTTACCAAGATATCTTTGCACATAAAACAAATAATATAAAATAAATGCAAATAAAAAGCAAATACTGTGACCACAACTCTACTGTACACTAGCAATGTAATGTCTAATATAATAATAAAGTTAAAATCTTGCAAAATTTCTCAGAATGTAATGACAGAATAACAGCGGTAGGAACTACTACACTGCCGTTAGCGCTGGATTGGCTGCAGTGGTCTGCGTGTCTGAGGGCTGGCATTTGTAGTAAAACTGCCAATATTCGACATCTACACAGTTGATTTCTCAAACCTTCTCAGAAGTGGATTTAGTGATGAAACAACGTACAAAAATAGTACAAAACGTTCTGTTGTTTGCCTCTCTCTCAGATTCTTTCAGCCCCTTGCTTGAATGCCGAAATGAAGTTTACACAAGTTACCAACCAGTGCATCAATTTTTAACCATTCTTGCCAAAATGCAAACTTGTGCCGACTTATTGTTGGATTTAAGGTGTGGCTCCAAGAGGCTTATTTTTAAGTCCAGAGATGATACATTAGTCTCTCATATTTCGTACAGATAGGTAAAATGTACGGCAGGGGCTGCTTTGTTGAAATTTTGTAGGGGGCACTATTGAGCCAATCTTACACAACCACAGGCCCAAATCGGCAACAGAGTTAGACGAATTGTGAAAAGCTTTACAATTTAGCATCGAGTAGGTCTTTAGATTGCACTACTCATATTTGATGTTGATCAAAGAAATTCTCTGGGAGGAGTTTGTTAAAGTATGTTGCGTGTAAATGCCAAAAACAATAATATTCGAATAAAAATGGCTGACTTCCTGTTGGGTTTAGGGTATGGCTCCAAGAGACTTTTTTATAGAAGAAGTCTAGAGATGTTGCATCTGCCCTCGGAATTTCATATGTCTCTGTAAAACGTACAACAGGGGCTGCTTTGTTGAAATTTTGTAGGGGCGCTATTGAGGCCATTTTCCACAACGACAGCCCCAAACCATATAAGACAATAAAAGACAAAACATTCTGAGTATCCCTAGCCATGTGAAGGCTAAAAAGCCAACGTGCAACGTCCAATTCCAAAAATGACTCAAATTGAAACATTACTAGTTCAAGTGTGGCTGCAAAGTTTTGTGACATCTGTTTAAAATAATTAAAATGACGCAGGAAGTGCAAGATAGTTGACTTCCTGTTGAGCAAAATCTCATAAAAGAAACAGAAATGTGTTCTTTATAATGAGTGCCAGATCTCAAGAAGAGCCAAGAAACATGTGTGTGTTTGGGGGCGCTATTGAGCCCACTGGCCACACTCGACTCCATTTACCGCACCATACCATAGGTGTGTGCAAATTTTCGTGAGGATGAAATGAGTTTCCCGTGGAGAAAAAAAAAAAAATCCAAACAAACACCATTTGTACCCTGGCACCATCGTGCTCGGGGCCTACTAATAATAGACACCTGCAGCAATCCCCACATGTACATGCATGCAGTTCATACTGTATAAATTCATAGATTTACTGTGTCCAAAAATTTTTTGAATCAGAATGAAAACAAGGAAACATATATCAATAAGTACTTGATAAGTAACTACATAAAGAATATAAAAGAACACTACTGGGATTGAAAAGTCTGGCATGCATGAGCAGCCCTGTGGCAAACCATTAATATAACTTGTAATTTTATTCAGTAAGAGATACCATTGACTCAGAGTAGGTACAGTGTCTGTTCCAGTGTCCAGTGTTATACTATTAAATTTCTGCCCAATATAAAAGCTGTCTGAACTCATTCATCAACAAACTTAGGCTAAGGCGGTAAAATGGCCCTGTTCACAATATCTCAATGGCTTGTGAAGGTTTTGAATGTAGCAAGGACGATAATAGAAAAGAAGAAAGCAATTTAGGCTGAATTGGAATTACCTAAATGGTATAAAGACATATAAATCTATAAGAACACAGGTTAAGGAGAGTTGAGTGTAAGAGCAGCATAGACTTCTCTTCATATCTTCGGGTTCTGTTTTTTGTGTGTTTTTCTTCTTAGCCCTTGGGCAATACTCCAGCCATCCCTGGGGTAATGCCCATCCCTCCATTCACTCCTGTACCCCCCCCCCCCCAACACACACACACACACACACACACACACACACACACACACACACATACACACCCCACCACCACTCACACCCTCTGGAGTCACGCGTGCAGACAGTGGCAGGCAGGGTGGAGCGGGGGCCTGGGCTAAAGGGGGGCATGGGAGACTTGCAAGGGTGTATGACTTTGAGACTGTACCGTCACACACGGGTTTGATTGGCCAAGTTGCCGGGGAACCGTCAGAAGTGATTAGTGTAGCAGAGGATCTGCCCTGCGGCTTTCCCCTCTCTGGAGCAGAAGAAAGAGGAATGAGGAGAGGAATGGAGGTGGACCAGGTGGGGGGTGGAGGGGAGACCAGCGTGCCTTCCCTAGATAAAATTAGGCTGTACAAATCCTGTTTGTTCTTTTTTTTTCGTTTTTCTTTCGTTCTCTAACTTTTTATGATGATTTTGTTACCTCATATGAACTATATCTTTATGATCTGAAGATGAAAAATACTACAGTAGCACTGTTTGTTATTGATAGCCTGATAATTGTAGAGAGCCTGGTAATCAGACTGAATTGTCGTTTGGTTAATCTTCATTCAGTCAGCTTGGCACTGTGTTCATCGTAGGTTATTTCTTGATGGGAATTGGGGTTATTTTGTTTTGTTTTGCCCTTTTGAGCCCTACCCAATGAGGACAGACTGACAGAACAGAGACTGATGTGGGGTAGTGGTTGCTAAAAGCTGTCAATATTTTTTTAGGATTGTTAAACAAATTTGTCGATTTAAGAGTTGCTAACTTTCTAAGTTGCAATGCCTTTCTGTATGTTTATGTACATTGATGTAGCTATATAGTTGGTAATGTGAGAAGATGACACCCCATGTCTCCAACCATTTAAAAAAAGTTACAGAAACTGTAAACACAAACGCCACCCATGGGAACCTTTCAGAAAGAAGTACCTTAACCGGCAGACTGTAGGAGAAGTTAAGGACAAAGCAATGTAAAGAGTAGAGGAAAGACACAGTGTGAACCCTGTACCCTGTCCATGACTCAGAGCTGGACACCATCCGTCAAAACTCCCACAACCCCCAGGGCCCCCTGACTCTAGAACACTTCCTTTTTAATGTCAATATTCATTAGCTGAAATATTTATGCATGAATATGGCTCATATAGGCGCGTTTGATTGATGCATCTCTAAAAACAAAAAGACATGCTAGGGCAAATCTTAAGAAAGTAGGGTTCCTGTCCTGCCTCAGGGGAGGAGTCTCTCAGATGCATTATTCACATGCCCTCCAGGCAGGCTTTCAAGGCTTCTCTGCCCCGAGGGCAAGAAAAATAACCACCACTGTTAAAAGTAAATCATCTTGGCTGATGCACAATTAATGGCAGCGAGGGAGTGGGAGTGGAGTGCACCTTGTGTTGTGAAATGGTGTGAGTTAGCTAGCAGCGGCGGAAAACTCAGTTTAAAGGAAGCCTCCTGCCTCGATCCACACCAGCTTCCTGCTGAAATCAAACAGAGATGCTGCTGATGGCAGGATCCAGAAACTGGCATGACGCTTCACTGCAGACAATCCACCACAGACGTTGTCAGTCAGGGTTGGGGTTAAAGAGGCCGGGGGTCAGTCCGTGAACACATGGGAACGCAGGGGTGATGGCTTCACGCCCTATTAACCCACCCACCCACACCTAGCTCATTCTCAGTACCCCAAATGAAAACCTCATTTCTGACTTTAAACAGCACCGGGTTTGATGTTATTGGTTTACACTGTATTCACAGGCTAGACTTTTGTTTTTTCTTCCTTTTACTTATAAGGAAATCATTAGTCTTATTTCAAACAGAGGTCACATATAAAAGAGTACATAGCACGGAGTCCAACTGCAGTTTGAACGTTCATTATTTCATGTCAGGCTAGCAGCTCCCGCAGCCATTACCTCATGTCAAACGCGTGGCACAGATTGAATTAATAGCTCTCACACTACAAACTCCTCTTCATTATCCAGCGGCCAGGGAGTCGAAGAATCTTGGGGAAATGTCATCTTTCTCTGTCTGCTTTTTTGCAGCACATTTTCATAGAAGAGCATGAAGGTGACAGGGCCAAATTAAAAACTTTCTTGTAATGTGAATCCTTATGTCTCTGAATGTATCTGATCACAGGAGATGGCCTCGACAACAGCTTGGCATCACCAGGCACGGGAGACGAGGATGACCAGGACAAAAAGAGGCAGAAGAAACGAGGCATCTTCCCCAAAGTGGCCACAAATATAATGAGAGCATGGCTCTTCCAACATCTTACGGTAAGGGAATTTACCGTAAATGGTTTTTCTATACAAGCCACATCATGTGACTTTTTTCAAACTCAAACCCTTTTCTTCTTTGTAATGTTACATTGACTTCACTTAATGCTTGATATGAATGTTGTATAATCCCAGCTCCTACATCAGGCAAAAGGCCCAGGAATGAGCTCAGGCTAGATCTCCCAAAGGCATCTTGAGACTAAGTTCATCTTAGAGAGAAGAGAATGGAGCAAACACAAACTCAACCCTTTTTGAAATACCAGTCCAGGGTTTGTACAGAAATCAACATCAGAAACCTTCCGTTCAGAAGAAGCAGCACTGTTTTGGAGCTTTGTAAGAGGGGTGAGCAAGTCTCTATGAGGAGAGCATTACCTTTTATCCAAAGTCCAATAGATACCACCACTGCAGCCTCCTCAGTGTTTCTACCTCTTCTGCTTTTAGATGTATTATAACCCCTCAGTTGTTTAGTTTGTAAAAGTCCCACACAGGTCCTGTACTTTGAGTAATCCCTTCCTTTCCAAAGCCCACCTTTAGATTTTCCAGATAAAAAAGGAGGATAATTGAATTATCCCCTCTCTGTTCCCCATCCCCTTTCAGGCCTAATTTGTTAAGCACAAGTGTTTGCCGTGGCAGGATGTGCCTATGAAAGTGTGCAGGGGGACTTTGGCATCTGAAAGGCCTATTGCAACACCCAAGCGATCATGCATTCATCAGTCGTTGAGGGTGTGAAAGGAGCGGGATTATGTTTTGTCAGACATTGCAGTGTGAGGCCCGCAGTTAGAAGGCTGTCGGGGGGGTGGTTCTATCCACAGCTAGTTGTAGCCTCCTGCTTTTGTCGTCCATTCTGAAGACCCTTTAAAGATCCCCCTCTGAGGAAGCTATAGAGAAAGCAGCTGTGAAAGGTTTTGATTCATTATATTATTCATTATCAGCTCATTAGCCTGGTCGTAACTGTTGGTTTCTATGCAGCCCTGCATTTGTCCTCATTCAAAGATTGATGCCAAAATCTGAGTTTGGGGAGCCAACATGGAATCCACTGAAAGTGACAAGTGTCATGTCAGAGTCAACTGAAAGTTGAGATAAAAGACTGAGTTACCTATTTATATGTGACATTTGTGCATCTGCCACACCTTAATTATGTAGAAATCCCCCAGAATCAAATTACAAAAACAAATCACCTAAAGGTTTTTCTTTCAATGGATTGGCTCTTCGCATTTTATAATTAAAGTCTCATCCCTTCTTCAGGATTGTATATATTCTGCTGGAATTTGTAGAATGTGCCGTTTCATACATATCATTAACAAATGGCACACATTTCTTCATCAGTATCAAATGAATTAAGTGATTGTTGTTTGTACATTGATGGCTATGTTGCTTGGAGGGAAGGTACCCTCAAAAGAATATATATATGTAGAGAGAGAGAGAAAGTCTTCCGTTTTTTAAAAAGAAAACAAGGTTGGCAGCGTTTTTAAATTTCTCCATTTTAGGTCTTCTGATTTGCGGTTTTAGTCTGGACGAAACGTAGCAAAAGGTCTGTGTTTTAGAACGAAAATGTAGTAGTGTAGATGGGGCCTTGTTTCTCAAACAAGAGGTAAAATGTCAAATATTACACCCAGGATTCTGGCTGCAGGTGTGATAGCTTTAGCCAAGGAATCATGATGTTTTTGTAAAATGGGGATAGAACTTGGACAACCAAAATTAATGATTTCAGATCTGCTTTCATTTAGCTGGAGAAACATTTGCAGCACTTTCTTTCTCACTTGCTAATAGAAATAAGAATTCATGAAATTGCCTTCTTCACTGGTTTTCAATGGGACATAAATAGCTTACACACACACACACACATTGCCACACGCAAAATGTGTGTCCATTTTGACCAAGCCCACAATGATAACTTGGTCGGTTCACAGCGACACAGTTTAGTGACAAATCAACTAGTTTACATTGTGCATCAGTGATGGAGCCATTTAAAGAAACAGTGTTTTACTTGTGTAGACATGTGAGTGATTAACCAAAGCATGATGGGAACTGTGCCAAAACGCAGATGTTTACAACAGAAATAGTAATAAAAATGTTTTTTTTCTTTTTATCAGTGCTTTTTTGACAGTATGAACATGGTCCTTATATCCCCAAACACTGCCTCTCTCCTGTCCATTCATTGAAGCAATACATGATGTGTGTTGAAATCCCGTGGACATACAAAAAACCCAAACAATTTAAAATTACATAAAGCCTTTTTTCACATAATTTGCCCGTGACCATGTATTGTGCCACTCACACCAACTGATGGTATTTGTGAGTAGGCAAGTATATCCTGAAAAGCAAACTCTATAGCACGCCTAGCTAAGACATGTAGTGACTGTCCCATAAGCCTGTATAATTCCTGTTAAGTTAACTAGAGAATATGAAAACAAAATACAACTTGATTAGTGTAGACCCAGGAGTTAAGGTTTCTATACATTTTATATTGTGTGATTTTTTTATTAGATTATTGATCTATGCACTGAGGGATTTCAAATTGTATCCAATGAAACAGGGGTCAATAAATGGTTAAGCCTGAGTTACCAACAGCTTCACAGCATTTGGAACCAGCATTTTCCCCCCCCCCCCTTTCCTCATTTTGGAGCTTTGATTTGAGGGCAGAGCTTAAAGTAATCTGTCACTCAACTAAGTAAGCCACACAACTGGGAAGGATGCTTGTAGTCACTGCAGAATACACCCTCAGTACTCGTGTGAGTGTATCAATATCAGCATTTGTGGGTGTGTGTGCACAGTTTTTTGTGTCCAGTTCTACACCTGTTCTCACTGTTTCTGTGTTGTATGAATGAATGCATATATACAATTATATTGTAATTATATTGTTTGTGTGTGTGTACACAAAAATGAAGTGCTTGGAAGCTCATCCTTCACTGATGAACACAGGAGGTGGCTGCTGGCCTGACAGCAGCAGAATGGGGACTGGCCCACGACCCTGCTCTCAGCACACGGGTCACCTCTGTCTACCATCTGCTGCCCTCCTCCCACTGTCTCTCACATACACACAGAGCCAGCGGAGGGACCGGGCCGAAGGACAGGGGTGGGGACAGGGTTGGGGGAGGCAGGGCGGCCTAGTCTTATCGGGGCCCCAAACAAAAGCCACCATTGTGCCTGTTTATATCCCACCCTATCATTTATCAAGCAATGTCAAATAATGTCACACAAAGGCATGCACTTTTAGCCTGATGTGTTCAGGGGGCCAAGCTGTGGTCAACCTCCATTTTCAGTCAGAGTCTACTTCTGCACTCACTTCCAGGAATTACTGCGCATTGGAGAGACTGGCACCAAATATGATTACACCTGAGTGGAAGTTTTCCCTTGAAGTACAAGAGCCTGCACTTAGCGGCAAAAGGGGTCTGTAAGCAGAGGCCCCTAAATGAATGACAGATGTTTTTGGCTAAAACCTTGACATATATTTCTTTTTGATTATTTAATATTTTATCTTTTGTCACTAACAGCACCCGTACCCCTCAGAGGAACAGAAAAAGCAGCTAGCACAAGACACAGGACTCACCATCCTTCAAGTGAACAACTGGTAAGTTACTCTAAAAACAGATCTGTGCATCAACACCTGAGTGCTTTCAGATCCACACACATCTTTGCTTCTGAAAAGCTTTTTATAAATACATTTGACTTGACTTTAGAGTGCATATTCTGTCTTAATCACAGTCTTGGCTATGACTCAGATGAGAGTTGTAATTTAACCAAAAGAGGACACACAAATGTCATACACACATGCTGCTCATAATTATCAAATGTAGCCTTTTCTTCAGGTATTCCAGGTGTTTGTGTTAGTACATCTAAAGTTACAGTTTACTTTAAATACTTTCATCGGCAGTAGTCCCTAGACTATGGACATACTGAAAAAATAACCTTTTTCCCCCCCTAGGAAGATTCCTGAAAAGAAGTTTGTAATTTTGTGCTAGTTACAGAGTTTTCATTAGAGTTGAGTTTAGTAGTATTAATGCTTACCTTACCTGAAAATAACAATATATGGCATTCCTGCCTGAGATGTAGAGACTGAATAAAAGGGAACAATCCCTGGGTCATGGGTTTAAAGAGGAGATATCCCACCTCTCCCTCACAGCCTTATTTTAGCGTTATACGTATAAATGATTAAAGCAGGCTTCGCTGCCTTTGTAGACTACTTACTTAGAAGCAGGTCCAATCAAATAATCAACCATTCTGAGTTTAGTTTCTGTATGTCAGCCTGTGCAGGGTTCAAGTATGGAGATGGCAAGAGAGACGTTACTTTGTTGCTCTAATATTGCTCTAAAATCCCCCCCAAAGAGTTTGCTTTAAAGTGTGTCGGGTTTCCAACAGACTTAATGGTGGCCGCCCATCTCTAATCCACAAGTAAATATGATCACAGGCTTTAGACAAGGCTCTATCCAATACAGATATCAAAGCATGACAGCTCACCATACTGGTTATTTGCTGGATGTATCAATGGCAAAACATTGGCAAAGCAGTTAGCCTCATCACAGCCTGAGGCTACTGGGCTAAACCCAAATCAATAGATTGTTTAAGCTATGTGACTTTCTCCGAATGCACCACATTATGTCAATAGGAATAAACTAGATTATTAGCCAAATCCCTGGAGACACAGAGTTCAGTTCCAGTTCTTTCAAAGCTTCCCAATAAAATTGGCAGTTTTGGTAAATGCTGGATATTTTAGATGAACGATCTTTAAATTATTATCAGTATACCAGTGAGGGAATCAACGACTTCACATAATATTGTTCTTTTTTTCAGGTTTATAAATGCAAGGAGGAGAATAGTCCAACCTATGATTGACCAGTCCAACAGAGCAGGTAAAGCTGCAGCCTATTCAGTATTCAGTGTGCTAAATACTTCCTTCCATTCAGTTGAATGATCAAACTGTGTCTTAATGATATCACTTGCTGAAGCCACTGCAGCTACAGACAGAGTGGAGGAGACGAGTTAAAGACAGTATGAACAGTGAGACCTAAGACCTTTGGACTCTGCACTGCATGAAGGAGGTGCAGAGTGAAGAGGGGGCTGACCGTCTTGTTTCTCCTCTCTTCTTACAGTGAGTCAGGGTACAACTTACAGTCCAGATGGTCAGCCAATGGGAGGCTTTGTTCTTGATGGGCAGCAGCACATGGGTCTCCGACCTGGAGGTGAGCAATCTCTCAAACATTTATGAAACCATCATTATGGTTATTATTATCAAAATCTTTATGATCATTTTGTGCTTGTGGCCAGCAGAGCTTCTAACAATTGAAAACAAAACACTATAACTAAGGGATGGTTCAGGACTGACCTGAGCCAGCTCTATAAGCTTTATCAAAGAGGAAAGTCTTAAGCCTACTCTTAAATGTGGAGATGGTGTCTGCCTCCTGAACTCAAACTGGAACCTGGTTCCACAGGAGAGGAGCTGAATGCTCTGGCTCCCATTCTACTTTTGGAGAGTCTAGGAATTCTGGACTTTACAGGAAGCCAATGCAGAGAAGCTAAGACAGGAGAAATATGATCTCTTTTCCTGGTTCAGAACATGTGCTGCAGCATTCTGGATAAGCTGAAGTCTTAATGGACTTTTTCGAGCAGAAAAAGTCTGCTCTAATCTAGCCACAAGAAGTTATCCATGTAAGTCAGTTAGCATAGCTTGACAGTCCACATTTAAACCAAGCAACTGTAGACTAACCATGTTCTGTCCAGTTAGTACAGTTGTTAGGAGCTTGTTGGTGTGATTACTCTGGCTGGTAAAAGCTTTATGGATGTTGTGATGGTCCACCCTGGACTGATGCTAGATGGCAGGCACACTGTTACTAAAATCAGTGACCTCTTACCAGACTTTGTGCCTCCATTTCAAAGTTTCACAGGGTTAAAAGTGACCCTTTTCAGGATGATAATATGTTGGGATAACGTCTTCATACTACTTGTCTCTATAGCAGGTTCCAGTTTGACATACACACACAAAGAACATACTTACGTTACTTTTGCTGCCCAGTAGCTGAAAATGGTAATGGTTTCTGTAAAAACTCATCTTCTGTGAGTTCATTGTGAGTGGTCCATCATCTTGTTGGTCTTGTTACTCTTCATTTTTGGGGTGGTGATGGCACAGTGGATAAAAGTGGTCGCTTTGGATAAAAAGCGTCAGCTAAACGAATAATGTAATGTAATGTTCATTTCAGGGCCAATGGGTGGCGTGGGTATGAACATGGGCATGGACGGGCAATGGCACTACATGTAAACCCGCTACCCTGAAGCGAGCTGGAAAACAAGGTGAAGTAATTTGTTGTTTCCCTTTTTGTCTCTCTTCATTTAACAGAGTCAGTTTCACTAGTCCCCACTCACTTGTCCTCTACAGCCTTTTCTCATATTTCCCTTCCTTACCAATCTAATCTAGACCGGGAAACACTACACTGCGACCTGGATGTTTGCTGGAGTGATTTTCATGTTTAAGCAAGAAACATACGTCTATGACTATAACTGAATACAGGCATGTAGATGTGTTCAGGGCGTGACTGCTATCAAGCATGTAAAGTTTGATGCCGATGTGAGCATGTAGACTGAAGTTACAACAACTTCCTCATTCATGTTGAATCATCGATTTTGGCTGCCACGCCACGGGGACACTGTTTTCACAAAAACACCCCGTTTTTAATAATCAGTGGGATTAGACTGGACAGCAATCATCCAAAAATTACCATAAAATTCAAAATGGCTTATTTCCTGTTGGGTGTAGGGCATCACTCCAAGAGGCTATTTGCTACATCTGGACATGATACATGTGCCACAGAAATTTTGTGTGTAAAAAAATATATATATATATATATATATATATATATATATATATAAATAAATTAATAAAATCCCCCTCTCACCCCTTGCGGGGTGGTATGTGTCATCCTCAAGCTCAGGTCCTCTACCAGAGGCCTGGGAGTTTGAGGGTTCTGCGCAGTATCTTAGCTGTTCCTAGGACTGCACTCTTCTGGACAGAGACCTCTGATGTTTTACCTGGAATCTGCTGTAGCCACTCTCCCAGTTTGGGGGTCACAGCTCCCAGTGCTCCGATTACCACTGGCACCACTGTTGCTCTTATGTTCCACATCTTTTCTAGCTCCTCTTTCAGCCCTTGGTATTTCTCATGCTTCTCGTGTTCCTTCTTCTTGATGTTGCTGTCGCTTAGGATTGCCACATCTATCACTACTGCCTTCTTTTGCTGTTTGTCGATCAACACGATGTCTGGTTGGTTAGCCATCACCAGTTTGTCAGTCTGGAAGTCCCACAGATTCTTAGCTCGGTCATTCTCAACTACCTTAGGAGGTCTCTTCCATTTTGACCTTGGGACTTCAGGCCATACTCATGGCAGATGTTCCTGTACACTATGACAGCTACCTGGTTATGGCGTTCCATGTACACACTTCCTGCCTGCATCTTACACCCTACTGTTATATGCTGTACTGTCTCAGTGGCATCCTTGCACAGTCTGCACCTGGGGTCCTGCCTGGTGTGGTAGACCCCAGCCGCTATTGATCTTGTACTGATTGCCTGTTCTTGTGCCGCCATGATTAGTGCTTCTGTGCTGTCCTTCAGTCCACCCTTTTCCAGCCACTGGTAGGATTTCTTGATATCAGCCACTTCTTCTATTTGTCTGTGGTACATGCCGTGCAACGGCTTGTCTCTCCATGAAGATTCTTCATCTTCCTTGTCCTCACCTTTGGGTTTCTGTTGCCCGAGGTATTCACTAAGCCCTTCATCTTTGGGAGCCATCTTCCTGATGTACTCCCAGATCTTCGTCGTTTCATCCTGGACAGTGGTCTTGACACTCGGCCTCCCTCGCTACGCTTGGTGTACATTCTCAGGGTGCTGGATTTGGGGTGAAACCCTCCAAGCATTGTAAGGAGCTTTCTCGTCTTGATGTCAGTAGTCTCTATCTCCTCCTTGGCCAGTTTGTTATACCAGCGGGGTATCTGATGACTGGCAGGGCATATGTGTTGATGGCTCGGATCTTGTTTTCCCCCATTCAGCTGACTTTTCAGGACCTGCCTCACTCTCTGTAGGTATTTGGCTGTGGCGGACTTCCTTGCTGCCTCCTCATGGTTTCCGTTAGCCCACGGCACCCCAAGGTATTTGTAGCTGTCCTGAACATCTGCAATGTGGCCTTCTGGTAGTTCAGTCCCCTCGGTTCTGATCATCTTCCCTCTTTTTGATACTATGCGACCACACTTGTCCAGTCCGAACGACATTCCAATGTCGTTGCTGTAGATCAGTGGATCAGTGAGTCAATGTCTTGCTCATTTCTGGCATACAGCTTGATGTCATCCATGTAGAGGAAGTGACTGATGGTTGTTCCACTTCGGAACCGGTATCTGTAGCCAGTCTTTGTGATGATCTGGCTGAGGGGGTTCAGGCCTATGCAGAACAGCAGTGAGGATAGTGCATCGCCTTGGTATATGCCGCACTTGATGGTGACTTGTGCAATTGGCTTTGAGTTGGCTTCCAGACTTGTTTTCCACAGCCCCATTGAGTTCTTGATGAAGGCTATTAGTGTCCTGTTGATCTTGTACATTTCCAAGCATTCCAGTATCCATGTATGGCATTGAGTCGTAGGCTTTCTTGTAGTCAATCCAGGCAGTGCGAAGATTTAAACGTGTAAAATTTGGTACAGGTCTGAGCATGTACAGTCCAGTTACAACAAATTCGCCACCACACCACCGTCACACCGTCACACCGTCACACCGTCACACCGTTAACTGCAAACTCACAAGTTTTACGACATGGCTTCATCAGTGTGTTCAGGGTTTTCTGGGACAGTTTTGAAGTTGATATGTCCAACCTGCTTGGAGTAGTACATTACAACATAAAAAATGTCACTTCCTGTTGCCAGCAGGCGATGCTGTGACTTTGAGTGAATATTGGCATATGGATGTGTTCAGGGTGGGACTCTTGTAGCACATTCCAAATTTGGTGCAGATTTGAGCATGTAGACTTAAGTTACAACAACTTCCTGTTTTATTGTGAATCATCATACAGTAACTTCCTGTTTTATGGTGAATCATCGATTTTGGATGCCACACCATGGGCACACTGTTCCACGAAAACTCACCATTTGTACAGTTTTTAATTGTCAATGGGTTTAGACCACGCAGCACAAATCTGAAGTTGATTAGACTAATTCTCTAGGAGTAGTTTGTTTAAGTACCGAGTGTGTAATTCCATAAATTTCAAAATGGCTGACTTCCAGTTGGGTGTAGGGCATTGCTCTAAGAGGCTTTTTGGCACGCCTGGACATGATACGTGTGCTACAGAACTTTTGTACACGTAGGTGAAACTTCGTCTGGGGGCTGCTCTGTAGGGGATGCTAGTGAACCATCTTGCCACAAATGCGCAAAACCCATAGAATAAAATTTTTTCACCCAGCCTGAATTATGTGCAAAGTTTGGTGAGTTTTCGAGTATGTTTAGGCCCCCAAAATTGAGGTTACTTTGCAGAAAAAAGTTATTCCTTCAGTTTCAATAGGGACCTCTCATGTTTCATGCTCAGGCCCTAATTATAGTTTATTACCAAATTTGACACAGATAATAACAGTCCCGCCGTGAACACACCCATATGCCAACATTCACTTAAAAGCATAGCACCACCTGCTGGCAACAGGAAATTACATGTTTTACGCTATGATGGACTACTCCTAGCAGGTTGGCCATGTCAACTTTAAAGCCGTCCCAGAACCTGAACCCTGAACACATCTACATGCTAACATTCACCCATAGTCATAGCGCCACCTGCTGGCAACAGAAAATGACCTTTACGAAGCAGTACCCACGGCACGTTTCACCTACATGTATGAAATTTCTGTGGCACGTGTCATGTCCAGATGTACCAAAAAGCCTCTTGGAGCGATGCCCTAAACCAAACAGGAAATTGGTTCATTTGAAATTTATGATCATTTCAGGATGAGTTAGAAACTCCGTACTTTAACAAACTCCTCCTAGAGAAGTAGTACGATTGACTTCAGACTTTCGATGTCTACTCAAAACCCACTGACGATTAAAAGTTGTACAAACTGAGTTTTTGTGGAACGGTGTGCCGGTGGTGTGTCATTTCATAAGAGCCACAATATATCTACCTGCCAATATTCAGTTATAGCTCCAAGTGCGATGTAGCGCCACAAAGGAACAGTAAGGGATGTTTAACACCTTTGTGCAGTGTCTGAAGTGTGGTAAATTCACAGCCACACCGGCAGAGCTCCAGAATCTGCAACAGGGCCGCCTTACACCTCTACGCTATGCAGCTTTAATTTTCCTTGAAAAGTCCCACATCGATGACACTCCGTCTGTGATAAAACATGCAAAAGCACCACAAATAAAGTTCAAGGCACAGGACATTTTGAGAAAATATACAAACAAATATAATTTTGGAATAAAGGTAAAATTATGCTACGTGGTCTATAGAATTATTTTATTGTCAGCTGGGTCTGACTAAATAAATTCAGTGTGTAGGAAACACAATCCGCTCCATTCCCCTCTTCCTCCATTTCTTCGCTCCCACAAATCTGATTAAGAATCGGGGTAATACTCCTCCTCCTCCTCCAACCTCTATGAGTCCCCACCACTGCTGACAGTTCTCAAATCAAGACGTATCGCCTGCCGGAGGCACCCGAGCACAGAGAATTTTATTTAACACCCACTCTCCACTGCTCAATGAGCCACGCTGTAATGACACTTACCTTGATTAATAGAGCTCTTTATATGTAAATAGGAGCTGCATTTGATCCATTTTCTACACCAAAGCCAATTTTCGCCAACACAGCCCTATCTTCCCTGTCTGATAATTACCATGGCTTTGCTAATGAAGTTCAAAGAGCAGATAGTGATCTTCATCTATAAAAACTACAAAAAGACATCCAGATCTGCATAGACATATCAGCTCTCAACCTGAATAAATTCTGCCTATATATTTTAGGAAAGCATTAAATCAAAATTATTTCTCAATGAATGACCATTGGCTGGTTACAATAATAGCTCAGTAGAGCCGTCTGTTTTTGCTTCCACTAATTTGATCTGTGGCGAGAGCGTATGCTGACAGAGGCAGTAAATCTCCCCAGGAGTCATGTGAGGGGTTTCCATGCACGATAAAGTCTAAGCTATAACATTTAATTACAATGAATCTGCACTATTTTACTCTCCTCTCTGATGCACAATACACCATATGCTTTATTATTTACTGCACATCTCGTTTCCATGTTTGCAAGAGAATATCTGGAAGAGCTCATGTCTGAGAAAAAGTCATCATTCAAAGACCTAGACAAATGGACTAAAGTGACAACTGCAAGCAAACAGGACTATAGACTAGACAGGATTTAAGACTAAGGGGTGGTTGCAAGCTTTAGTAAATGTAATAGGAGGAGTACTAAATTTCAATAGAATTCAATTCAAACAGAAATTTTTGGTGTCATAAGTGACACTAAAGACTCACATGCATATCCAACACAAATATGGCTGTGAATCATCTTGCTTATCTAGATGCCATAGATGGTCTCTTTAGAAGTGCAATTCATACAGTTACAAAAATATTCAGGAGGGAAATTCTGTGGATGGCGTGAGATGTGTGATTTGGAGAGGTGGAAGTGAATCCTGTTTATGTCTGTATTGTAAAAGATATGAAGTGTGTCTGCTTTTCATTAAATATTCTGATACAGACAATAAAAAATCCAAATTGGGTTAAAATACTTTTAACCCAACTTTCTAGCATGAGCTTTCAACAGAATATGATTTAGTGATTTTAGGGTGGTGGGAGAGCAGGCCTGGACTCTGTGTCCTAACCCTCTGATCTCTGTCCCAGGCCTCCATGGTTGGCTCAGGGATCTTCTTCCACCTGGCTGTGGCGCTCAGCATGGAGCTGCCTCTGCCCCCGCATCAAACCCACCTGACTGTCAAACTCACCTGATCACTCCTGCCTCACCTTGCTGGAGCCCGCACGGAGCGCGATGTAGATGATCACCATGGAAACGCCCAATCTTTGGACCAGAGGCCGCCTTCAAACTTTGACTGTAAAGTGAACATAGACTCAGTGTGGTCGAGGAGCGTGGCGGCTGCGCGGACTTCACAGCGAACAGAAGCAGTTTGACACAGTTCCTCTATTTCCTTTTAAATTATTTATTTATTTTTCTACAACGGCGAACCACGGAAAAGACGACTTCTCTTTGTTTTTTTTTAAGTAGGCTAAAGCTTTAGCCTTCCCCTAAACAAAAAAAATAAAATAAAACACAGAGTGAAACTGTACAAAGAAACACCCCCTCCTTTAAAGATAAAGGACAAAAACTGGAATATCTTTAAATCTGAGACTCGCCGAGAACTGTAGCCTAGCCTAATTGTTGTGCTGTGTAAATATGTGCTCTTTATTTGGCTGGTCGTCTCCATGTATGCGCTTGCGATCACTAGACTAGATGTTACAGTGAGCTTTTACCACTGATGTGTTCTTTTTAAATCACAACTAAAACCAAACTTTTTTAAGAAAACCCTCTGAATGTTTGTTTTTGTTTATTTCTGCACTCCATCCCTGTCTTCTTTACTTGTGTTTTTAGACAGGGGCTGAAACTACTTGCTGAGGGAAGGTGACTTGATGGATTGAGTTAAATTTTTTGACAATATTTCAAATCATTTTATAGCACCAAAGCAGAGAGGAGGTCTGAATTAAACGCAAAATAAAGATGGAGGAAGATAGACAATGCTCAGCAGAGTGTTTCATGTGAGGAGAAGATCGGCAGACTCATGTTGAAAATCCGCAAGAGAAAGGTCAGTGTAGGCGTGGGAGAAAGTGCTTTAAGCAACATGAGTTGGTGCAGCAGGTCACGTAGTCAGGTCTGGTTCGATATGAGACGGGATTGCAGTTGTCTCGCGTTATTCGATTGATGGTGACAGGGATGATGGATGGCCCGGCCGCGAAATTCAAGAAAAGCAGAGCGAATTAAGCGGAGGCTGCTTTACTAAACCACAGAGCCTGAGAGAGTGAGTGAGTGTGTGTGAAGAGAGCAAAAGCTGTTGAGACATGAAAACAGAAAGTGGTGGCTGAGACAGTTTACTAAAAATGAAAACGTTCATTCGTCTTTAATGAACCACTTGTCATTTTTAATAGGAGTAGACCTCAACATCGGCATCCCAGGATAAAATAAATACGGTACAAAAACCACAAATAAATAAATGTTAATTTATCACTGTCAGCTTGCAACGATTCTCCGCGGTTTGACCGATCAAGGCCCGAATGCTTTGTGATTACTGACAAATATTCATTTTAATCTCCAACAATCCACCACCATTATTACGCGCGGATAATTTCGATTCATAACACAATAATTATTATTATTATTATTATAGCTAACCAGCCGTGTATTTAGTTGACTCGGCAGCTGGCTTTTACAAAGGATGAATCTGTCCGATGAAGGGCTCTTGTTTTCGGGAAGGTGCTGTCACACTGTCCGCAAATAAAAAAACATTTTAAGCCATATTTTAGTCTGTCCCTTCCGGTTAAGACGGAATCGCTGCTTTAAATAGACTTCTTGCTGAATGGACTTCTTTTCGGGCACGGGTGTGACCGTGTGTCTGAAGCCTGTTTTAAAACCTTCCCGCTCTGGCTCTTAACGTGGTAAAATCTAAACATGAAAAATAAAATAAAAAAAACATTTTCCGACCTATATTTCCAGTGGAAAAAATACAACACATAAACTCTAATGCCATACAGTCTGGCGGCATACTGACCAGTAAATCCGCTTTAATCTCAGCAAATTAACATTTATTGCAGGGGTCTATTTCCACTTAATAATCAGATGGTGAAAATGGCAGAAGTCTGCAGTTTCCACACAATGAGATAATATGGGCCCAGGTCTAACCTTTATGGGTAGAAAGCGTAGGCCTATCCGTTAGTGCGTAGAACGAATGTGTTTTCATCTTCTTCTGAGGGAAATGATCGAATATTCCGCATCTGGCAGGAGAAATAGCAGTGAAAAGACAAATACAGAGTAAAAATCATCCTCTCATGCAGTGCATATGAGCGCAGCTCTAACAGGCCTAATTCATTCATTCCTGCCGACTGTGCTGAAGATAAATGTGTTTTGAAGGCTGCCGGAAACAAGCGCATATCTTTATGAAATATGGGTCAGAGCTCCTGCAGAAAGCTGCATCACATGATCTACAAACTGTTTTTTTACTCAGAATCCCGCTTAACAGCAAGGCATAAGCTACAGTAGGCTTCGTACTATCGAAGAGAATAACACAATTCAAAAGCTAATATAATGAAATAAAACCCTTTTAAATACATTAGACTGATGGCATCATATTATAGGTACTCTGTAAAACCAACTTGGCTTGAAATAAGGTCACAATAAACTTTAAAAAAAAATGTGATAATGCATTGTTTTATAGAAAGGCCAAAAATAGGAAGTAAAAAACATGCATATAATTAAAAAACAGATTCACTATAAATTCAGTACACTCTTAAATCATAAGGGTCATGCCCAAAATATTTGGAATATTATAGAATTATTAAAATATAGTAATGTTACTATATTATTATTGTTCTATAATATTATATATATAGATGTATAATATCACTATTGAATTCCATTGCCAAGTCTATGTTGATATTATATGAACATTACACATATACTATAAGAAGAACTACACCCAAAGACTAGGGTCTGGTATACAGATAGCATTAAAAAGGGACACAATGTATTTCAAGAGAGTTCCTTTCACTCCAGGTATATGGTGATATTAGAATTATTAGATATACCATAAAAAGATCTGTCATTATAGAAATACATGTCTCTGAGTGGCAAACATTCAAAGGCGAATATTGTAAGAATATTATAGTGTTCCATATGGTCAAGTAACAGAAATGAACGTTATACATAAACCTGGGTCTTACAGTCATAGATTTCTGTCAGTAATAAAAATACAAATTAGTGACACCACTTGATCTGAAGGTCAAACTGAAAGTGAGTGCACCTGAAATTTCACTAATAATCCCTCATGGTACAGGGAAATTGTGTAAGCACACTACAGTAAGTATAGACTAGAAGTTTTGGTTACAATTTTTCTGTCTTACACTAAGGTCATTTCATCTAGGTTCTTCATTTAATTGGCTGTTTCCAGTACACACTAAATATGTTTAAATTTAAGCTTCTTTTATAAGCCACACAATAAATGCACAAATGATTATTTCCCAGTGTTGAAACTAAAACATAGGCTACATCTAGGAATTTTATTTTATTTTTTATTTTTTTACAGAGACTACAAAAGAACATAAATATGAAAAGGCTGGTGGCCTCCTGCTGGCACTGACTATGTCATTACAATGTCTGGATTCTATTTATCTACTGTCATGTCTTACTGGGACACCTGAATAGAATGCAGAATTCTTAATTCTATTAGCAACACATGAAAAGTCAAAATGTGTGCTGGGGCCTGTGGACACTTCTTTCTGCTGGTAATCTCATAATGCAATGCAAATTTTATACCACTGTGTGAATCCACACGTCCACAATGATAAACTCACTATCACTGAGTCTCTTATATAGGAAGTAGTGAATTAGGGAGGGATTTTTGACACTGTCTATAAACACTGCAATTCTCTTGTAAAATATCCACCAATATATATCTACTTCTTTTCAGTGTTGTCATAATGTTCCCACTTCTCCACTACTAACACTATTGAGTAAAATGTTAATGAACAATGACCAAAACTATGTGAACTGGACCCCAGTAGTAAGAGGAATGATCCTGAACATGCACTTGCACCTTTGCTCACAAAAGCCCTTTCCTTTTTTTGGTATTTTTTGTAAAGGCCCTTTTGTGAATGCCTACTTAATTTTACTAATACTAACTATTAGTAAAATTAATGAATATAATTTTGCCGTAAATAAAATTACCCACATGACGACCTTTCAAGTGATAAACTCATCCGAGATGAGCCATCACACTCAGACACCTTGATGTCTGAAGGCCTAGTGATTCAGCAGCATTGTCTACACAACACTCTCAATAGCACCGGTATGTTGGGTATGCAGCTTTGTTCTTTTTGTTGGAAATATTTTACAAGAAACTTGTGAAGAGAGACTGCGCAGTTTATATTGCTGTGTGTAGCCTATACAAGTAACGTTAGACGGCAACATTATTTCTACCCACAGCTATATAAACAAATGCTCTGTTCACTTTGTTCTCGCTGTCTGAGGGAGAAAAGTTTCACAGGCGTTCTTTATATATATATTATTTCTTTCTGTTCTTTATAATGTAATTTCAATAAAACTATTCACTTTGAACTATTATTATTCCAGTAGTTAATAAAAAAAAAAAAAACGTATTGTTCCATAACAATAAATATAGCAACATTGGTAAAAAGGGGTGTTACATACCTATGAATTATACTTGTCAGCCCTTTTTAGGGCTTGAGCGTGAACTATGCAAGGACCCTATTGAAATTGCTAGGATTATTAGGGCCCGAGCATGAAACATGTGAGGTCCTTCATAGTTTTCAATCACGTGACATGCGCGGTGACCTGGAGGGCAAAACAACAGATCAACATAGCAGCTCACACTGTGATTCCCCCCCGTAGAGACGCCACAAAAGCACCTCTCAACTTAAGAAAAAGAAAGATATGAACATTACAGCATCCACTGCCACATTTCTACCATTAAAAACCTCCCACTGCGGTAATGTTTATTTTTACCTTCTGGGGAAATCCCTCACCTAATACAGCCCAGGTTTGTCTTCTCCTCAATTAGTGCATACAAAAGCACAACAACCATCCAGCATTTTCTTTACATAGTTGAATGTGCTGACAACAAAATCACACAAAAATTATCAATGGAAATCAGATTCTCAAACCATGGAAGTCTGGATTTGGAGTCACCACTCAAAAGACCTGTGGAAGTCGGGCCCTCATACCACCCTCATGGAGTCTGTTTCTGACCGTTTGAGCAGACACATGCACATTTGTGACCTGCTGGAGGTCATTTTGCAGGGCTCTGGCAGTGCTCCTCCTGCTCCTCCTTGCACAAAGTCGGAGGTAGCGGTCCTGCTGCTGGGTTGTTGCCCTCCTACGGCCTCCTCCACGTCTCCTGATGTACTGGCCTGTCTCCTGGTAGCGCCTCCATGCTCTGGACACTACGCTGACAGACACAGCAAACCTTCTTGCCACAGCTCGCATTGATGTGCGATCCTGGATGAGCTGCACTACCTGAACCACTTGTGTGGGTTGTAGACTCTGTCTCATGCTACCACTAGAGTGAAAGCACCGCCAGCATTCAAAAGTGACCAAAACATCAGCCAGGAAGCATAGGAACTGAGAAGTGGTCTGTGGTCACCACCTGCAGAACCACACCTTTATTGGGGGTGTCTTGCTAATTGCCTATAATTTCTACCTGTTGTCTATTCCATTTGCACAACAGCATGTGGAATTGATAGTCAATCAAGTGGACAGGAGTGTGATTGACTAGGAGTTACATTGTGTTGTTTAAAGTATTCCCTTCCTTTTTGTGAGCAGTGTATTAGCATGAAACATGCAAGGTCCCTATTAGAACTGAAGGAATTATATTTAAGGCCCGAGAATAAAACATGCAAGGACCTTATTGTAACTGAAGGAATTATTTTTTGTAATGAACCAGTAGTATTTAAGGAGCAGCCACACATCCAGTCACTGCCAGAACGTTGTGAAGTATTATGTATGCTACCGCTTTCCAGCCAGTTATTGAACTTAGTTACCTGTTTCTGCCTGCCTGAGCTATTTACTTCTTGTCTGTTGTTGCCCACAAATAACCGTGTCTCTCTGTCTCAGGAATCATCTCAGCCCTGGAAACTCAGTCCCAGAACTCAACTCACTCTGCCCACGCCTCCCGTAAGACAGTGTGTGGGGTTTCACCACAGATTCTGGAAGACCTAATAGGAGGGCATTGCAATAGTTGAGGTGAGGGATAGTCATAGCCTGTACCAGAAGCTGGGTGGCATACTGAGTAAGGTAACGACTTATTTTTCTTATGTTGTATAAAGCAAAGTGGCATGACTGAGAGACAGCAGCAACAGGATCTGAAAGGCTGGTCATCAATCATGACACCCAAGTTTCTCACCACCCTGGTTGGAGTGATGGTTGAGGAGCCAATTTGTAGTTTGGTGTTATGGTGGATAGATTGCTTGGCTGGAATGACCAAGAGTTCAGTCTTAGAGAGGTTTAGTTTAAGTTGGCAAGCCTTCAACTAAACCATGCCGATATGTCCGAGAGACAGTATGTGATCTGCACAGAGAGTGGGGTCATGTTCAGGACGGGACTCTTATTAAAGATGCAAAGTTTGGTGCAGACGTGAGCATTTACACTGAAATTACAATAACTTTCTGTTTCATGGCAAATCATTTATTTTCGGTGCCATACCACGGACACGCCCATCGACGAAAACTCACAGATAGTACATCTTTTTATCATCAGTGCAATCGGATCAATTCTGTAGGAGTAGGTTATTAAAAAGAAAAGGTGTTAATCATCACTTCCTGTGTCCCCCTTGTGGCGCTACAAAGCACTACGACTATAACTGAACATGTAGATGTGTTTGGGGCATGATTGTTATCAAGCATGTAAAATTTGGTGCAGATGTGAGCATGTACACCGAAGTTACAACAACTTCCTCTTTTATGCCGAATAATCAATTTTGAACACCACGACACGGACACGCCGTTTCATGAAAACTCCCTGTTTGTACAACTTTAATCGTTAGTGGGATTAGACAGCAAAAATCTGAAGACGGTCAGACTAATTCTCTAGCAGGAGTTCGTTAAAGTATGGAGTGTGTAAATCATCCAAAAATTACCATAAAATTCAAAATGGCCGACTTCCTGTTGGATGTGGGGAATTGTTCCAAGGGCCTTTTCTGTACGTCTGGATATGGAATATGTAGCACAGAAATTTCATACACGTATGCAAGCCATTTTGCCACACCCATGCGCGAAACCCGTAAAATACGCAAGTCTTTGCCCCGCATGAATTGTATGTGCAAAGTTTAGTGAGTTTTTGAGCATGTTTAGGCCTCTGAACAACCGATAAACAAGTGATACACTGTTACTTTGAGTTTGTTACTTTTGCTTTGCCAAAATGCTGGATGGTTGTTGTGCTTTTGTATGCACTAATTGAGGAGAAGACAAACCTGGGCTGTATTAGGTGAGGGATTTCCCCAGAAGGTAAAAATAAACATTACCGCAGTGGGAGGTTTTTAATGGTAGAAATGTGGCAGCGGATGCTGTAATGTTCATATCTTTCTTTTTCTTAAGTTGAGAGGTGATCCAAATAAAATTTGACTGCTTTTGTGGCGTCTCTACGGGGGGGAATCACAGTGTGAGCTGCTATGTTGGTCTGTTGTTTTGCCCTCCAGGCAAACTATACTTACTATACTATATTTATTGTTATGGAACAATACGTTGTTTTTTTTTAAATTAACTACTGGAATAATAATAGTTCAAAGTGAATAGTTTTATTGAAATTACATTATAAAGAACAGACCTCGACGCCTGTGAAACTTTTCTCCCTCAGACAGCGAGAACAAAGTGAACAGAGCATTTGTTTATATAGCTGTGGGTAGAAATAATGTTGCCGTCTAACGTTACTTGTATAGGCTACACACAGCAATATAAACTGCGCAGTCTCTCTTCACAAGTTTCTTGTAAAATATTTCCAACAAAAAGAACAAAGCTGCATACCCAACATACCGGTGCTATTGAGAGTGTTGTGTAGACAATGCTGCTGAATCACTAGGCCTTCAGACATCAAGGTGTCTGAGTGTGATGGCTCATCTCGGATGAGTTTATCACTTGAAAGGTCGTCATGTGGGTAATTTTATTTGTATTTAATCAGATTATTTAATTCATTCAGATCTAGGATGTGTTATTTTAGTGTTCCCTTTATTTTTTTGAGCAGTGTAATTTCTTTATTTTCTTTAAGTTGAAATTCTTGAATTGCTCTTTTATTGGAAAGAATGTGGACTTTCACGGGTCCTTCTGGAAGTCGTGGCCTAATGAAACGCTCTCAACCATATGATCACACAGTTAGCGGTCAACATCATACCATGTCAGTATTAGTAGTTTGTGTATTAGGTTTGTGTGATTTGCAACTCAACAATTATGTTATCTATGATTTTAACTGTTACGGGGAAAATATTTATTTATGTTAATTAAGAAATATGGATCAAATGAATATGTACAATGTGCAAAGTGCTCGTTGTGACAAGAGAATTAACTCTACAGAGCTTTATAGTGTCCTCATCATTTTGTTTTTCTTGGCACAGAACTGTCTTTCATCAACCAACATTTTAGCAGCAGGCAGCTGTTATCATTGAGAAAATTCTGATAACCCACTGTACACAAAATCATGCATCACCAATTTTGGTGGTTTTGAATTTTTCAGATAAACTGAAGGATTGTTCCTTTATAGCTTACTTCTTAAGCTGTTGTGGTGGCAGCCCGGCTGACGGTGAGTGTCCTGTTTTTTTTCAGTTCAGCAGTTATTCTGCTTTTTCCTTGGTTTTCTGTTCCCTGCCTGCCTCCCTGTGTTTTCTCCCCTGTGTGTGCTCTCTCTCCCTCTGCTCCTGAGCCCAGCCAACGACCCGCACCTGCACCTCATCAGCCACCTCGTCAGCCTGCCACACCTCGGCCCCAGTGTTCCCTGGTTCCCGTCCCGTCGGTTTCCCTGTGCCAGTGTTTCCCCGGCATCCTCCACTCCAGTCCCTCAACCCCCTTTTGCCCTAAATAAACCTCCTTTGCTCAGAGTACTGCGTTTGGGTCCTCTCTGTCCCCACACCACACCACCCTCGTAACATAAGCTAAACAAATTGATTGGATTATCTGGAAAATGCATTGTCACAAAGCTGTATGAAAACTGATAGCGTACATATGATACATTTGTTTGCTGTACTTTATATTGGATATTTTTAAGCATATTTTGACGCATTCATAGTAGACTTTACATAGTAAGGTATTGCTACTTAAGTAAAATATGGCAGTACATCTTCTACCCCTGCAGCAAAATGTTTAGTGAATAAAACTATTTTAAATGTTTAAACCGTTAGATTTACTGACCCTGCAGGACTTTTTTCAAGCATAAATAAGAAGTAAAAATATGAAAACCAAGCATTTTGTAGCTCTCTTCGCGACAACACAGACACAGGTCAGTTCTTTGCAACGGGCGTTTATTGCTGTGGGCACATCGGGTCTCTTTGGTACATCCAACTTCACACCATGTACGCCTTGAACGTCGTATATGCCTTATACGCCGTGAGAACTACATTGTAAGTGAACACAGTACAAATAAATCAATACATTATAGCTTAGCAGAGAAAATACAAACAACATCCAGATCAATAAAGACAATATAATAATACCTCGTTGGCCGCTTGTCGTGAAAAGAGGTTACTAAGTTCTTTGAAGTCTCTTGAATGTCCATTTGGTCGTCTGCATTAACTTCAAACCACATTTTTAACTTTTATGCAGTTTAACAAGCATCGGAGCTATCTGCTCCGCCGGAATTCAAGGCAGTGAGTGTCGACTTAAACCGTTGTAGCGGTAACACAGACAGAAAACATTAGTTCCGGGACAAACGTAAATATACAGAATGAGATAGATACACTGTTAACCACATATCATTTAGCAGCTTATTCTACCCTTTAGTTCTTAAACATGTATTACATTTTATCTTTACACCAAATTAAGTTATATTTGTTACCTGAAATTATAACAGCAATTATGAACTGTGCATCATGAAAACACAAGTATTTATGCAACAACACTTACACATTTATTGGCAGACTGTTATTCAACAGCTGTGTCTTCTTAGTGGAAGATGTTCTTGCCTAACCACTGCAGTAGAAGAGGGTGCAACAAGATTATGTAGTTTAAAGAGCACCAAAAAAATAGGGGAAAAAACGAGCACCGGTCAAATCACAAAGCACGATGGAACCGGTTTCATGTACTAATTTGAGGAACTTTGCAGTCTCCTTATTGCTCCACACAGATTGATGTGGTCTCTCCAGTGGATGTTTAAATCATATGCTTCATGTTCGTCATGATTTATTCGCTATATCTGTTTCCATTGCACTTTGTTGTGTTTTGCTTTCAAATGTTTGGTATTTCCACTCAGGTTTCATTATGTACAAACTGAAAATGTGCATATAGTCGCTGTGGATGGAAATCTATCTAGTGCCCCACTCCTTTTTCTTTACAAAGAAATCAGTATTATCTGTCAGCCATGCACTTCTACCCCTGCAGCTCTAAGTGTTTTCCTTCAGATTAGGGGGAGACAGGGGAGGATTCAGACAGGCATGCTGGACACGAAACTTGCAGCACTGGCCTATGCTCTGGAATTAAAGTGACACATGTCCTCCCAGGTTTCTCACCGAACATTTTTGGTGCCACTGTTCAGCATGTGTGACAGCCCCTCATACTATAGTTAGCGCATTTCTACAACCCCCGACCCTGTGCCTCTAATGCCCCCACCCACCTACCCAACCCTCCTTCTCCTCCTCCTCATGGAGAAACTACCACTAGTTATATTTACAGGGGAAGTCTGCACGGCAATAGCTGCAGTCTGTATTCATAAGTCAGTGTAAAGCCTAGGTCACACCATACAATTTTACGGCCGATTAAATCAGCGATCGACAGTTTGGTGTGCACCACTGACACATCACTGACGTCAAAAACATTCGAGACATTCAACCCCAGCTCAAACCACTTTGGTGTGATCCTTCCTCAGGTCAAATGCCAGTGAGGGACCTGGCTGAGCTCATCTGTTCCGTTACGACAGTACAGTGTGGGTCTCGTCTGATGGATGGTCGGGTCAAACAGAGGGAACATGTGTGAGGCTTTTCTTGAGGGGAAATAGTAGGGATTAAGACAGGGGACTCTGAGTCAGACTGGATTTATAAACTCACAGCCATTTCACTTATTCTCAGATTACAGTAGTATTTACCACCCTGTCGCTCGTATAGGCAGTGCTGATGACAGCAGCACCAGGTCAGAGTGATAGCATTTGAAATGTTACCAAATCGTCAGCTCTTATTAGATTAGATGTGAGAAGTAGTAGCAAGTGGTGTTTGTGTTTTGATTTTGATGCGTAGAAACAACTTTCACCGTTGGAGTCAAGGGTGGACTGAATTAGACTCCACAATGAATCTTCTTTTGGATGGACTGAACTTTCTTGGCAAGAATCACTCACAGGTGATAAATGCTTCTATTAAAAGCAATCTCTGTTATTCAGTATAGGGTGCCCATAACTTTCTTGGTCCCTTATGAAATGGAGCACCTGGAGATGTTGCTTGGTACTCAAACTTTATGTGGAGCATTTTCCCAATCATCACTTTTCATCAGCAAGTCAACAGCTGGCTTTGGGTCATAATTCTCTGTTGTTATCTTAGACAAGTAAATGTGCTATAGAGATGAGCGGTGAAGTCTGACAGGCCGGATATGTACTTGTTTTTGATTATATTGAGATATAAAAATTCCCTCTTGTGCTACTCGGTGCCAGTGTGAGTGACAACACAAGGACTTTCCAAATGTTGGAATTGATATCTGGATTGCTTGTGTTCACTTGACAAAGTCATTCACAAAAAAGTAGACATATGTTTTCCTGCTTGCTTCAAACAACATCCATTATCTTACAGTGGAGTCTCACACACAAGCAGGCTTCATATTTCTGAATTATGTTACCAAGTGTTGGGTTGCCAAAACTGAGCAAGTCTAAGCTAAGGGGTCAAATATTAATATCATATCTGCTCTCCAACTCGCAAAGGAGACCTCTCAATACATCGATCTTATCCACGTCTGCATCAGAATTTGAAACAGTCTCTATTCTGTACTTGCATTCATTGTCCAGCAGAAGTGTCAGCTTTCCAATAGCTATCATGAGCTCATCTGGCAATTCAATTTTCAATTCAATTCAATTTTATTTTATATAGCGCCAAATCACAACAACAGTTATCTCACAGCGCTTTTCATAAAAGAGCAGGTCTAGACCATACTCTGTGATGATATTTACAGAAGCCCAACAGTTCCCACCAAGAGCAAGCACTAGGCGACAGAGGCAAGGAAAAACTTCCTTTTAAGAGGCAGAAACCTCGAGCAGAACCATGGCTCAGGGTGGGCGGCCATCTGCCTCGACCGGTTGGGGTGAGAGAGAGAGAGAGAGAGAGAGAGAGAGAGGGATGTAAGGAGAGAGAGAGGGGAGGGAGGCAGCCTACACAATATACACACAGAGGTACAGACAGTGAAGGTAATGTTGCTATAGACTAAATGAAAAATGGTACAGATATTTATAATAGTGTTAATGGTAACCATCGTAATGTTAATGATTATAATAACAATAATAACAATAAGACTAGCAACAATAGTCGTTGCAGTAGAGGGTGTCGAGCAGGAACACAGGGGCAGCAGGTGACCCGCAGCCACAGATCCAGACTCCACAGCTCCAGAGCCAGAAAACCTGCAGGAAGTGATAGGAGAGAGGAGAGAGACGAGAAAGCACAAGACTACCAGAAAGGGGAGAAATTGTGTTAGTAACATGCAATAATGGGATAAGGTTCCATACAGAGGGAGAGAAAGTAGAGGAGAGAGGAGCTCAGTGCATCATGGGAAATCCCCCGGCAGTCTAGGCCTATAGCAGCATAACTAAGGGATGGTTCAGGACTACCTGAGCCAGCCCTAACTATAAGCTTCATCAAAGAGGAAAGTCTTAAGCCTACTCTTAAATGTGGAGATGGTGTCTGCCTCCTGAACCCAAACTGGAACCTGGTTCCACAGGAGAGGAGCTTGATAGCTGAACGCTCTGGCTCCTAGTCTACTTTTGGAGACTCTAGGAACCACAAGTAACCCTGCATTCTGGGAGCGCAGTGCTCTGGTGGGGTAGTAAGGTACTATGAGCTCTTTAAGATAAGATGGTGCCTGACCATTAAGAGCTTTGTAGGTAAGAAGAATGATCAATAGTCAAATTCTCTTGAGGGTGGTGATTTGCAGATTGTTTCCAGTACATCTTGCATCCATGCAGACCATCTGATATTGTGAAACTTATCTATCTTCACCTATCTTCTTTAGTTCCTCTGTTCTTTTTGCAGCCCCTTTCTGTAAATTAAACTTTAGCCATCGGTGCACACTGAAACCAACTTCTTCTTCCACTAATTCCCTAAATCACACGCATGGAAAAATTGCTCAAGCCCATCCTTGATATCCTGATTGTCTGTGCAATGCACTGCATAATGCACATGCCCCCTTCTTGTGAGTGATATGTGGCCCCCGACACTGACTCAAAGTCTTTTGAAAAGCAGGATATCTTTCTCATATGAGCGCATAGGTAGTGCATGTTTCACTTTGTGAGAGACCAACAGAAAAAATTACAAAGCTGTTCTTTAATTAATTTTGCCCTGCCACCTGTCAAGAGGATGAGAGGATGTCTGACTCAGGCTGCGCCTGTTATCAATAGATTGGACTATGTTCATGTGTTCTTTACTCTTTTCATGTTTTTTTTCAAAGGAAGATTTTTTTGTGCCTGTGTAAAATGTGTTGCTTTTATCTGCAATATCTCAATCCGGTGCCAGGGTATCTCCTAAAGCCACTTTTCTGCAAAAACACATTTTTTATTTTCAGGTTTAGTCTGGTGTTTCTTTGTAGTTGGTTGAATGCCAAAGTAGGGGCTTGCTTCTTGGAAATTTCAATGAATGATTGCAAATATTAAAACCAGTGAAATACCAGTAATATAAACTAGTTGCAACTTAAGCTATCTATTTGCTGGATTTAACATCTTGCTAATTTGGGAAAAGCCAACTCAAAAGACATTTAACAACTAATAATTACTGAACACACTTATCATCGTGATTGCTATCTTACCAGAGATGGAGAAAAATCCTACTCTAGTAAGTAAACATGTCCCTGTCCCCAAAAATGCCAAAAATGTTGGTAAGCCAAATTGCTTGTCGACCATGTTTTCCACTGTGCATCATTTATTTTACCACGCATGCGCACCAATTATGTGCACCCCTGAGTATAACAACCTTACAAACATTATAGACAGGCATTATCAAAACATAAAAAAGCTAGTAAGGAAGCCCAGTTCTGTTGTGGGACTGTATGTCGATAGCCTGGGGTCACTGGTAGAGAGAAGTCCATCCTGGATAACCCTTCTCACCCTCCCCATGACAAGCTGTGGCAGATGGGGAGCTAACAGAATGTTTCAGGTTGCCACAGTACAAAAGCAGTGGTAGTAACTGTGAGCTGAATGTTAGCTCGAAACGACTGTTAGCCGGATGTTAGCTTGAAACGACTGTGAGCTCGAAAACAACTTTTAGCCGGAGGTTAGCTCAAAACGACTGTGAGCTCAAAACAACTGTTAGCCTGATGTTGGCTTGAAATGACTGTTAACATGGCTACTGTGGTTGGCTGAAGTAGATTGCTGGGGGTGCTTGCAGGGGTGCTCCCCTGTTAAGGCTGGCTGATGTAGCTGCTGGAGCTAAATGGCAGTGGTGCTGATGACTTGATGTGGTTTGTTCTATATGGTGTAAGCTGGTGGTGCTGTTGCTGTAAACACTGATGAGAGGAGGAGGCCCTAGATTTCTAGTGTTGGTTGACTCCTAAAAAATTTTTATGAAGACTGTTATACATGGGACCTCGCTGGAGCGGGGTAACTCTGTGATCAGCTGTATGCTGTGAGGCAGAGGATTCGTCAGGTGAAATGTTGAGGAGAAGTGGACCATGGAAGAGTTAAAGCTGGACTCACCCACTTCCTGGTTGGCTTTAGGATTGTGGTCTCAGGCATGGAGACAGGAGGGGAAGAGTTTGTTTTTTGGTGCAGGGTCTGCTGATGTGAACACTGAAAATGACTGTCGTGAGTCCGTTCGAATAATTCTTCGTCCGAGAGTGATATACCGATACTTTCTGAAAGAGGAAAGTAAATGGATGGAGTAGCTTGTAATAATTCACGTTATGGGATAGTAGCATTAACATAGCGTGCTCAACACGCTATTGCTTGGTCTCGGTTCGGATGCAGAATGTGAGAGTTAAAAAGAGGAGATGGGATGTGTGGGTATTTATAAAAATGCTGGCAATGACATCATTGATGTGTTCCCGCTCCTAAAACTCTACTAATTAGCTCCACTACACAACAGAAGGTTGTATAACAAAAATTGTTTGTATTCTATTTATACTACACACACAACTTACACAACTTAACAGATAATTTAATATGTATTAAAATATGGTTCCATCCATCGTCAACTGCTTATCCTGTGTACAGGGTCGCTGGGGCGCTGGAGCCTATCCCAGCTGACATTGGGCAAAAGGCAGGGTACACCCTAGACAGATCGCCAGTCCATCGCAGGGCAAATATGGTAACATATAAAATAAAATAATATAGGCCATATACAGTTTTTTATATATAAAGGCTATATACATACACATATACAACCAGAACATTCTGCAGTGTATTTTTTGCATTTGCGTCTGGGAGAATGTAAGCAGCAGCAACAAGATTCAATTCAATTTCAATTCAATTTTATTTATATAGCGCCAAATCACAACAACAGTTATCTCACAGCGCTTTTCATAAAAGAGCAGGTCTAGACCGTACTCTGTGGTGTTAAGATGATACTATGGTTTCATGTTCACGTTAAAAAGTCTGACATTTGGGAAACGGTGTCCATCTTGACTGTGTCTTTGCACCAAGCACTATGGATGTTAAACACAGCGTCCGCCTCCTCTCAGTTTTCCGGAGTCTTGCGCTGACAGCTCGGAACACAGTCCACCCACCGAGTGCTTGATCTGAGATGTTGATGGGGCAGGTTTCTGTAAAGATGTAGGCACAACAGTCTCTGATTTCTGTTGCTTGGCCAACATGAGTACCATTTTATCTAGACCAAACCTTTAGGAGCAGCCAAACTGCTGGGTCAACATGGCTCCTATCCTGGCTCTCTTTCCTCTCTGCTGAGTGATCACCACACCCGCCATGGTGCCTGGTCCAGTTGTTGTGGCTGGCGGATGCTGGTCCGCTGCTCTTTAATCCAAAAAGCCTCTTTCCCTTTTCCAATGACTGTATTTCTGTCATAGGTAACACATGTTTTGCAACAAAGCCAGAAAAAACAGATTAAAAACAAATGTGTAGCAAAGTCTGAAGCAGCTACCGGCTGTGCTGCCAGTTGCCATAGGAACATATTTGCAAGCCACTTTTTAAAGATGAATGCACTCACTAGGAAGATAAGTCTAAGGAATCAAATTTGTATCATAAAATGTCAGTGTGACTTAAGTACAAGCACACCAAATTATTTGGCGTTGTCAGGATTTTAACTTGTATCTCTAATAAGTAAAAAGATTCCTTCACAGGTGTGAAGACTACCTGTGAATCTGTGAAGGTACCAGCGTGATCGTTCCTCCACAGCTGTTGAAAGCGTGAAAGAGAGAGCAAAATAAAACAGTGGAGTTAATGGGTGTGCTCCAGATTATATTTGGTCTTGTCAGGTGAGGCCATTTGATCATCACTGTGAGCCAGTGCAATTACTCCCAAACATAAACATATCAGCCAGTCACCTTGACGTTTTTTGTTTGTCAGAACATTTGGGCCTTTGATATTTCATCACAAAAACGTCTACTCCTATCAAAAATATTATTCATCAATATATGAGTCCTATTTTGACATACTTGAAGAAAAGAAGGGCCTTCACACAAAGAAATACTTTACAGTCCCAATAGCAGTATGAGGGTAGGAGGACGCATCTTAATTGAAACTAATCAAAAATCACAAAAACCTTTTAAATTATTGAAACAGCACACAAACACTAGTCAGCAGGTGATGAATGAGTAGGCCAGGGCTGGGCTCATCCATCACCTTACCAGTGTGCCGTGCAGCACCAATGCGACGGGAACAGTCAAATAACGTTTAGCACACTGGGAACCCTGTGTTTGGGGGGAGATTATTACTGTCACAGCTTTAATGGATTAGCTTGGACCAGAGGAGGTTCAGCCAGTGGGATGCAAGGACTGTACATTAGCATAGCTATCAGAGGTCCAGCCAGGCAGCAGCAGGTTGGTGATTGACAGATGGAGGCGAGTCCCCAGCAGACAAGTAGCCAGTCTAAGGCCAAACAGCAAGGAGCCAATTATGTGGGGAGAAAGAGGGTCATTCATCATTCTGTTAGACACCTGTCCAGCGACACAAAGGAGACTTCAGCCTCAGCCAGCATCCCTAGACAGAGATGATGCTCATTAGATTGGACTGAGGGGAAATAAAGCAAGCACAGGGATCATATTTATAGCACATAGCACAAAGACAATGAGGATGATGGAAATGTGAGCTGCGTGCTGTTCTGTAAGTTGAAGTAGAGGAGCAGAGCCTTTCTTCCCTTGTCCCATGTGGAGGCAGAGCTAGCTGCTGAGAGTGCCAGAGTGAGAGCTCCTAATTCCCACTAGTGCTGAATCTGAAAAAAACTGAATCTGAATCATAGACTGTGTATAAGAAGTGTATATAGTCATTGTGACATCACCCGTTGGGTTGATGTTTTTGCAACCAGCGGCACTGGATGTGACCATATTTGAAGGAGACAGTGGAGCTAACTTGCTTAACTAGGTGCATCTGTAATTCACGTTAACAACGTCATTTTAACAGCTGACAACAGTCTTAAAACTAAATATACTCACCAGAGAAAGTGAACAGCCAACTCCTAATACGCTTTTTCAACGGCGCTGGTTAATTTTACACTGTGCTGTGGGTATGAGTCACTCTAGCATGATTGACAGGTTGCCATGGTAACGACTTAACAATGTCAATAATAGATAATCCCGCCCTGAAGCATACTCTGCTTTGTGGTCTATTTTCCTCTACACTGGACCATAATTTACTAAATGAAAATCATGTTGTATTGAAGATGACTTGAAACTAGCAATTGAGACCATAAACCCATTAGGAAAGTGTTTATTTAGGTAATAAATCAGGTGAGAAGTAGCCTCCTTTTACCATTATTTGTAATGGATCTAGACTTCTTTTTGCAACCAGAAGAGTTGCCCCCTGCTGGCCGTTTGATAGAATGCAGGTTTATTAAGTGACTTCCGTGTTCGCATCAGTTTGCTGACCGGAAGCTTCCCGCTTGATCTGAATAGTATAATGTGAAACTAAATTTATTAGTTTGAAACTCAGTTCCAATAAACTTATTGTAAACTGAATGTAATATAATGAAAGAAAGATGTTAATTTAGTAAATAGCTAATAAAGCAGGGTATGCTTTAGGGTGGGAACCCTTTTGGGTATTCAAGCCGAACACTGTCTGAACACTGAACACATTTTCTGCACCAATTTATGGAGGAAATGTCTTTATTTATATGAAGGGGAAAATAGAATAAAATAAAAATATAATGAAATACAATGCAGTAATCAGCTTTTGGACAATGCGAATTTGTTTCTTCTATATTTCAGTTGCATTGCTCACTCAGGAACCTTAGAAACAGCTGTAGAACCAGATACATGTTTAGACTGTTTTGCTTCCCTCAATCTTTACCAACTAACTTCAATAATTTCTTCATCTAAACCATCAACCTGCCTCTTAGACCCCATCCCGACTAGGCTGCTTAAAGATGTTTTACCCTTAGTCAGCACCTCTATACTAGATATGATCAATCTATCTTTATCAACAGGCTATGTACCACAGTACTTTAAAGTAGCTGTAATTAAACCTCTTCTGAAAAAGCCCAAACTTGATCCGGATGTTTTATCAAACTATAGACCTATATCTAACCTTCCATTTCTCTCTAAGGTTCTGGAGAAAGCAGTTGCTAAACAGCTGTGTGACTTTCTACAGAGCAATAGTTTATTTGAGGATTTTCAGTCAGGATTTAGAGCTCATCATAGCACAGAGACAGCACTGGTGAAAATTACTAATGACCTCCTTATTGCATCAGACAAAGGACTTGTCTCTGTACTGGTTTTATTAGATCTTAGTGCTGCATTTGATACCATTGACCATCAGATCCTATTGCAGAGACTGGAATATTTCATTGGCATTAAAGGAACCGCTCTAAGCTGGTTTAAGTCCTATTTATCAGATCGATTTCAGTTTGTACATGTTAACGATGAGTCCTCCATGCATGCCAAAGTTACTCATGGAGTTCCTCAAGGATCTGTCCTTGGACCAATCCTCTTCACTTTATATATGCTTCCTTTAGGCAATATTATCAGGAAACATTCCATTAGCTTTCATTGTTATGCAGATGATACTCAGTTATATCTATCGATCAAGCCAGATGAAACTCATCAGTTAGCTAAACTTCAAATGTGCCTTCAGGATGTTAAAACCTGGATGACCTGTAATTTTCTCATGTTAAACTCAGATAAAACTGAAGTTATTGTTCTGGGGCCTAAGCACCTCCGTGACGCATTATCTAAAGATATAGTTTCCCTGGATGGCATCGCCTTGGCCTCCAGCACCACTGTGAGGAATCTTGGAGTTATCTTTGATCAGGACATGTCGTTTAAGTCCCACATTAAGCAAATTTCAAGGACCGCCTTTTTTCACCTACGTAATATTGCGAAAATCAGGAACATCCTGTCTAAAAATGATGCAGAAAAACTAGTCCATGCATTTGTTACTTCTAGGCTGGATTACTGCAATTCCTTATTATCAGGCTGCTCGAAAAAGTCCATTAAGACTCTTCAGCTGATCCAGAATGCTGCAGCACGTGTTCTGACAGGAACCAGGAAAAGAGATCACATTTCTCCTGTTTTAGCTTCTTTGCATTGGCTTCCAGTAAAATCCAGAATAGAATTTAAAATCATTCTTCTTACCTACAAAGCTCTTAATGGTCAGGCACCATCTTATCTTAAAGAGCTCATAGTACCTTACTACCCCACCAGAGCACTGCGCTCCCAGAATGCAGGGTTACTTGTGGTTCCTAGAGTCTCCAAAAGTAGACTAGGAGCCAGAGCGTTCAGCTATCAAGCTCCTCTCCTGTGGAACCAGGTTCCAGTTTGGGTACAGGAGGCAGACACCATCTCCACATTTAAGAGTAGGCTTAAGACTTTCCTCTTTGATAAAGCTTATAGTTAGGGCTGGCTCAGGTAGTCCTGAACCATCCCTTAGTTATGCTGCTATAGGCCTAGACTGCCGGGGGATTTCCCATGATGCACTGAGCTCCTCTCTCCTCTACTTTCTCTCCCTCTGTATGCAACCTTATCCCATTATTGCATGTTACTAACACAACTTCTCCCCTTTCTGGTAGTCTTGTGCTTTCTCGTCCCTCTCCTCTCTCCTCCTATCACTTCCTGCAGGTTTTCTGGCTCTGGAGCTGTGGAGTCTGGATCTGTGGCTGCGGGTCGCCTGCTGCCCCCGTGTTCCTACTCGACACCCTCTACTGCAACGACTATTGTTGCTAGTCTTATTGTTATTATAATCATTAACATTACGATGGTTACCATTAACACAATTATAAATATCTGTACCATTTTTCATTTAGTTTATAGCAACATTACCTTCGCTGTCTGTACCTCTGTGTGTATATTGTGTAGGCTGCCTCCCTCCCCTCTCTCTCTCCTTACATCCCTCTCTCTTTCTCTCTCTCTCTCTCTTTCACTCTCTTTTCTCTCTCTTTCTCTCTCTCTCTCTCTCACCCCAACCGGTCGAGGCAGATGGCCGCCCACCCTGAGCCATGGTTCTGCTCGAGGTTTCTGCCTCTTAAAAGGAAGTTTTTCCTTGCCTCTGTCGCCTAGTGCTTGCTCTTGGTGGGAACTGTTGGGCTTCTGTAAATATCATCACAGAGTACGGTCTAGACCTGCTCTTTTATGAAAAGCGCTGTGAGATAACTGTTGTTGTGATTTGGCGCTATATAAATAAAATTGAATTGAATTGAATTGAATTGAATTGAATTGAATTGCATTGTTTCATGTGTTATTCATTTCTTGTTGCAAGTTGTTTTTCAGAACATTTTTAACAAAAGCTTTCAAAAAGTGATGAAGACATTCTGATTCTGACTTGTCCCCAGCATCTCCAGTGTAAATGACACCTATCTGTCAATATTTTTAAATGTCCCGCCCCATACAGGCTGTGATTGGTCGGTTCACGACAAGTGACACTGACGAGCTACTTTCAGCACACGCAAGAAAATGTCCTGGTACGCCAAAGAGTAAAATGTGGAGGTGCTCAGCCCACTTCAAGCACTGACCGTTTGTACAACTTTTAATCATCAATAGGTTTAGACGGCACAGCGAAAATCTGAAGTCGATCGGAGGAGTTTGTTAAAGTACGGAGCCTGTACGTCGGCAAAAATGACCATTAAATACAAAATGGCCAACTTCCTGTTTTGTTTTTGTTTTTATTTATTTAAATTCAAATTAGCTTTATTGGCATGAATGTATAGCAACAGTAATGCCAAAGCTATATATAGCTCCTCCATTTCAGGAGTTACTTAGTGAATCCCTATAGTGACGGTGTCTGCCCCCCGACCATTGAAATTATTTAAATCAAAGGTAAACAGAAGAGGAGCTGTGCATAAAAACCTCATAAAAATTAAAATCACCAGAGCAATAGTGCAAACGAATGGAAGAGTTAAATGTGGACTCTTAAACATCAGATCTCTCTCTTCTAAAGGTGTACTAGTAAATGAACTAATATCAGATTATGATATTGATTTATTTGGTCTTACTGAAACCTGGCTGGGTGAGGGAGAATATGTTAGCCTAAATGAATCCACCCCTCCCATTCATATTAATACTCACATTCCTCGAGGCACAGGCCGAGGAGGTGGAGTTGCAGCTATCTTCGACTCTAGCCTACTAATCAGCTCTAAACCTAAACTACAAAATTATTATTGTAGGGGATTTTAATATTCATGTGGAATTGGCAGCCTAAGTACTGCATTCTACCTTCTATCTCTTTTAGATTCCATTGGCTTTTTCAAAGTGTTCACGAACCAACTCACTGTTTCAACCACACCCTCGACCTTGTTCTGGTATATGGTATTGAAATTGAACATTTACTCGCAAATTAAATCAAATATCGCAAAAACTTGAGAGGAATTGGCGTTCCACCAAACGGGAAAATTCTCGTTTAATTTGGCAAGATAATCTTAAAACTTAAAAATATCCTCCGTAATGCCAGAGCAGCGTCATCATTAATAGAGGAAAATAGGAACAACCCCAGGTTTCTTTTCAGCACTGTAGCCAGGCTGACAGAGAGTCACAGCTCTATTGAGCCATGTATTCCCATAGCTCTCATTAAGCTTCTTTAATGATAATATTCTAACTATTAGAAACAAAATTCACCAAGACCTGCCCTCAACTGGCACCGACTTATCTCTAAACTCAGGAACCTTAAACAGCTGTAAAACCAGATATATGTTTAGACTGTTTTGCTTCCCTCAATCTTTACCAACTAACTTCAATAATTTCTTCATCTAAACCATCAACCTGCCTCTTAGACCCCATCCCGACTAGGTTGCTTAAAGATGTTTTACCCTTAGTCAGCACTTCTCTACTAGATATGATCAATCTGTCTTTATCAACATGCCAGTGTACTTTAAAGTAGCTGTAATTAAACCTCTTCTGAAAAAGCCCAAACTTGATCCAGATATTTTAGCCAACTATAGACCTATATCTAACCTTCCATTTCTCTCTAAGATCCTAGAGAAAGCAGTTGCTAAACAGCTGTGTGACTTTCTACATAGCAATAGTTTATTTGAGGATTTTCAGTCAGGATTTAGAGTTCATCATAGCACAGAGACAGCACCAGTGAAAATTACTAATGACCTCCTCATTGCATCAGACAAAGGACTTGTCTCTGTACTGGTTTTACTAGATCTTAGTGCTGCATTTGATACCATTGACCATCAGTTCCTATTATAGAAAGTGGACCATTTACTGGCATTAAAGGAACCTCTCTCAGCTGGTTTAAGTCCTATTTATCAGATCAATTTCAGTTTGTACATGTTAACGTCCTCCCATGCACGCCAAAGTTAGTCATGGAGTTCCACAAGGATCTGTGCTCAGACCAATCCTCTTCACTTTACATATGCTTCCTTTAGGCAATATTATCAGGAAACACTCCATAAACTTTCATTGTTATGCAGATGATACTCAGTTATATCTAACGATCAAGCCAGATTAAACTCATCAGTTAGCTAATCTTCAAATGTGCCTTCAGGATGTTAAAACCTGGATGACCTGTAATTTTCTAATGTTAAACTCAGATAAAACTGAAGTTATTGTTCTGGGGACCAGGCCACCATGACGCATTATCTAAAGATATAGTTTCCCTTGATGGCATCGCCCTGGCCTCCAGCACCAATGTGAGGAATCTTGGAGTTATCTTTGATCAGGACATGTCGTTTAAGTCTCACATTAAGCAAATTTCAAGGACCGCCTTTTTTCACCTACGTAATATTGCGAAAATCAGGAACATCCTGTCTAAAAATGATGCAGAAAAACTAGTCCATGCATTTGTTACTTCTAGGCTGGAATTCCTTATTATCAGGCTGCTCGAAAAAGTCCATTAAGGCTCTTCAGCTGATCCAGAATGCTTCAACACGTGTTCTGACAGGAACCAGGAAAAGAGATCACATTTCTCCTGTTTTAGCTTCTTTGCATTGGCTTCCAGTAAAATCCAGAATAGAATTTAAAATCATTCTTACTTACAAAGCTCCTAATGGTCACGCACCATCTTATCTTAAAGACCTCATAGTACCTTATTACCACACTAGAGCACTGCGCTCCCAGAATGCAAGGTTACTTGTGTTTCCTAGAGTCTCCAAAAGTAGACTAGGAGCCAGAGCGTTCAGCTATCAAGCTCCTCTCCTGTGGAACCAGGTTCCAGTTTGGGTTCAGGAGGCAGACACCATCTCCACATTTAAGAGTAGGCTTAAGACTTTCCTCTTTCATAAAGCTTATAGTTAGGTGAGTCCTGAACCATCCCTTAGTTATGCTGCTATAGGCCTAGACTGCCAGGGGATTTCCCATGATGCACTGAGCTCCTCTCTCCTCTTCTTTCTCTCCCTCTGTATGCAACCTCATCCCATTATTGCATGTTACTAACTCGACTTCTCCCCTTTCTGGTAGTCTTGTGCTTTCTCGTCCCTCTCCTCTTTCCTCCTATCACTTCCTGCAGGTGTTTCTGGCCCTGGAGCTGTGGAGTCTGGATCTGTGGTTGCGAGTCACCTGCTGCCCCTGTGTTCCTGCTCAACACCCTCTGCTACAACTATTGTTACTAGTCCTATTGTTATTATAATCATTAACATTACGATTATTATCATTAATACTACTGTAAATATCTGTACCATTTTTCAGTCTATAGCAACATCACCTTTACTGTCTGTACCTCTGTGTGTATATTGTGTAGGCTGCCTCCCTCCCCTCTCTCTCTTTCTCTCTGTTCCTCTCTTGCCCTCTCTCTCTCCCTCTCTCGCTCTCTCTCTCTCCTTCACCCCCAACCGGTTGAGGCAGATGGCCGCCCACCCTGAGCCATGGTTCTGCTCGAGGTTTCTGCCTCTTAAAAGGAAGTTTTTCCTTGCCTCTGTCGCCTAATGCTTGCTCTTGGTGGGAATTGTTGGGCTTCTGTAAAAGACTAGACCTGCTCTTTTATGAAAAGCGCTGTGAGATAACTGTTGTTGTAATTTGGCGCTATATAAATAAAATTGAATTGAATAACAGGAAAAAGTATTTAGTAGGCTAATATATAAAAATGATCATTTCAAGGAGACAGGGTTTTATTGGCAAGTGCCTTAACATAATTCAAAACTTGAATAGATGCAAGAGCCATGTAAGAAGTTGTATGACCACATAGGACAACAACAGGTGGCATCAGTCCTTATGTTCAGAAAGGATAGGCATGAAAGCATCCAACTGTCATGATAACCGGTCACAATTCTATGTATTCACATGATTTTAATTAAAGGAATATTTAAATGCCTGATATATCCATGTTCTAGATGGAAAGACTAGAAATTGATATTGATCCTCTAAACTCACTATTTAATCGGCTATGGCCCCAAAAGTGCCATTTTAGTACCCAGGCTAAGCAAACTGTTCCACAGGTGCATGGAGATTTAGCAGGCAGACACACACAGAGTATTTATTATTCATAGAGTATTTAGAGTATTGTTGCACTACAGTGTTTCCCATATGTTCATTTGTTTGTGGCGGCCCTCCACAATATCAACGCTGACCGCCACAGATAGATTTTTTTTTTTTACTAAGCCTATTTAAAATCGTATTTGATTGCAGAGCACCGTTGTCATTAAACATGCAAAAAAAAAACTATTTTTTAAAACCTGGATGACCTGTAATTTTGTTTTAATTTACTTTTTTGTTTTTTAATGATTTATTTAATTATGTATTGATTTGTCAGCGGGCAGAGGGGCAGAAATGGGGATGGGGGGCACAAACACCACATCAACAGACACCACAGAGAAAGGACAACACCTGCAAGAGAACGGGGATGGGGGTTAGGGAAACAGGAAACAACAGAGGAAAACACCAATTGCAGAAAGCAACAAAACCTGCAAGGGAACGGGGAGGGGGGCTTGGGGCGGAGAAAACAAACAAACAAAAAACAAAAACAAAGAGACAACCAGCTGTTACAGCAATAAACGGCTGACATAAGAAAACAACTGAGGGAGAATGAAAAGGAGAAACAGTCAAGCAAAATAAATAAACAACACAGCACAACCATTAAAACCAAAATAATAATAATTAATTTAAATAAATAACTTAATGAAAAACATAAAGAATAGTTCTACCTGTGACAACCATGGACAACCTAGATTTGTTTGTGTGTGTGTTTCTATGAGTGAGTGTACAGCTTGTATAACAGTGTAAATTTGCTGTCCCCACAAAATACCACATCACAGCCATTAACGTCTAAACTGCTAGCAACAAAAGTGAGTAAGTTTACCAATGCAAGTCATCAATCAGTGTACATTCGCACTCATTTACTGACTCCATGGTGATCAGAGGTGACCATGGAGTACAGAACTCGTACTCAAGTACAATAAGCCTACAAGTCATTTTCACAGCTGCATGCGATTAGCCAAAGTGATGCTGGCAAAATAATCTCTTGTGTTGAAAAGTGGTGGGGAATATATTAATATAATATATTAATAATATATAAATATTTTTTGATCAAATATAGGATGACAATTATAATGCATTAATTAGCAGCTTATTATTTTTTTAGCTTTTAGACTTCTTATTGTGCAAATAAACCTTTCTCAGAGCATTTTAATTTGTTAATTAACATATCTTGATGCAAGTTTTTTCTTGAACATGTTTAACAAATTCATCAAATCAAAAAGTGATGGGGACAACATCTGTCGTTTCAGAAAGTGGTGGGGACGTGTCCCCAGCAGTGTAAATGAAACCTATGACCCTACCCCTCCCTACAGATTGAGCTACTCCATGCTTTGTGTCCCTCGGCCCATCGCAGTGACTCTGTCCCTCTGCTTTGCTGTCACACGCCTCCTCCTCTGCCTAGCAGTGGCCAAGGCTATCCTCTACTCCTTCAAGTACCTATGCTTGCATCATGTCGGGTACTGCAGCTGATGTTGAAGCTACTGCAGCCCCGGTAGCAAACATATTGGATATTTTTGATTTGGTGGCAAGTTCAACATGGCACCTCATGGCAAAGAACTCTCTGAGGATCTGAAAAAATAATGGTTAGGGTTAGGCTCTACATAACGATGGCCTAGGCTATAAGAAGATTGCCAAGACCCTGAAACTGACGATTCAACAGGACAGCTTCCACTCAGAACAGGCCTTGCCATGGTCGATCAAAGAAGTTGAGCGCGTGTGCTCAATGTCATATCCAGAGGTTGTCTTTGGTAAATAGACATATGAGTGCTGCCAGCATTGCTGCAGAGGTTGAAGGGGTGGGGGGTCAGCCTGTCAGTGCTCAGACCATACTGCATTAAATTGGTCTGCATAGCTGTCATCCCAGAAGGAAGCCTCTTCTAAAGATGATGCACATAAATACCCAAAAACAGTTTGCTGAAGACAAGCAGACTAAGGACATGGATTACTGGAACCACGTCCTGTGGTCTGATGAGACCAAGATAAACTTATTTGGTTCAGATGGTGTCAAGCGTGTGTGGTGGCAACCAGGTGAGGAGTACAAAGACAAGTGTGTCTTGCCTGCAGTCAAGCATGGTGGTGGGAGTGTCATGGTCTGGGGCTGCATGAGTGCTGCCAGCACTGGGGACATGGCCGCCGTATAGGGGGGGAAAGTTAGGACAATTCAAAGGGCCCCTGACTGACAGGGGCACCCAAAAATAATTATAAACTAATATCAAATTATATTATGCATTATATATTGAGTATAAATATATTTCAAATATAATAATAAAATGAATGATCTCTTTGTTTTTTCTTGTTTTTAGCAGTAAAAGTTAACTGTAGCCTCCCTGTCCCAGGGAAGAAGGTGAGCAACACTGTGTTAATGACATGCCAAGGAGTCTGTGGGGATTTCTCTCTCTCTTACTCTTTTTACCATAACAAAAAAAGACAATGAAATATTTCTTAATGACAGAAATTCAAACACATTATTTTCTCACATAATGATCATTATGAAATAAAACAAATAAAAAAACACCTTCCTGTCTGTACTCGATGCTGCACAGCAGCATACCTCAGCCTGCATATAAGTTACAGACTATATTAAAATAATCCAGTTTGATACATTCATTTAGATTGAATTATGGCCGTTAATGACATCTATAGATACAGACTTTATTATTCCCATCATGAAGGGCAATTTATTTGAGAAGCAAATAGTGAACTACATCCTGTATGCAGACTTGCATGTACAAATCACCAGCAGTAAATATTGTGGTAGTACTAATATTGAACTACAAGAAGCCAGACACTTGCAAGCCTTTAATTAGAGCTGTAAAGCTTTTGATGGGACAGCTAAGTCCTAGAGAGGTGGTGACAGCAGCTGCGATGAGGAGATCCAATTTGAGTTTTTTGTCATACGGCCCAGAATTCCTGGTGCCCCCCCTGACTGGGGAGCTCCAGTTCATTGAGGGAACCATGAATGCCAACATGTACTGTGACATACTGAAGCAGAGCATGATCCCCTCCCTTCAGAGACTGGGCCACAGGGCAGTATTCCAACATGATAATGACCCCAAACAGACCTCCAAGACGACCACTGCCTTGCTAAAGAAGCTGAGGGTAAAGGCGATGGACTGGCCAAGCATGTCTCCAGACCTAAACCCTATTGAGCATCTGTGGGGCATCCTCAAATGGAAGGTGGAGGAGCACAAGGTCTCTAACATCCACCAGCTCCGTGATGTCGTCATGGAGTAGTGGGAGAGGACTCTAGTGGCAACCTGTGACGCTCTTACTGTATTTTAACTCTCATGATTTTGCTGCCTCCCAAACAAGACACGGTGAAATTCCTGGCAGGTCATTAGTTCCCATTTATATTGCCCACTCCTTTTTGAAATACTAACTAACAAAATCTAGGTCTTTAAGCAAGTCTTCAATTTTTAGTTGGTGGTGTGACTCGTTTTTAGTAAGAGTGAAACTGGTGCATGATTACTGATAGTGATAGGGTGAATCTGACTGTCTGAAATTCCTGTCATAATTGAGCTGCTAACCAAAAAATTGTCTAGGCAAAAATATGAGTGGTGGACTGGTGAAAAGAAGGAATATTCTCTAAGAGTGGGGTGGTGAGAACACTAAACTTGCAAAGACCAAAATCGCTCATGTATTGTTTAAGAGTGTCTGTTGATTTCCAAATACAGTGACTGCCTGCCGTACTGAGCCTGTCAACTACTGAATTACACACCGGGTTGAAGTCTCCTCCTATTGTAAGAGCAATAGCAGCATAACTAAGGGATGGAATTATAAGCTTTATCAAACAAGAAAGTCTTAAAGCTCCTAAATGTGGAGATGGAATCTGCCTCCTGAACCCAAACTGGAACTTGGTTCAACAAGAGAGGTGCTTGATAGCTGAACGCTCTGGCTCTACACGCTAGGAACCACAAGTAACCCTGCATTCTGGGAGCGCAGTGCTCTGGTGGGGTAGTAAGGTACTATGAGCTCTTTAACATAAGATGGTGCCTGACCATTAAAGAGGTGGTATTATGCTTTTTGGCTTTTCCCCACTCCTTTATTGAGTTAATATCTTTTTTTGTGCATGCAACAGGTTTGCAAAGTGAAAAAGCCCAAAGTCCAGCCCAAAGTCCAGGCCAAAGTCCAGCCCAAAGGGAGTTCCCATCTCCCACAGAAAACTCTGCTCTGAGCAGCAGTTGAAAAAAGATGTGAGAGGACATGTCCTGATCAAAAATAACTCAGAGAATCCTCCCAGTGGTCCTGGAGGCCGGGGTGATGCCATCGAGAGTAACTATATCTTTAGATAATGTGTCACGGAGGTGCTTGGGCGCCAGAACAATAACTTAATTTTTAACTTCAACTATCTGAGTTCACCATAAGAAAGTTACAGGTCATCCAGGTTTTAACATCTTGAAGGCACATTTGGAGGTTAGCTAACTGATTAGTTTCATCTGGCTTGATCGATAGATATAATTGACTATCATCTTCATAACAATGAAAGTGAACAGGATTGGTCCACAGATCCTTGTGGAACTCCATGACTAACTTTGGCGCACACGGAGAATTCATTGTTAACATGTTCAAACTGAGATTGATCTGATAAATAGGCCTTAAACCAGATTAGAGTGGTTACTTTAATGCCAATGAAATGTCCCAGTCTGTAATAGAATATGATGGTCAATGGTATCAAATATCAAAAGATCTAATAAAACCAATCAATTAGGAGGTCATTAGTTATTTTCACCAGTGCGGTTCAATTAGAAGTAACGGTAAAATGACTCTACTTCTCAGCTGAATAATTAACCCAGTAAATACTTTCCTAATGAGTTTATGGTCTCAATCACTAGTTTCATGTCTTTGTTTATTTAGTAAATTATGGTCCCATTTAGAGGAAAATAGACCATAAAGCAGAGTATGCTTCAGGGCGGAATTATTTATGATTGACAAGTCGTTAAAATTAGGAGTTGGCTGTTCACTTTCTCTGGTGAGTACATTTAGTTTTAAGACTGTTGTTCGCTAGACAAAATTATCATCCCTGTTAAAATGTCAGTTAACGTGAATTACGGATGCACCTATCTAAGCAAAGTTAGCTAGATCCACACATCTTGTATGCGTCTGTGTGTGTGCTGCCAGACCTTGTTTTGCACTTTTGAGTTTAGTTTATTATCTGTCTTATAGTATGTTGAGTTTTGGGTTCTGTCCTGTCTAGTGCCTGGTGTCCAGTATCTATTATACAGTCCGTGTTTTGAGTTTCAGTTATTCCTTGTGTCCAGTTACTCTGTGCGCTTGTGCTGGTTGGTCTGTTACTGTCTGTGTGTCTGGTTGTGGCGTTATTATCTGTCCGCTGGTGTTTAGTAGTGGTTTGGTATTTTCCTGATTTCAGTTCTGTTCCAGTCTCATGTATTAATTCTGTACCGTCATGCTTGAGTTCTGTCTATTTATGTTCTCTGCCAGCTTCATTAATTAATCTGATTTTGTTCATTCTGCTCCAGTCTTTGCGTAGCCTTTATTATTCATCCACATCGTACTTGGTATCTGTCTGGTCTCGTATCTTAGTTCTTTGTCCTGTACCCTTGTTCATGTCTTATGTTCACTCCTGGTCTGTGTACTCCTGTGTTTTGCCCATGTCTGAGTTATGTTTTACCTTCGCTTCTGTCTGTTTTCCCTGTTGGTGTTAGTTTTTTGGTGATCTGTCTGCTTGTGTCTTTATTAGTTTAAATTTCTTCCTCCGGTCTGTTATGTGTTCAGTAAAATGTTTTCTGTCTGTTACCCCAGTGATCCCTCCGCATGTCTGTCTCTCTGTTTTCCTCTGCTCTCTCTCTGCCTGCCTCGTTAGCCTCATGTCTGTCACCTGTGTTGCTCCCGCCCTGCTCGTTAGTCCCTGTGTATATATACCTGGTGGTCTGTCTTGTCTTTGTTGGGTCATTGTTTGTGGTCACCCAGTGCTGCAGTATGTTCCCTTGTGCTTTGCCTCACTGGTTGTGTCTCCCGGCTCATTCTGGATTTGGATTTCTGTTGGACAACCTTTGTTTTTGGACTTTGTCAATCAGTCACTTAGTCTGTGAGTGTGCTCGTCTTTTGTTGCCTTAAATAAATCACTGAACTGCACCTGCTAGCCTTCGTGTCCTGCGTTTGGGTCCTCCAACCTGCTCAACCCTGCCTTCACCACAAATTGTGACAGCCTGACTGCTTCTGAATTAGACTATGAAAATAGCGCAGCTGATCAATGTGTAAACAGCGGAGAAAGAGCAACATTAACAGAAGAAAGTAAAAGTGCAACAAAAACAGAGGATAATACACAGAACATTATCGGACAGGCTAGTAACCACAGTATACTGTCGAGACATACTCTGTATTTTATAACCATATCACAGTCATTAAATGAGAGCAAAGGAGAAAAAAGGATGTTAATTATGCTTTACTAGGGAGATCTGTGTCATTTACTGTTTTGTTTTTGGGATAATTTTGGCTTTGTTAGTGTATTTGGGCAAGGTTTTTTATTTTTTGAAAAAAAGGAGCTAAAAAAAAAAGGCTGCTAAAGAGGATTCTCAGAGACTGAAACTCTTTGTGAAGGACTTCCATCAGAAATAATTGGGCATCAAAGCCAGTTTCTTGTCTATTGAGTCCAGGATATCAAGTGAAATCACTCTGCTCCAGGTGAGTCTTCTGTGCGGTTTCTTCCCCATGACCACTCAGTGAAAACACACACACACACACACTCTGGAGGTCCTCCAGAGCTATTTGATTGTTTTAATTGTTATTACTTTAACGTATAACATAAATTGGCAGATTGTTTGTTTAGCTGTACACTGCTATGTTTGAATTGCACCAAGTCTCACCAGATTACACACAAGCTCGCTGTGTCATCTCTTTGCTCTGGGCCAGATGCTCAAAGCTGCCCTCGCTTTTAAGAGGAATTTTTCTTTTAAATGTGAGGGTGTATTTGTGAGGCCCCTCACCTCTCAACTTCCCAGGCACACGTCATCAGCCCTGAGCCCGGCTCCCTCCACTGATCACAGACTATAAACCCCTGCATAATGCTGAAATTAACAAACGCTTGACATTTGCTCCACGTCCAATTACTCAATATCCAAGGCTGAGCACATGTTTAATCAACATTCATATCCTCTAGGGATGGAGAGGGAGCTCTCTGCTCTACCACCCAGGCCACATTAGGACTGTTCCCCTGGGCCCTCTTGGCAGGCGTCACTGTTTACCTTCTCCCAAACTCCACTGGAGACAGTGTCATCCCCCCTCCCCCTGGGTCCTGCAGTGCACATGGTGGAGCCAAACAACCACATGGGGGAATGTTGATTGGGGAGCAAAAGATCGATTCACTTACCACAAAGGGGTCATCAAGAATACTAAGAAACCTCCACACACCCCTTTGCTCTTGCCCTTGCAGTCATGATTAAATTCGCTCAACCCTTGGGCAGCATCTTGGGCCCAAAAGGGGTATTGTGCTGTGCCACAGATCCAGAGCTATGGAGTGACTGGTTAAAAAAAAAAGTCATCTTGTTTCTTTTTTTTCTCATGGATTTCTAACAAATAAATTTGTTGTTAAATGTATTATTGAGAAGAAGAGGAACAAATAATGAGTAAGAGCTACAAAAAAACACCCAAGAAAGAGCCCTGTATGAGGCAAGCTGTCTTTTGTGTGCGTGAGCAGCATGCAGACTCAGTTCTCCTCACAGCTGGGGGGCATGCAGGGCAGATGACTCCACAGCATCTGGGATGTGCTGGACATATGCATGAGGGGTTTACAAATATGCCAGAGTGATAATGAGTTATTCATCCATGTAGCAGAGGGTTCAATTATTTCATTCTGATGAATTGTTGCTGTATATAGTGTATAGTCTTTAAGACCGTGCACAGTAGGTCAGGTTTGTATAACAAAAATGCATTATAACCTATATGGAGGAAAACGTTTGACACTATAATGAATTTCTAATGGAACACATGGGACACAACATTTCCTATTATTAGCACCAAATTACACTGTTCTTCCTGGGAAACATTCTAGGAAATTATTATCAAATTTGAGAAAATACTGCTTTACTGAAAACTTGTGTATTTGTAGTTCTACAATTTATTTACATGACAAGTCACTGTTAACCAGATAAAGTTTATACAATATTGTAATGTAGTTTTCAGCGGCCAATAGCGGTTTTAAGATTGTAACCAAGATTTAAGATTGTGACAGTCCAACGGGTTCTCATCTCAGTGCGTTGTTACCGACATAGTCAGAAAGCATGACAAAGCGTAATAATTTTTACGATAGAGGTACCCTTCTGCGTCTGTATGAAGCGCCACTGTTTGTTACGTCGCAGAAACACAAAGGATGCTAACCCTACAGCTGTGCACATCGACCTCATGGCTAAGTCACTGACTTAGGTTTAGGCGTTAACATTGCTGATGGTAATCAGAATCAGCTTTATTGCCAGGTATGTGTACACATACGAGGAATTTTACTCTGGATTGTACATTGCTCACGATGTGCTTACTTATACAAAAATACAAAATCACAATAATAAAATAAAATCAGACACAGACTTCAGTGTAGACAACACAGATATACACACTATGAACAAAAACAATACAGACATGTTGACAAATAGTGCAGTGGGCAGAGTGCAAAGAATGCAGGAGTATACATGTTGGAGGTGGATGTGATATACAGGTACATATACATGCATACATGTACACAGTGCAATGAAGCATAGTGCAAAGGATGCTGGAATAAATAGTAAATAGTAAAAAGTATTTTGTGCAGGAGTAATGACTTGAGGTAGGTGGATTTGGTATACAGTATCTACAATATAACAATGTGAACAGCACTGAATTAGAGAATGGTGAATAAATAAGTGTTAGCCGGTAAACAGGTGGCTGATTAGAGGCAGAGTTACTGCGTCATTGCACAAGACTTGTTCCTCACACTGTGAGTCAGAAATCAGCTGTTCATCTGAGTGATGGCTTGTGGGAAGAAACTGTTCCTAAGTCTGTTGGTGCTCTGTAGCGCCTACCAGAGGGGAGAAGCTGGAACAGATTGGTCCAGGGTGAGATGGATCTGCAGTGATGTTTCCTGCCTGTTTCCTTAAAAATATAAGTCCTGAATGGAGGGCTCGCAGTTCTGACTGTCCGTTGTATTCTGTCCCTGTCCTTTTTGGTGGCAGATCCAAACCAGACAGTGATGGACGTGCAGAGGACAGACTGGATGATGGCTGTGTAGAAGTGGATCAGCAGGTCCTTAGGCAGGTTGAGCTTCCTGAGCTAGCGGTTTATGGTTGTGAGGGACCAGGCAGTTAGACATGAGGAGTCAAGAGGGAAATTTAAAGCAAAAGGGTTTTATTTACCAAAAAAATCATTACAACAAAAGATAAAGTTTTGGGCCCATAAAAGAGGTCAAATAAACAAACTAAAGCTCTGAACATAAGAGACTCAAAAAATACAACTGACCTACTATACAACAAACAAAGGGGACTTATATATTGGCTGATCAGACCAGTTTTGACACACAGGGGAAGACTAACAACAACAACAACACTACATCATAACTGCAAACACAACAAAACTTATTCCAAAAGAAATGTACATTTACTTAACCTTAACTCAAAAATACTCAAATATAATATAAATCTAAACCCCAAAATATTTAAGGAGAGAATAAAGCCACCCCCCAGACATAGCAAGCAGTGGTAGTGTCCAATCAGGCCACCTCTCCTATAAAGCTGCTCCTGCTCCGAGCACCAACCCTTTAAGCCAGCAGACTTCCTGGATCTCTCCTGGGTGTGGCATCCAACACTGGTAAGCTCAGAAACAAGAATTATAACAAAATGAAAATCCAAAAGTAACTAATGGTGTGTGTTCCAAAAGTATGTGAAATAAACTAAGTGTCCTGTAAGTTTATTTGTAACCAAATAAATATTTACAACAAAATGTCTAATGTGTTTGAATGTATATAAACTAATCTTAAAGAACACAACAAACTCAGTGCATGAGGTTACCGCTCTTCATCTGGTTGTGAGGCCACGGCTGTGGCCATCACAATGGTAAAGATAGGTGGTTTCGGGGGGCTATCAACACCTTTAACGCAAACGTAGCTAGCTGGCTAGCTAGCACTTACGGTCTGTACCAGATGCCCCTGAGCTTCTCATAGCGTCAAAACTATGCTTTGTCATTTTTTCTGAGAGCATCGGTATTGGACACATTAAGATGAGAACAGGTTTGACATTATATGGCTCGTACGCATGCTCGTTTGAACTCAAGTGCAAGCATAATTGAAACACACCTGCTTTCATAGACACATCCCACAATCAGCTCTGTTACTTCAATGTTCCCAGATCATACAGCGCAGTGATATTGGCACAAAGATACTGAAAAATCAGGTAAACTCCCACTGTAAAGTTACAGTAATATTTTAATCAGCTTGACGTTGAACTAATTTATGCTTGTTACATGATAACATTACATTTACTGCATTTATCCAACATGAGTGTTAGCTTGCCTGCCACTTCTCAGTAACTAACATTAGTATTTGTGTCTTTCACCGGAGGCTCAGCAATGTGAGCACAGCTAGATGTATTGGATTGGATGGAACGAAATGGTTAGTGAGCTAGACTGATACAATGAGATTGTTGCCACACTTTATAACAGTTAATCCATAACGTACGTAGGCTATAACGTTACATATTATAAATTGCTCCAGATAATGTTAGCAACTGCTCGGTGTTAGGGGGCAAGCTAGCTAACGTGACTCTCTCCGTGACTTCACTCTTTCTGATGTTGACATCTTCTGAACCTCGTTTGGCCTGACAGGCTTCATCATATAAACCTTTATTATTCTTTTGTATCCTTACTTGGAGTCTGCTTTGGAGTCGTGCCAGGAGCTGGTCGTTTTGTGGTGTTAGTGGATCGCATGTAATTAGCTGCGGTGTTTTTGCTGTAGTCAGGAGCGCACATGTACTTACATGTCTATAATCTGTATTGACTTTGACTGTGTGGTTATTGTTGGTGATTTTAACATCCATGTTGACCACCCCCAGGACAGAGGGACTAAAGAACTGTGTTGTGTTCTTGATAATTATATACTTACCCAACATGTGACAGAGCCCACACACAATAAGGGGCACACTTTGGACTTAGTCATCTCCAACATTTCCAAGGTTGTGGTGACCGATGTTGCTCTTTCTGATCATTCCTGTGTTTTCTTTGAGAGTGTTATCACACATTTGTACAAATGTACAAACAGAGGTAATCACAAAACGGTATATCACTGAAAAAACTAATGAAAAATTTATTGTGGCTTTCTCCTCGACACCCGCCCTCTCACGGGTGTCAGTCAATGAGCTTGTAGATAATTTCAGTTCTAAAATTACAAATGTTATTGATGCCACTGCACCAGCTAAGGTGAAGGTGGGCTCTGGCAAGAGAAGATCTCCATGGAGAAATGCCACGCTGGTTAGAACTCAAAAAAAAAGAGTGTCGAAAGGCTGAACACAGGTGGCGGAAAACAAATCTCCAGGTTCATTATGACATCTATAAAGAGAGACTTCATTTATAATTTAGAACTGAGAAATCCAAGCGGTCCTTCTTCTCTGACAAAATTCAAACAATTAGACAAGCAATCAGTGCCTCCATGTCAGTAACAGGATGTCTTGTCCCTGTGTCCACTTAAAAACAATTCATATAGCATGAGACAATTTGATTCTATTAACCATAAAAACCTGGAGGACATAATACAACATCTGAAATCCTCTTCATATTGCCTTGATATTCTGCCAACAGGTTTTTTTCAAAAATGTTTCTAAATGCATGGCCTCAGATCTACTACAAATTGTCAACATGTCTCTCCTCTCAGGTTTTTTCCCACAGGCCCTGAAAACTGCAGTCATTAAGCCACTCTTAAAAAAGAGCAATCTAGACAGTTCACTAATGAGCAATTATAGGCCATATCAAATCTCCCATTTTTAAGTAAAATCATTGAAAAGGCTGTTTTTCAACAGCTTAGTGCTTTCTTGGCACTAAATAACTGTTTTGATGTCTTCCAGTCAGGTTTTCGACTACACCACAGGACTGAGACGGCTCTTGTTAAGGTCTTCAGTGACATCCATTTAAACACTGACAGTGGCAGAATTTCAGTCATAGTATTATTGGATCTCGGTGCTGCATTCTAGTGTTGTCGTTCAACACTTATGAACGTTTCGTTCATAAGACCTAATCGTGTGTATGACTCAGGAGGAACGAGTAGTCTCAGTGAGTAATTGGTTCATTTTCACGCATGTGTGAAGGATCTTGGACTCTTACGTTCACTCGTCACACGGCAGCTGCATGGGCTCCGTCAGCACAGCAAACAGAATTGATTAGTTCACGACTCTCAACTGTGGGTCTGGTTTGAGTCTGTCATTTGTCACATGACAGCTCCTACTGTGGAGCAGGAATGAATGACTCATTCACCGCTCACATGGGTCCTCCTCAGTCTTTCATTCACTCAGCAGGCTGAGTGACTGCCAGCGCTGGAGAAGGAGAGGCAGGTCGGCTGTCAGGTAACAGTCACTGGACTGACATTATATAGCTATTTTGTTACTGACATGACATTTACTAAAGCATAACATTATTACAGTGCAGTTGTGCTATGTTATAGTTTTAGCACATCCGTACCATAACTTTAGTCCTGCTAGTGTTTAACATTACAGCTAACAGCTGATGAGAGTTGTTCTGGGTCCGCTCCACTTCAGAGCCCTGACAGGATTCTACCTGGAGCCGAATTACTTCAGAGGTCGTCTCCTCTCCAAAACAAACAGACCCGGACATTAAAACACAGCCACGTAGCAATGTTAGCGTTAGACCTGTAAACAGCTAACAGCTGATCCAGGTCCGCCAGAGCATGCAACGTAACTTTTACTTTTTATTTACCAACAGAGCCGTGCTGTTGTTTCACAGCTCGTGACTGGTGAACAACCTGGCAGTGTTTGAGAGCGATGTGCTCATGTGTGTTTCTCTGTCTGCAGAATCCGGACCTGATGTGGCCCATTCTGCGTCCAGAACTGCTGCATTTATATGTGTTTATTTCTTTGTTCCTCTCTCTGTGCTGGAGTTCTTTAAGAACTTTGTGGCTTGATCCAGATTATTATTAAATTGGTTGAATTTTAATAAGATTGTGTTTATTCATATCAAGCTTATTACTTCAATATATTTACTGCAAATCTGATATTAATATTTTACTGATGGATAGGGACGTTAGGCTGCTGTATGAATGAGCACTTCAGAGATAATGATAGTAATTATATACATAAGCCTTTTGTATGGCTGGTCTGGTTGTATATAAAGATTTTGAAAATGGAAGGATTTAGCTGGAGTAGTGGTGATTACATATTGACAACATATTTCTGTGGTTTTTAAATGGTTTGAATTTGGTTGTTGGCCCGGGGGGGTTTATATAATGATGATATACAATAATCAAGAGGTGAATTTGTGCCAGCAACCAGCCTAGTTCAAATGAACAAAATGACTCAAAAAAAGATTACTTAATTTTAATGAACGAGATTTGAATGAAAGTGTTAGATAGTGATGACTTGCCATCACTACGGCATTCGACATGGTCGACCACAACGTATTACTAGACAGACTTGAAAACTGGGTTGGACTTTCTGGCACAGTACTAAAATGGTTTGAATCCTACTTAAAGGACAGGGACTACTTTATGTAATCACACATCTGAGATGACAAAAATGACCTGTGGAGTTCCCCAAGGCCCCATTCTGGGGTCTCTTTTGTTTAACATTTACATGCTTCCATTGGCTGCTCTGTAACTTTTACTGTCCTGTTTTCTTTTTCTTTGTTTTTAGCTTTTTACCATTGCTTTTAGTTAAATATTTACACTTGAGAAAAAAGATAATGAGAGTGAGATTGAACAGAGTGAAGGAAGTGGTCTTAAATCTTGTACCTGAGTGATTTGCAGGAACCTCTGTCCACCTGTAAACGCACAGGTGGGTCCAGAGTATAACTCAGCTTCATTATGTAGACAGGAATGTTTGTCTTTCACTTATTTTTTAACATTTAATATTTTTTCAACATTCAGCTCTATCATTTTGCTGACGTTAAGCAGTAGGCTGTTCTCTGTGGAACACTCTGTCTCTGAAGTCTCATAATTGGTTACGTCTGGCAGATGATGGTGGTGTTGTCCGCAAACATCACAACAGAGAGGCACAATAAAGGCGCTCTATGTAGTTTTATAATGAAATTAATCACTTTTTTATTGCCTGATTGTGAATGGGTTGTGACCTCACATAAAAATGAACCATTCATCTGCTACCTTGGTTACCTCTGACAGACTGTATCCTGCTTCCTATGTGAAGAAATCTGGTCAGATTGTCCATAAAATCCATTGGCTTACGTAGGCTGTTACGGTCATGCAAGCCTCTTGCCTATTGATTCTGAACTGTACACACAGCGACAAAACTGGGGCCCTGGTAATCCCAATAAGAGCCCGAGGAGAAGGGGCTGCAGAGCTGGTGCCCAGGTCAAGATGATGCGACCTTCCTGGATGGTGGTACTCTGGCCTCATTGAAGAGAACAAATCTGGTAGTTGCGGCATGTTTCCCTCCAGGATGCAGGTGGAAATGCTCCGCAGCTGCAGCACCCCTGGATGTCTCTACCCTTCGAACGAGAACCTCTTCTGTCCCAGCGACGTGCTGATGGGAACACGGACCTACCACTACCACTAGCTCTGTCCTGTTGGCTACTCTGTTACTGGGACGACCCGCAAGGCACGCTCTCTTTTTCAATTATTGGGGACTTTAACCTGCATATTGATGATATCACATGTGCTGATCTCCTATCTCTCACAGACTCTTATAATTTTACTCAACATGTTACTGGACCCACACACATTAAGGGTCACACCTGGACTCTGTTTTCTCACTTGGTCTTGATATAGTAAATGCCCGTGTAGAAGATGTTATCATAGGTCATAGCTGTGTGTTCTTTGACATGAACTTTCCTCTGGATCCTCCATCCCTGAGAAAGGCAGATTATTAATCATGATGCTGCTGAGAGGTTCTTGGCTTTGTTTGATCCATGTTCACTGATGGGATGCAGTGATGCAGATGTCTTTTAATAATCGTTGTTTAAAGATGGCGCCGCAGACAGCAGCCTCTGGATTATGCTTTTTGTGTTTTTGTTTATTAACGCTGTTTTCTGCTGTCCCTCTCCGGTAACATTTACCAGAGAAGAGCTCTTAAATATTGGACTTTCAAATGCTCATACTATTCCACAGCTCCTTAACAAGCCCGGAACTTTCCCATTGTTATTAGTTGGAGGAGCAGCAGCTATGTTTGGGATCCTTCAGAAACGGCGCAGGGGAAAACAAGCACTCACGCTGGTTGAACTTTGACAGCGGGGTTTTCACACTGCGCTCCCTTCAATTCACCTAACTCGGACTTCTGTAGACCCTTCTGCCACCCTGTTTCACCGAATCCTGGCTCACCGAGCACATCCCGGACAGCGCACTTCAGCACTTACCGGATTTAATCTCATCCGCGTGGATTGTGAAAGGCAGTTCACGGGAAAAACAAGGGGAGGCGGACTCTATTTCTACATAAATGAAGGTTGGTGCACAGATGTCACAGTGTTGGAAAAATCATGCAGCCCTCACTTAGAGACATTATTTATAAACTGTAAATATTTTTATTCACCGTGGGAGTTTTCCGTGTGTGTTCTGGTCGCTGTTTACATTCCACCTCAGGCCTCTGTTAGTGAGGCATTACATCATGACTCCCTGTGCATTGTTCTTGGTGACTTCAACAGAGAAAACTTCAGCCACGAACTTCCAGAGTACAGACAGCATATTATGTGTGCCACTGTCTCTCTGTTCCTCTCCTGCCCTCTCTCTCTCTCTCTCTCGCTCTCTCCCTCCCTCCCTCTCTCTGTCCCTCTCTCTCCCTCTCTCTCCTTCACCCCAACCGGTCGAGGCAGATGACCCGCAGCCACAGATCCAGACTCCACAGCTCCAGAGCCAGAAACACCTGCAAGAAGTGATAGGAGGAAAGAGGAGAGGGACGAGAAAGCACAAGACTACCGGAAAGGGGAGAAGTTTTGTTAGTAACATGCAATATTGGGATGAGGTTGCATACAGAGGGAGAGAAAGTAGAGGAGAGAGGAGCTCAGTGCATCATAGGAAATCCCCCGGCAGTCTAGGCCTATAGCAGCATAACTAAGGGATGGTTCAGGACTCACCTGAGCCAGCCCTAACTATAAGCTTTATGAAAGAGGAAAGTCTTAAGCCTACTCTTAAATGTGGAGATGGTGTCTGCCTCCTGAACCCAAACTGGAACCTGGTTCCACAGGAGAGGAGCTTGATAGCTGAACGCTCTGGCTCCTAGTCTACTTTTGGAGACTCTAGGAACCACAAGTAACCCTGCATTCTGAGAGCGCAGTGCTCTGGTGGGGTAGTAAGGTACTATGAGCTCTTTAAGATAAGATGGTGCCTGACCATTAAGAGCTTTGTAGGTAAGAAGAATGATTTTAAATTCTATTCTGGATTTTACTGGAAGCCAATGCAAAGAAGCTAAAACAGGAGAAATGTGATCTCTTTTCCTGGTTCCTGTCAGAACACGAGCTGCAGCATTCTGAATCAGCTGAAGAGTCCCTGAAGCTGAGTCAGCTGAAGAAAGCCTTGTTCTTAGTCTTTCACACCCTAGAGTTTTTGTCAACTTTAGTCCTTAAAACGGACAAAGTTATTATTGTAGGGGATTTTAATATTCATGTGGACGTTGAGAATGACAGCTTCAGTACTGCGTTTATCTCTCTCTTAGATTCCATTGGCTTCTCTCAGAGTGTTCATGAACCGACTCACTGTTTTAACCACACCCTCGACCTTGTTTTGGTGTATGGTATTGAAATTGAACATTTAATAGTGTTCCCACAGAATCCCTCTTTGTCCGACCACTGTTTGATAACTTTTGAGTTTGTATTGCTGAACTACACGCCATTGGGCAAAAATTTCTATACAAGATGTCTGTCTGATAGTGCTGTAGCTAAATTTAAGGATGCGATTCCATGAGCTCTAAATTCATTATCAAGTCACAAAGTAACGGAGGACTCCTATGCTAGTTTCAGTCCCTCCCAAATCGATCATCTTGTTGATAGTGCTGCAGGCTCGCTGCGAATGACACTCGACTCTGTAGCCCCTCTAAAAAAGAAAATACTAAAACAAAGACGGTCCATGGTATAATACTGAAACTCGCAAATTAAAGCAAATATCGCGGAAACTTGAGAGGAATTGGCGTTCCACCAAACTGGAAAATTCTCGTTTAATTTGGCAAGATAGTCTTAAAACTTATAGGAAGGCCCTCCGTAATGCCAGAGCAGCGTACTACTCGTCATAAATAGAGGAAAATAGGAACAACCCCAGGTTTCTTTTCAGCACTGTAGCCAGGCTGACAGAGAGTCACAGCTCTATTGAGCCAAGTATTCCCATAGCTCTCAGTAGTTACGACTTCATGAGCTTCTTTAATGATAAAATTCTAGCTATTAGAGACGAAATTCACCAAGACCTGCCCTCAACTGGCACCAACTTATCTCTTAACTCAGGAACCTTAGAAACAGCTGTAGAACCAGATATATGTTTAGACTGTTTTGCTTCCCTCAATCTTTACCAACTAACTTCAATAATTTCTTCATCTAAACCATCAACCTGCCTCTTAGACCCCATCCCGACTAGGTTGCTTAAAGATGTTTTACCCTTAGTCAGCACTTCTATGCTAGATATGATCAATCTATCTCTATCAACAGGCTATGTACCACAGTACTTTAAAGTAGCTGTAATTAAACCTCTTCTGAAAAAGCCCAAAATTGATCCGGATGTTTTAGCCAACTATAGACCTGGAGCTTAACACACTCAAAACTGTGGAGATGACCGTGCCCCCCATCACCATACTCAACAGCCCTGTGTCTGCTGTGGAATCCTTCAGGTTTCTGGGGTCCACTATTTTCAGGTCCATCACTGTCTGGCTTGGATCTGCCACCAAAAAGGACAGGGACAGACTACAACGGACAGTCAGAACTGCCAGCCCTCCATTCAGGACTTATATTTTTAAGGAAACAGGCAGGAAACATCACTGCAGATCCATCTCACCCCGGACACAATCTGTTCCAGCTTCTCCCCTCTGGTAGGCGCTACAGAGCACCAACAGACTTAGGAACAGTTTCTTCCCACAAGCCATCACTCAGATGAACAGCTGATTTCTGACTCACAGTGTGAGGAACAAGTCTTGTGCAATAACGCAGTAACTCTGCCTCTAATCAGCCACCTGTTTACTGGCTAACACTTATTTATTCACCATTCTTTAATTCAATGCTGTTCACATTGTTATATTGTCATATTGTAGATACTGTATACCAAATCCACCTACCTCAAGTCATTACTCCTGCACAAAATACTTATACTATGCATGTATATGTACCTGTATATCACATCCACCTCCAACATGTATACTCCTGCATTCTTCGCACTCTGCCCACTGTACTATTTGTCAACATGTCTGTATTGCTTTTGTTCATAGTGTGTATATTTGTGTTGTCTACACTGAAGTCTGTTTCTGATTTTATTTTATTATTGTGATTTTGTATTTTTGTATAAGTAAGCACATCGTGAGCAATGTACAATCCAGAGTCAAATTCCTCGTATGTGTACACATACCTGGCAATAAAAGATGATTCTGATTCTGATAATCGGTGTTTAGCAATTTTTAGTAAAGTGGCACCAGTGAAACCAAGCATTGTCTCCTATAAAAAACCTTGTCCTTGGATGGATGAAACAATCCAGAGTTTTAGGAGAAACGTCTAAATGACTGGAAAATGTCTATGGAAATGTTCTAGAACTAAAGGTTACCTCAAACGAGATGCTTCTCATGATCGGTTAGGTAAGATTCTCATCCTACCTAACTGGGAGAACTGAGCATGTCACCTTGGGAGAGGCTAAATCCCTGACACACAACTCCACCTGTGGTGTCCCTCAAGGCTCAGTACTCGGCCCCACCCTGTTTATCATCTACATGCTCCCCCTTGGCCACGTCATTAGCTGGCATTGAATTTCATTCCACTGCTATGCTGATGACACTCAACTCTACCTCAGGAAAAACCCAACCCCCTCTGCTGCCCTGCCATCATCCACTCTGACCACCTGCCTGGAGGAGATAAAGGCGTGGATGAAGCAAAACTTTCTGCAGCTAAACAGCTCCAAGACTGAAGCCATTTTAGTCTGCACTCCACACCAGGTACGGTCATCTGACATTACCAGCATCACCTTCTCTGGCCAAAACATTCCACTTTCAACATCAGCCACCAACCTGGGTGTTAAAATGGACTCTTATCTGACCTTTGAGGCTCACATTAAACATCTCTGCAAGACCTTCTTCTTCCACCTCAGGAACACCGCCTCCTCCAGGCTGGACTACTGCAATGCGCTCCTCACCGGGATCCCTGAGAAAAGCATTCAGAAGCTGCAGTACATCCAGAACAGCGCTGCTAGTATCCTGCTGAAGGTGCGCAATCACGACCACATCACCCCCATCCTGAAATCACTCCACTGGCTTCCTGTCTCACTCAGGATTGAGTACAAGGTCTCCCTCCTTACCCATCAGTGCATCCATGGTGAAGCCCCCTCCTACCTCAAGGAACTCTTCACCCCACAGACCTTCACACATTGCCCTCTGATCTGCCTCAGCATATCTCCTGAAACCTCCCAGAACCAAGCTCCGTACAATGGGAGATCGGGCTTTCAGCTGCTCCCAGTCTGTGGAATGCTCTCCCTGACTACCTGAGGACACCACAGACTGTGGATGCTTTTAAACTCTGTGTCCTGCGTTTATGTCCTAAAACTCGTTCCTGCCTGCATACGAGACAAACTCTGACTATAATATTGTTTATAATTCATGTTAGATTGAGAATATGCTGTCTCAACACATTCAGTACAGTAATGTCATTATCATCCAATACAGCTGACATTGCTGAGCCTCTCTGGTGAAAGATAACAACGCCAGCATATCATGTTGGCTAAATGCAGTCAGTGTAACATTTTCATGTAACAAGCATGGATTAGTTAAACGTCAAGCTGATTAAAATAGTTCTGTAACATTGCAGTGGGAGTTTACGTGAGTTTCCAGAATGTTGTGTGTCGTCTCCGTTTTGGTTGCGGCATGAGTTGGAGCACACGCACACGGACATGCAGATGCTTGCAACAGCAGTGTTTGCAATCTGAAACCACACCACTAGAGACCACTGAAAACTACACATGGCCCCTTTAACCAGTAACTCAAGCTGCCAATATATAGGTATAAAGAATACCTCAACATTATTATTATTAATATTAAATGATTACAGTACATGTTATTATAAAGCATCTGGGTTAATGTTAGGAAATTAACATGCAGTGTTCGTATAGTGAGCTTAGACTTTTCTCTGTCTTAGTGTTTTAACACAACAGTCATAAGTTTCCAACAAAACCAGTTGTACACCCTTACTTCCATGCCGCCTCTGACTGCTCTTGAAGCATAGTGGACAGGCCGGCCAAGTGCAGACTGGCCAAGAGCAGGTAATACGTACAGTTTGTAGTGTGCCTTTGCTGTACAACAAGAAAGCATTCTCATTTTATACGTGTAGTTTCATTATAAAATGTGTGGATATCAGACTTTTGAAGTTGTGCTACAATTTGAAGAGTGCTGAATGGACTCTGTTTTATAAAAAAGCAGCACTTGCCCCTCCCTCATTATAATAGCTGAGGTGCCCTTGAGCAACTGCTCCATTGGCGCTGCTCAGTGGCCACAGACATTTCATAGTTTTACTCATTTAGGGGAGACCTACTGGCAATGAGTAATAGCAGCTCCAGCATGTATAAATATTTTGGCTAATATTGTTGTTGCATAGATAAAGTTAACATTATGTTTCAAATGTTAATCAAAACTAGCTATTATCTTAGCTTTTATTTTCTTTAACTCATGCGTGCACATAGAGAAAACAGAAAGATGCAGAGACGGACCAGGCAAGAACGTGTGTTGGAAAGGAATTGCCAGATTTCTGATCAAACAGGATTACATCTGTATGTATGTGTGGTGCGGATATAAGTGGATGTGTCAGCAAATGATGGATGACCAGGGGAATGTGCTGCATCCCTGAAGTCTTATACAACTGGCCCAATCCCCCATCCATCTGAGTCTGCCCCAGCTACCTCATCTGTCAGGGAAAAGCCATTTTCTGTGCAGTGGTGCATGGTGCTTAAGGTTATCCCATTTCTATATTAGAAACCAGGATGTGGTCCTCCCAGTATACTGTATTGTGGATGCTGCATAAAACACCTTTAATCAAGCTGTAAGTTTTTATGTTATTGATTTTTTTGCAGCTTTTTGGCTTTCTGTGTGTTTTTATTTTAAGAATATCATTCAGCCGTAATTGCCAGACTGAAATCTAATATTTATTTATGGATTCAAACAACATCTCTGCTTCACCATTCACCCACAATTAATGAAAGAAAGCAATGCAATAGGAGAGAATATTTACATGTCATGGTCATGTTGTGTCTCTGATCTGTGTGGGGTTACTATAAGACGGGTCATGTTTGGAGACTGTGCTGTGCTTGGGGAAGCCACACATGGAGACAAAGACAGGGCCACCGTCATCATTAATCTTAGTCAGTGGGCAAGGCTGGCCCAATCTGCATGACCAGGGCAGTGACAAATGCCACTATTGGACTGGGGCGTTGCATCTCCCAGCTTCATTTCCCGTTAATGTCACATCCATCACGGCCAGCCCTGTCCTGCCATGTCTGAGGAGATAAGACTGGCCATGGGTAAGAATTAATTGGAAGGACAAGAATGAGTTTATAGGATGGAGCCAGAATCTAGGCACACGAAGAGTATCCAACTTGCAGAGAAATGAAGTTGTTATGGTGTTTGCCGGTAGAAATCCACAAAAAAATTACTTTAAAAGTTGAGCCTTTTTATTGTCATGGTTAATGGCAGAAATCTCTCTTTAATAGTGCGATCATGTCTTTTGATTTAAGAGGTTGTAAAGTAAAGTAAGACTATTGCTTTTCTTCTCCACCTCTCCAAATGATGACACATCTTTGCATTTGATTTTTTCTGGATAGATTCAGTTCAGGCAGTGTTCAGTGATGTTCTACTGCCCTCTGGTGATAAATCCTGCCCTGCTAAATATGCATAACCCAACATAGCTTCATCACTGCACTGAAAGCAAAAGGATTGTTTAAGTAAATGGATGATGACTCCAATGGAAAGACAAAGCCCATTATTCATTTCATCTATATCCAGAGTATCATGAGAATATTATAAGAATTATCATATGATGTATCACTGATACGTCAAAATAGTGCTAGTAGATAAACCCTCTGGGATGAGGAACAGCTGCGCTGCTTCCAACACACCCAACCACCTCCTAGCCTGGGAAATGCCCACTCATTCATACAAACAGGAAGAGAAAACAACACAAAACAAAGTCACATCTTGGTAAAACAAACAAACCTGCAAAACTTTCTGACTCGCAAGGAAAACCTTTTGACTTGAAATCAAAGAGGACATATTAGCAATTAAAACTTTTTGTGACACAAAAAAGGCCTGTTTATTTTTAATTACAAAGTTGATTTTTGATTGCAGTGCAATAAATATGCTGTCAAAACATTTTTTTTGCTTGCATTAAAAAGACACAAAAAATACTGCTGCCTCGCAATACTTTTCTTCCATTACTTCTGAGCCATAGCTGTGTTTATTTCTATTCAGCTGCTCCCAGCACAATGCCCTAGTATGGCTCATTGAATTTGACTTTGAACTGGGCATAACCTATGCTGATATAGTACTACTGCTCAATAGGCATGACTTTGCAACTAGTGAAAGTAAACTTAAAAGCATAAAAAGTGCTTGGATATTTTACTCTTTGGACTCCCCCCCGACATTTTCTTGCGTACCAGCACTTCTCATAAGACCCATCTCTCTCTAGTCTGTCTTGCTAACCTCGCTGGGCTCTGTTTGTGTCCACTCCAAGTGGCGCTCTGAGAGTGGTCGGATTGCTGATGAGGTGCCCTGGTGGCCATGAAGTATTGCCACTCTGCTGCCCCTACTGCCGTTGCAGGTGGAGAAAAACCACCTGCAACCCATAGGGGCCGGCCCCAAAAGGGCCGGGGCATCGGCCACGGGGGAGGTTGGGCACCTACATGCTCCATCAGGCAGGGGGAAGCACTGGCGAGTATGTGTGAGTCAGCCTGACAGCTAGTCGGGTTGCTCTCCCTTGGTGCCGAGAGGAGCAAGCCAACGCTAGCCAAAACGGGGACGGCTGGACGCCGCCGCTTACATACAGACGGGGGGGTGGCTGGAGCGGCCTCCTGTGTGTGGTAGAGAGGGCCGTGCGAGGCAACGTGGCGCTCGTGGGTCTACCGCTGTGCCGCTCCCCCACAGAGGGGAGGGGAATGGGGAGGACCGCCCGATGAGGGGAGGACCGCCCGATGAGGGGAGGGAGGCGGGGACAGGTGGACTGATGGATCAAGGTCTGCTGCTCTTTAATCCAAAAGACCCTGTCTTCATCTTCCACTGACTGGTTTTATGTCAGAGGTAATGCATAATTTGGCAATATAGCCGGAAATAACGGATAAAAAGCAAAAGTGTAGAAAAGTTTGAAGGTGCTACTGGCTGCTGCTTCTACAAGCGCTGCCAGTTGCCATATTAACAACATGTAGTAATGACAGGGGAAAATGACAAACAATTTGAGGACCACCAGGTGTACCAGGACCACATTTTAGGCAGAGGAGATGGTTTGAAAGAGGTGTCAGGAAGTCATCTACACCCAGGTTGAGAAGCCCTCGCTTAACAGGGGAGGGGGCCTGCTCCACCGCTTATTCCCACTTACAATGCTGTCCTTTCATCACTTCCCAGGAAACTTAAAGAGGTGGTATTATGGTTTTTGGCTTTTTCCCTCTCCTTTATTGAGTTATATATCTTTTTTGTGCATGTAATAGGTTTGCAAAGTGAAAAAGCCCCAAGTCCAGCCCAAAGGGAGTTCCCATCTCCCACAGAAAACACTGCTCTGAACTGACGTCACAATGAAAATACGTGTCATAATGCTCGCTGAGCGACTACTCTGACACGCCCTCAAAAACACCAGTGGAAAAACACTGAGCTGCAGCACGCCTCTCCTCTCCCTTCCAAACACTAGCTACCCTCTAAGCAGTCAGTGAACATAAAGTTGTTACTGTGATGTAGAGACAGAGCTCAGTTAAAACTTCACTTTGTTACAGATTAATAACTCACCACTCTGAAATTCTTGCACCAGTCCATGTTGCCAACCTGGTCGGCAAAATGTAGCCTACAGCTGAATCGATGCTGTTTACTGTTTTTTCGCTGACCTGCCCTTCTCTACTTCTGATTGGCTAGTAGTCCTTAACTAGGAACTGCGCATGTGCAAATCCCAACAAAGATCATTTAGAGACAAGGGCCCAATCCCAATGTCCCCCCTAAACCCTAAGCCCTGAACCCTCATAGGCTTTACTGATGTCTCTTGGAAAGTGCAAGAGGCTGCGAGGGCTCAAAATGCTTTAAACAGGAACGGGACAGCACTTAATCACGTTACCTTGATGACGCTGAAACACATTGCACACTTTTTATTTTATGTTTTTGCCTTATTTTTAAGTCCTGCAGGCTCTTGTCCTACAGAGTGGAGGAGAGGTAGCCTAAATGTCAATATGTATTTGTAAATAATCAATACGCTATTGTTGGTCAAATAGCATCATCAAGCAAAAACTAAAATAAATAGTTGAATAAACTAAGTATGTCATAAGGTAATTGCATTCCCCTGACTTAATGTGTTCTATGCAGCATCTTAAGTTAAGAAAACTTTAAACCATTTTGACATCAGCGTTGGTGTCGATGCTTGTTTGTTTACTGTTTTCTTCTTCTCTTAATAGGCGGATTTGCTGTGATATTTCTCTCGCTTCCAGGCTTCCCCTGGTAGTACAGTCTATGTACATACAGTAGTACATACAGTCTATGGGTAACCCCTGTGTTTTACGTCATACCGCTATGAATTGTGGGCAATTCCCTCAGCCAAAGTCTACAGAAATGCGGACTTACAAAAAGGGTAATAATAATAATAATAATAATAATAATAATAATAATAATAAATTTATTTATAATGCACTTTACATTTCAGGGAAATCTCAAAGTGCTACAACAACAAAAAAAAAAAAACAGTTCCAGAAAATAACAATCGCAATAAAAAAAAAGGGTCTATAAAGGGCCACGAGAGAGCCCTCACGCACTTGACGATTTGACAGTGGGACAGCCCTAAGCCCTTACGGACTTCCCGGGAACGCGCCTCAAAGTCTGTGAGTCTGTGAGGGGGGACATTGGGATTGGGCCAAGATGTATCACTCCATAGCTAAAATGAAACCTTCAACACACAGGGTGAAAAGAGAAGCTGCGGCAATGTGCAGTATGAGAAAAATATGATGTTTTTTGAAAATTAAATCATGTAAACCTGTTCTGGTACAACCCCTAATTAAGATTTTGAACCTGAAAATGAGCATAATACCACCTCTTTAACAAACGTTCACTTTTTATCTCAGGTGAAGATGCCAATATTGGTCATAACAGAGGTAAGTTGAATTGACGCAGAGAAACGTTTTGTCATGTGAGCAATCGACACAGACAGTAACTAGTCAACTTATTTTTGGCACAAATGGAACCTTATAGAGATGGCGCCGCAGACGCCAGCCTCTGGATTTCGCTCCATAGTGCTTTTTGTGTTTTTGTTTATTAATGCTGTTTTCTGCATAACATTTACCAGAGAAGAGCTCTTAAACATTGGACGTTCAACTGCTCACACTATTCCACAGCTCCTTAAAGAACCTGGAAATTTCCCAGAGTTATTAGTTGGAGAAGTGAATGAATGAAATGAATGAAAACTGTTGTTTGATAGCTTTAGCTAGCCATAATCACGAGAGACTTGACATGTTTCCCCTGTCATTGGTGTGAAATATGGATAAATTTCATGTCGCCTACTTATTCTCCAGCCTGTGGTTTGGCTTTGCTGCTTATGGTTACGTTAGTGAGACAGCTGATCAGTAACGTTAATTGGCAATAAAACTGTAATGTTAGCTTAGAGCATGGAAGCATCAGCCAGCAAAACTTTTTCTGACTGGTAGAAAAATATGTAATGTTAGTTGGATTGGTTTGTTCTCCAGCGCTGGCTTTTGCTTGTGATATAAACTTCATGTAGTTACTCTCTCTCTCTCTCTCCAGCACTCTGTTTTGGCTTTGTCTGTTACATTTGTGAGAATCAGCTGATCACTAATTGGCAATAAAACTGCAGCTTCCAGCATTGAAGCTCAGATCAGCCAGCTTTAGATAAAATATGTAGTTCGATTGTAATTTTATGTAGTTCTTCTCAGCACTCTTTTTTGCCTTTGTTATGTGGACAGAAATGCGCCATTACCTTCCTGAGACAAACAGCTGCTGAATATTATTGGCAATAAAACGGTAACAGCAGGGAAGCTCAGATCAGCAGCTAAACTTCACATTTTACTGCCCTGGTGGAAAACATGTATTTCTTTTTACTGCTAATGGTGATATATAACAAGACCGTGTGCCTATCAAGTGACCAACAATGAATACTGCATAATAATGCATTAAAAATAAAAAAAAATTAAAAATACATGTTTTTTTGGATATTGCTTCCCCACTGTGCACACAAATGTGTAATTTGTACTTTCACATGCTAAATGCCCATTAAAAACGTTGCACCGTTTTAAAACAAGCTGAAATTCTGTTGTATTTCAAAAGAATTCAAGAAAACATTTTGGTTATATTTGCATGCTTATCCTATTAAGCAAAGTGAGAGGAGCCTTGATCCTCAACTGACTATGCATTTGTAAACTTCATGTATTATGTGGTTTATAATGGACTGTGGTGCAGAAACAGTGAGGCTTACATTGTCCTGGTATCTGTCAGTGGTCATATTTGATGCACTAGATGTGAGTTTTATTTGGTATGTTAGTCCAGATGAGCCAACACTCCCAATATGTAAAATAATGTATTACAGGAGTATGAGACATCATTTAGCTCATTTCTACATGTGGCTGTTGTTTATTAATGAACAAGTAACAATAATATTCAGAAAAACATATGGTTTTACATAATTTCTTAACATATCAATCTAAAGAAACCTCATTTTTTGACTGGAAATCTCTTTTATCTCATAGATGACATCTTTGTCCTGCCTCAGGCACCGTAGCTATACTGCTAGCTTGGATAGGGGAGGGGGGTGCAATTCGCAACCCTCACTACTAGATGTCACTAAAACTTACACACTGAACCTTTAAAGGACGCCTATCGCTCTGTTCCCCGTGCAGCCTTGGGACTCTCTGATCACTGTCTGGTTCATCTTATATCGGCGTACAGGCACAGACTGAAATGTGCTAAATCTGTTGTAAAGAGTGTGAAAAGATGGACCAACGAGTCAAAGCTGGAGTTACAGGCCTGTCTGACTGTACTCGCTGCAGTGTTTTTGAGGCTGCAGCCACTGACCTAGACGAACTGACACAGTGACATCTTACATCAGTTTTTTTTGAGGACATGTGTGTGCCGACTAAAACATTCCAATACATACAACAAGCAAAATCCCTGGTTCACAGCGAAACTCAGGCAGCTTCGTCAGACCAAGGAGGAGGCCTTCAGAAGTGGGGAAAGAGTTCTGTATTCTATTCTGTTACTAGGCCAAGAACACACTCACTAGAGAGGTCAAAGCAGCAAAGAGGAGCAATGCTGAAAAGCTAGGAAACAGCACAGCCAGCGACCCTGCGTCAGTGTGGAGGCCTGCAGACACTCACTAACTACAGGAGACCGTCCATCAACTCTGCTGGTACTCAACAACTGGCAGATGGATTTAATTGTAGGTTTGAAAAGCCCACAGTCACACCTCTCCCCACCTCCAACACCATCTTCGAACAGTCACCTTCCCCCACTGCCAGGCTCTCACCCCCCCTCTCTGACCCCTCACCTGCACTCACGATCTGTGAAGAGGATGTGAGTCAGGTCTTCCAGAGGCAGAAGATCAGGAAGGCTCCTGGCCCAGACGGTGTGTCGCCATCCTGCCTGAAAATCTGCACAGACCAGCTGTCAAAGGTTACAGATGACCCCGGCCCAAGAGCCATGGGGAGCCCATGCAAAGGTCTATGGTTGACCCTTAAATGGGATAAAGTACACTTTACTTACTGTTACTTTTATGAATAACAAAACTTTTTAGATGTATTTAGGCTTACATGATAAATAAATGTATTATTATCATTAAAACATATTTCAAACTTGTCATCTGATAACCCACCCCCTGCTGTTATTGTGAAAATGGTATGGTCGAAACATCTGATCATTCAGATGTGCAGGACCACAAAAAAACAGTGGCTTTAAGCCAACTCTGCAGCCAGGCCCAGAAAAGAGGAGCCAAAACAAACAGAGAAAAATAAAATGATAGGGAGGCACTGGCCAAATTTATGACCAGAAAAAGTGTTAAGAGGCACCACATAGCCAATGAATGACAGGCGAAGGTGAGGAGCTAACAGTTAGGCATAGTGTGCAAACTATAGCTTTCGGGGGAGCAACAACGCAGGCTTATGCACAGCAGAGTATAGGACAGGTAGACTGTTTAAAAACGTTATGAATTCTCATTAAATGATGAAGTTATTTTTGTTTTAATTTCTCTCTTATGTCAGCTTATTGCTGCTGTTTGTCTTTTTTTTCCTTTTCTTTTTGTGTTTGTTTGTTGTTGTTTTTTCCCCAAGCCCCCTTCCCATTCTCTTGCAGGTTTTCTTGCTTTCTGCAATTGGTGTTTCCCTCTGCTATTTCCTGTTGTCCCCACCTCCCAACCCCATTCTCTTGCAGGTGTTGTCTGTGCTGTCTGTTTGTGAGATGTTTGTGCCCCCCCATCCCCATATCTGCCCCTCTGTCTGGCCCTGTGACAAATCAATGCAAATTTAAATAAATAATAAAACAGACAAAATAGTATATTAATGTTCTCTTGTTAAAGTAAAATCTGTCTGGCACAATATGGTATCCAGCTCATCATACTCTATATCAGGCTGCTGGGCAGGACAGGTTTAAAAAAATTAATTAATTAAAAAAGTTAGTATATTAGAGACCCCCACGAAGCTCAGATTATAACTCGAACTCTGGTCGTAGGTATGCTGAAGTGGGTGTTGATGAGGGGCAGTTGTTGTACCCCTGTCCATAATTCCTAATGTGTTAGGTGCTCTCCCCACTGCTCTTCTCCCTCTACACCAACGACTGCACCTCACGAGACCCATCTGTCAAACTCCTGAAGTCCACCAAAAAGGACAGGAACAGACTACAACGGACAGTCAGGACTGCAGAAAAGATCCTTGGTGCCAACCTGCCCTCCATTCAGGACAGACAGGAAAAGGGAAACATCACTGCAGATCCATCTCACCCCGGACACAACCTGTTCCAGCTTCTCCCCTCTGGTAGGCGCTACAGAGCACTGTACGCCAAAACCAACAGACTCAAGAACAGTTTCTTCCCACAAGCCATTATCACAGCTGACTCTGACTCACAGTGTCAGGAACAATTCCTGTGCAATAGCCCAGTAACTCTGCCTCTAATCAGCCACCTGTTTACGGGTTACCACTTAGTACCATTTTCTATTTCAGAGCTGTTCATACTGTTCATTTTGTATATTGTATATACTGTATACCAAATCCACCTACGTCAAGTAAATAACACCTGCACATAATACTTTTATTTTAAAACTTATTTATTCCAGCATCCTTTGCACTGTGCTCCATCACACTGTGTAATTGTGTACATGTATGCTTGTATGTGTTTGTGCACCTGTATATCACATCCACGTCCGAAATATACAGGTGCTGGTCATATAATTAGAATATCATCAAAAAGTTTATTTATTTCAGTAATTCCATTCAAAAAGTGAAACTTGGATATTATATTCATTCATTACACACAGACTGATATATTTCAAGTGTTTATTTAATTTAATTGTGATGATCAATTGTAATGAAAATCCCAAATTCTGTACCTCTGAAAATTTGAATATTACTTAAGACCAATACAAAAAAAGGATTTTTAGAAATGTTGGCCAACTGAAAAGTATGAACATGAAAAGTATGAGCATGTACAGCACTCAATACTTAGTTGGGGCTCCTTTTGCTTATTACTGCAGCAATGCGGCATGGCATGGAGTCGATCAGTCTGTGGCACTGCCCAGGTTTTATGAGAGCCCAGGTTGCTCTGATAGTGGCCTTCAGCTCTTCTGCATTTTTGGGTCTGCCGTATCGCATCTTCCTCTTCACAATACCCCATAGATTTTCTATAGGGTTAAGGTCAGGCCAGTTTGCTAGCCAATTAAGAACAGGGATACCATGGTCCTTAAACCAGGTACTGGTAGCTTTGGCACTGTGTGCAGGTGCCAAGTCCTTTTGGAAAATGAAATCTGCATCTCCATAAAGTTGGTCAGCAGCAGGACGCATGAAGTGTTCTAAAACTTCCTGGTAGACCTCAGAAAACACAGTGGACCAACACCAGCTGATGACATGGCACCCCAAACCATCGCGGCATCGTGGAAACTTTACACTGGACTTCAAGCAACGTGGATTCTGTGCCTCTCCTCTCTTCCTCCAGACTCTGGGACCTTGATTTCCAAAGGAAATGCAAAATTTACTTTCATCAGAGAACATAACTTTGGACCACTCAGCAGCAGTCCAGTCCTTTTTGTCTTTAGCCCAGGCGAGACGCTTCTGACGCTGTGTCTTGTTCAAGAGTGGCTTGACACAAGGAATGCGACAGCTGAAACCCATGTCTTGCATACATCTGTGCGTGGTGGTTCTTGAAGCAGTGACTCCAGCTGCAGTCCACTCTTTGTGAATTTCCCACACATTTTTGAATGGGTTTTGTTTCACAATCCTCTCCTCTCTAGGGTATCCTTATTGCTTGTACACTTTTTTTCTACCACATCTTTTCCTTCCCTTCGCCTCTCTATTAATGTGCTTGGACACAGAGCTCTGTGAACAGCCAGCCTCTTTAGCAATGACCTTTTGTGCCTTGCCCTCCTTGTGCAAGGTGTCAATGGTCGTCTTTTGGGCAGCTGTCAAGTCAGCAGTCTTCCCCATGATTGTGTAGCCTACAGAACTAGACTGAGAGACCATTTAAAGGCCTTTGAAGGTGTTTTGAGTTGATTAGCTGATTAGAGTGTGGCACCAGGTGTCTTCAATATTGAACCTTTTCACAATATTCTAATTTTCTGAGATACTGATTTTGGGGTTTTCATTAGTTGTCAGTTATAATCATCAAAATTAAAAGGAATGAACACTTGAAATATATCAGTCTGTGTGGAATGAATGTATACATTATACAAGTTCCACTTTTTGAATGGAATTACTGAAATAAATCAACTTTTTGATGATATTCTAATTATATGACCAGCACCTGTACATAATAATAATAATAATGGTAATAGTAATTTACTCCTGCATCCTTTGCACTCTACTCATTGCACTATTGTCTCAATCTATTTTGTTTTTGTTTATAGTGTGTATATATGTGTGTTCTCTATACTGTAGCCTGTGTTTGATGTTATCACTGTATTATTGTGTTATTGTATTATTGTATAAGTAAGCACATCGTGAGCATTGTACAATCCAGAGTCAAATTCCTCATATGTGTACACATACCTGGCAATAAAGCTGATTCTGATTCTGATGTGTGTTACTGAAAAGATCAGAACTACTATGGCTTTGGTCAACTTGCTTAGTGTTGTCATCATTATCAAGAATCTCCACCGTCATCAGAAACTTGTAGGAGAAAACACAAGTAACCCAAGCTGACCAATCATAATTCTTGTATTCTCCATGTGGGATCTACATAGAAAAATAGGCGCAGTGTGTAGCCAATGGCAGCAACCCATTATTATAGGTTAGGACACATTTCAATTTACTAATTCTGCTTAATGTTAAGAGGCAGGGGTCAGTGCAAAATAACAGGATATTTTGAAAAGATAATCATCAATACTTAAGAAATATAAATATCCATGTGTATTCTGTGTTACTAGTTCGTGAAGCTGGGGAGAAAGTCCTAATGCAGAGAGAGACATGTCAGAGCACCATCACACCACCACACAAAAGCCAATTTTTTATGTAACTGTATGTAACTGCTCTCCCAAAAAGGTCAGACTTCTCTTCTTTCAGCAATAAGAAAATACTCCTTTCTAAAATGTTCATGCAGTCACTCTTTATTCATGTTAGTTTTTGATTTATGATAAATGTAATGAGATAGCATTTTCCAGTACCACATCAAAGGTATTTGACATTGCATCACTACAGTGTGCAATTCCCTTTCATAAACAAAATAATATATTTAAAGTGTAGGTGTATTTAAATATATAAATATTCTACAGCAAGCACCCAAAATATTATGTGGTGCCACAAATGTTTGAGATCATTGTGGTCAAGCAGCAATAGTGTCCTTTCTTATGTTTCTTTTCAAACAAATTGAAAGTGAGATTTTTGTTTACAATGGAGTAAAAAGATTCTTCCACTCTCCCTCTGCAAACTGCCCGTGGGACATGACAAGTGCTGGATCCATCACTGGCTCAGGCTCCATCTCTGTTGAATGATGCAAATGATGACAAATTCCTTCATCTCTCATCATGCATGTGCAGCTAATCGGTGTAACACACAGGGATGGGCACGTCTTGGCACTTGGCTGAGGGGCTGAGCTGCCTGATTGCATCATTCAGAAGTGGCCTGTTATTAGACTGCTGTCAGGCCACTCATTGCTCTCCTCTGGCTGGGCCTTTCGTTCACTTGCATTCTCTTCTGCGGTGTGTGTGATGATGGAAGCACATTATTCCCATTTGTCACAGGATGAGTGTGTCAATTCCATTCTTCTCATACATGTGTCAGTGTCTGACAGAGGACTGTGCATTTGATATTTCTGTGACTAGAAGACTAGAAGCCTGATGGAAGATGTCACTTTTGTGTCCCCAAGCCCAAAATATCTCTTTAATAATGCCATAATATCTGTAATTGAAGTGTCTGTATTTCTGACTTGTATGTAATCACAATCATATTCCATCTGTGTATCTGTGGAAGTCAATGCTTTAAATAGCATCATTATATCATTATCATTATATCAAAACCCTAGAGTCGCAGTCTAACACACTTCTCCATTTCAGGAGTTACTTAGTGAAAATCCTATAGTGACAGTGTCTGCCCCCCGACCATCGAAATTATTTAAATCAAAGGTAAACAGAAGAGGAGCTGTGCATAAAAACCTCATAAAAATTAAAACCACAAGAGCAATAGTGCAAACTAATAGGAGAGTTGTGGACTCTTAGACATCAGATCTCTCTCTTCTAAAGCTGTACTAGTAAATGAACTAATATCAGATTATGATTATTATTATTGATTTATTTTGTCTTAGTGAAACCTGGCTTGGTGATGGAGAATATGTTAGCCTAAATTAATCCACCCCTCCCAGTCATATTAATACTCACATTCCTCGAGGCACAGGCCGAGGAGGTGGAGTTGCAGCTATCTTCGACTCTAGCCTACTAATCAGCTCTAAACCTAAACTAAACTATAACTCATTTGAAAGCCTTGTTCTTGGTCTTTCGCACCCAAGTTGGAAATCACTGCAACCAATTCTCTTCGTTATAGTGTACCGAGCACCTGGTCCGTACTCTGAATTCTTATCTGAATTTGCAGAGTTTTTGTCAACTTTAGTCCTTAAAACGGACAAAGTTATTATTGTAGGGGATTTTAATATTCATGTGGACGTTGAGAATGACAGCTTTAGTACTGCGTTTATCTCTCTGTTAGATTCCATTGGCTTCTCTCAGAGTGTTCATGAACCGACTCACTGTTTTAACCACACCCTCGACCATGTTTTGGTATATGGTATTGAAATTGAACATTTAGTGGTTGTAGCGGCCCCTTGGATTTATTGATCAAGACGCAGAGAGTTTCAAACAGGTGTCGATTTATTATTCCTCTCAACGTGCACCATGCACCATGAACACCGTGAAAACTACAGAATAAAACAGAAGAAACACAAAAGGCTTCTATGTAGCTTCACAAATAATTTGCACATAAATTGTGTTCACATATTAATCATGTTTACACACAATACAAATCATTTAACTAACAACCAATATGAAATGAAATATTTTTAAGCCTTTATGACAAATAAATATCACATACCTTTAAATGAAATACAATATATTATAATTGTTCACAGAAATAATATTGCTTTTATATTGATAACATGTGCAATTAACCCATAAACAAATGAAGTAATGCCATTCTCCTTTCCTTAAACAAAATCCCTTCTGATAATAATACACTAGACACATTTTCTTTCATACCTCATTCCGCTCTCCAAGGACGCTAATCAAATGGTTTCGCCATCAGCTATCACGCTCTCTAGCTCGACACACGCTCACAGTTCGTAGGTCTTAGAAATAACATGTACAAACAATACGAAAATAATAAAATCACAATGTAAACTCCTTCTTTACAAGATTCAAATGGATGAACATGATAAATAACTAACGTGTTTACCAGTTTTTTACCGTTCTTCTGATGATGCGTGAGCACCACATTGTGAAGAGAAAAGTAGCAGGAAGTTTAGCGTCACAAAAACATAAGAAGAAAAAACGGCACCTTTCAAAATAAAAGCAGAACAGGCAAGGTGACACTGTAGAACTACAATGTCTTATTAAATATATAAATATAATACTATGTAGGAGAATATTAATGCGATTTATCAGACATTTACACTCCCACCAAATCCTAGTACAATGAATGAACAAATACACAAATGTAAATGAATTGTACAGGATTTCTTGAAATGAATAGCCTTAACTTAAGCTATCAGAGGTGTAACTATATAGCCTCACGCATAATAAAGTGGTGTGCAGTGTTGTCAATTGTTTTCTTCTAATCAGTTCTCAAGGAGGAGCACCAATTTTTTGATTGGTCTCTCAATTACTGAGGGCTTGGTTGGAAAATCTTGTTTTTTATGAGGTTTCCTCTCCCCAACTTGCACTTTAACTCGACGAACTAAGCCATCACTACTTTGAACAGTCTCAATCACTCGTCCAAGTTGCCACTGATTTCTTGGGAGATTGTCATCTTTAATAATGACAATATCATTCACTTTGAGGTTGCGCTGAGGTGAGTGCCATTTCTGTCTTATGGACAAGTTCAACAGATACTCCTTTTTCCAGCGGCTCCAAAACTGTTCGATAAGATATTGAACTCTTCTCCACCTCTTTGTTGCATACAGGTCCTCCTTGACAAATACTCCAGGAGGAGGAAGAGCAACTTTAGATTTCATCAGTATGAGGTGATTCGGTGTTATAGGCTCCAGTGCCTGAGGATCATTGATTCCATCCACTGTTAATGGACGGCTGTTAACAATAGCCATGGCCTCATATAGCAGTGTTCTGAGGGAGGCGTCATCAAGTCGACCTGGGCACTGTGCAAAGGTGGCATTCAGCACGTTTCTAACAGTTCTGATCTGGCGTTCCCAGACACCGCCTGCGTGACTGTCAGAGGGAGCATTGAAGACAAATTCACACTGCTTCTCAGTCAGGAAGATTTCCAGTAGCTTAGTGTCACATTGTTTAAGTGCTTCCTTGAGCTCATTCTTGGCGCCAACAAAATTAGAGCCTTGGTCACAGCGTAGTTGTTGAACAGCTCCTCTCAGGCTGATGAAGCATCTCAATGAGTTGATGAATGAGTCTGTTGACAAATCTTCAAGCATTTCAATATGAACAGCTCTAGAGTACAGACATGTGAAAATCAAGCCGTATCTTTTGTATTCTTTGCGGGCTTTCTTTACAATGAACGGGCCGAAACAGTCCATACCGCTGTATGTGAAAGGTGCTGAGGCTTCGACGTGTTCTTTGGGAAGTTCGGCCATTTGCTGTGTCTCTGTCGGCCGTCGCAGTTTCCTGCAAAACACACAAGCGTGTATCAGCTTAGCAACCAACTTGCTCCCACCAATTACCCAGAATCCGTTGGCCCGAAGTTCCATTAAAGTCTGGCTTCGCCCCTGATGACATGTCTTAGCGTGGAAATGGGACACAATCAGCTTGGTGATGTGGCTGTTACTTGATAAGATGACTGAGTGCTTGACTTTGTGACAGAGCAATGACTGGTTCAATCTCCCACCAACACGGAGGAGTCCTTCAGACCAGATAGGGTCGAGACGGAAAAGACAGTTTGATTTTGGAAGGTCTCTTTTGCCCTGAAGCATCTTTATCTCCTGGGGGAAGGCTTGCTGCTGTAAGATCTTAATCACTTCGTCTGCAGCCTTCTCACGGTCCTTAACAGTCACATACTCACTGTGTTGTTTCTGTTTAGACCCCAGCCTCTTGATTCTTGCCACAACCTTAAGAATTGTTGTCCAGGAGGAAAACTGACTCAAACGCCTGAGGATGTCATTGTAGTTTTTGACTTCTGTTGCAAGCACCTGAATTGTCTTGACTTCTGGGTCACCCACAAGTAATTCTGATGGAGCGCTGGGTGTTAGAAGTAATTCACGCTCCCAGAGAAACTTCGGTCCTCGCAGCCAGTTTGTTGAATGAATGTCTGAAGCACGAAGACCTCGGGAAGCATGATCTGCCGGGTTTTCTGCGGTGTCTACATAGTGCCACTGACTGGGATCCCTTATCAGCTGAACACGGTTCGCAACATATATGTGGAACCTACGGGCATCATTGTTAATGTACCCAAGCACAACTTGTGAATCTGTCCAGAAAACCTCTTCATCAATCTTTATGTCAAGTTCACCTTTTAACATGACACTGACATTTGTAGAAACCACAGCTGCCGCGAGTTCTAGCCTCGGGATACTTGTGACCTTTGAGGGTGCAACTCTTGCTTTCGCCAACACGAGACTGCAATGGACTTCATCCTTGTCATTTTTATACCTGTGGTAAGAACATGCACCATATCCCACGCAGCTGGCATCCGAAAAATGGTGCAGCTCTACTCTGACAATGTTGTGGAAGTCATATGGGTGGTAACATCTCGGAATTGAAACCTCTTTCAACCTGTGGAGCCCATTTATCCACTCCTCCCACCGTGGCCTCATATCTTCTGGGAGTGGATCATCCCATCCGATGCCTCTGTGACACAGCTCTTGAAGTATACGCCTTCCAGTTAGACTGAATGGAGCGATGAATCCAAGTGGGTCATAAAGAGAAGCAATGACAGAAAGGCAACCACGCCGGGTTGAAGGCTGATCTTTTAAGCTGCTGCTAAAGCTGAAAGTGTCCGTTTTAATCGACCATTGAATGCCGAGTGCACGCTCTGATAGGGTTGGATCGAGTCCCAGAGGTTCAATGGTTGCTGCTCTTTCTGAGGGATCTAAGGAGGCGAGGGCTGCTTCCTCATTTGAGCTGAATTTATGGAGGCGTAGGCCTCCTCTTTTGCACAACTCCTGTGACTCAGTGATCAGTTTCTTGGCTTCCTCGACCGATGGGACGCTGACTAACCCGTCATCAACATAAAAGTTCTTCTCTACAAATGTTGATGCCAATGGATAGGTAGCTTTGTGTTGTCGTGCCAGATGTTTCAAGCCAAAATTGGCGCATCCTGGGGATGAGGCAGCTCCGAAGAGATGAACTGCCATCCTGAATTCCTGTGGTTCCTTCTCCAAATCTCCACCTTTCCACCAGAGGAATTTCAGATAATTCCGGGATTCAGGAGTAACCGAGAACTGATAAAACATTCTTTCGATATCACAGATAATCGCTACGGCCTCCTTCCTGAAGGGGCAAAGAACTCCTACCAGAGGATTGATAAGATCAGGTCCAGTTAAAAGAGTGTCATTTAGAGAAACCCCATGGAGTTTGGCTGAACAGTCAAATACAACCCTCAGCTTGTCTGGTTTTCTGGGGTGATAGATGCCGTGATGCAGAAGGTACCACTCAGTCTCTCCAGCAGATGTTGTAGAGGCAGGCTCTGCATCACCCTTGTTAATTGTTTCTTCCATGAATGTTTTGTATTGATTATAATATTGTTTGTTGGTCTTTAATTTCTTCTTAAGGCACTGCAGGCGAACAGTGGCTAGTCTCTTGTTGTTTGGTAGGTTGGGTGGACTGTTTCCCTTGAAAGGGAGGGGCATCTCATAATGCCCATCTTTCTTCTGTGTGATGTTGTCACTGAGGAACTGTATGAAATGAACATTGTTCTGGGACACATATTTATCTTCATAAGCTCTCTCTGTGAAGTCTGATTCTAGGGCTTTTAGAACATCTGTCGCCGATGGAATTGGCAGTTCTTTTACTGTGAGCCGATGCACAAAGCTCTGACTTCCTTGTCTGTCTAGGTGAGGGTTTGATGAGCCTATGATACTCCATCCTAGTTTTGATCTCTGTGCAAACGGTTGATTTTCCTCCCCAATGATGACCTCAAGAGGAGCCAGTGCTGATGGACAATCATATCCAATCAGGAGCCCTACATCACATTCTTGAAGGGGTGGTAACTTATCTGCCAAATGTCTGAGATGAGGCCACAGTAATGCGGTTTCCTTCATTGGGATGTAAGACTTGTCCACCGGGATAAAGTCACGGCTGTAGGCCTGCTGTACTTGGATGTGGTTCTTAGAGTGCAGTCCTCGAACTTGTAGACCATGGACGTTCTTGCTGGATATGATTGTGTCAATAGCCGTCATAGTACTCAGTTTCAGTTTTACTGGCTGGGCATCCACGTTCAGTTTGTCAAGTACATCTTCTAAGACAAACGTGGAGTCACTCTGTGTGTCCAGTATTGCATATGTAAGTACTTCTCTGTGTGGCTCTTGTATTGAAGACACAAGGACTGGGACAATACTTGAGGTAGCGGCAGCACGTTGTGTTGATGTATGGGACACGACCTTGTGTGATTCCAAGCTTGCAGGGTTTTCTGTGGAAGTGGAGGTATTCGTTGTTGCTTCCACAGGTCTTTGTTTCCTGTCATCGTGCAAGCAGGTTGGGTGACGACGGCTGCATATGTTGCATGTGTGTCGCCTCTTACAATCTTTGGTCATGTGACCCTTCCTCAGGCACCCAAAGCACAGCCGATTTTCACAGATGAATGCCTTTTTATCTTTAGCACTCTTTGCTGCGAAGGTGGGACACTTTGTGATGTTATGAGCTTTACTTTTACAGACGGAGCAAGGTGATTTTGGTTTACTGCCGTTTGTTTCTTGTTTCTCCTGAGCGAAACTCTTTGTTTGTGCTTTTGTATTGAAAGCTTTGGCTCTCTTTAGTGATCTTTCATCTATGGCCTTGAAATTCATCAACAATGGAGAAGCAATAGGGTTACAGGCTATCCGTGCCTCTTTGCTCAGGAACTTTGTGAAGGATGCAAGGTCTGGATAGCTTCCGCATGTGTCAAGTTCCTCAACAACAATTCGACTCCACTTGTGCACTATCCATTCTGGTAGTTTTTTGAGCAACTTGTGGTTTTCCTCACAATCATTAAGGATAGCTAATCCTTTGACGTGTGGGATCGCCTCAGCGAACCCTTGTAAAGCTAATGGGTCGTTTGTGTTGATTTTTGGCCATCTCATGAGCTTATCTCGGAAAGCCTTTTGAATGATGAACGGGTTCCCATATCTGTCTTGTAAGACTTTCCATGCTCCACTGTATGCGCTCTCTGAATCTCGATAAAAGAAACCTTCTACAGCTTTGCGCGCCTCTCCAGCAAGATAATTTTTGAGGTAGAACATCTTCTCACTTGGTGGGAGAGGTTTTCTGTCAATAAGAGCTATGAATGACATCTTCCAATCTGTAAACTGTAAAGGGTCACCACTGAACGTGGTTGGTTTGGGGACCGGCAAGCGATTCATGCTTAATGAGCTGGCGATTGCTTGGGCTAGACTGACAGACTCCTGGGTCATTGTCACTTCAGGAGCAGCTTGGTGAGGTTGGAAGGATGCAGCATCAGGATTTAATCGAGGTTCAGTTTCCGTTCTGTAGCAAGCAGAGTTAGCTTTGTCAATCTCCTCATCATGGTTCTCAAAACCTTCAAAATCATCATATGCTCTCACACGAGCTGCTGCTATGGCAACGTCTTTTGCTGCTTGTAACTGCTGCAATTTGGCTCTCTCTTGCTCCAACTGTTGTTGCATTTCCACCTCTTTTTGTTTCATTTCTACTAACATTTTTGCCTCTTTGAGTTTCCATTCATTCTCTAACTTGTGAAGATGTGCTTGCTGTGTTTGGATTTCTTTCATGGCTTTTGATTGTTCCAGCTTAGCCGCAAGCTCTGCTTGTGCATCTACTCTACTGCTGTGGGTACTGGCTGAGCTGGAGTGGTTGCTCAATCTCTCCGGTGACTCCGCTGAGCTTACCGTTTCAGTTTTAGTGTAGCCAAAGACAGACCCATATTCATCTTTGTTTAATGTTTCTCTTACCCTTTCCTTCTCAAGTTGGTCATTACAATCTTGATTAATGGTCTCTAGACGGTTACTTATGAGGTCACAAATGTCTTTTATTAGCGTAACACAGGCATCCATTTTCTTTACAATCTCTGGTGTGGTGTTACCGTTACGTAGGATAGGTTCATACTGCTGGCCTACGTCATCATGCTTTGCTTGAATGTCTTGCTGTAATTCATTAAGGTCTTCTGATGAACAGAGGGTTTTTAATTTTTTCCTAGTCTCCCTTGCTACCAGCTTCCAAGAGTCATAGGTCTTGTTAAATGCTTTCTCACGTTTTCTGGTGTCTTGGTCATGCATCTCTTGGCCTTTCTCTGTTAGCTTTCTTTCACGTGAGCTGGACCTGCATGGTGTGTCTTTACGTGACATCTTGTTTGTTTGTGATGCTGCTTTAAGTCGAGTGTAGCCTTTGATTGTCCTACGCCTGAATTTGCACTTGTAAGCTGTAGTTATCTTTTACTACAGAGTAATTTTTATACCAAGCGTTAACAGATTATGGACATCTAAAAGGATTTTAGCGTAAAACTGCAGTAACAACAACATTCACCCTTCAACCTTTTCATAAATAGACATGACACAAGCACATTGGTCTTGAAATAGTCACAATTTTTAGAAGCGTTAGGAACTGAGAATTAGCTCACAAGTTATTTTGACCTTATAATACCACGTTATTATTTAAGTCACTTCAGTTATGCTGTAAGTTTCGTGTGAAGAAACTGTCCATTTTTTAGCCTTTTTGCTCCTTGGCATCCAGTGTCTCTTTTTGCATCTCTAGTTGTACCTTAAGCATGCTGTCCATTTCAAGTCTTACCTGGGTGCAGGAGTTGGATGGAAGCAATGTAAACTGGCTGGTATCAGGTTGGTAGTTGGACCTCGGATGTGATGGCGTCAGCTTCTCACCAGGGATGACAGGGCTGGTGCAGCGATGAGTTTTCACTGTAGCGGCCCCTTGGATTTATTGATCAAGACGCAGAGAGTTTCAAACGGGTGTCGATTTATTATTCCTCTCAACGTGCACCACCGTGAAAACTACAGAATAAAACAGAAGAAACACAAAAGGCTTCTATGTAGCTTCACAAATAATTTGCACATAAATTGTGTTCACATATTAATCATGTTTACACACAATACAAATCATTTAACTAACAACCAATATGAAATGAAATATTTTTAAGCCTTTATGACAAATAAATATCACATGCCTTTAAATGAAATACAATATATTATAATTGTTCACAGAAATAATATTGCTTTTATATTGATAACATGTGCAATTAACCCATAAACAAATGCAGTAATACCATTCTCCTTTCCTTAAACAAAATCCCTTCTGATAATAATACACTAGACACATTTTCTTTCATACCTCATTCCGCTCTCCAAGGACGCTAATCAAATGGTTTCGCCATCAGCTATCACGCTCTCTAGCTCGACACACGCTCACAGTTCGTAGGTCTTAGAAATAACATGTACAAACAATTCGAAAATAATAAAATCACAATGTAAACTCCTTCTTTACAAGATTCAAATGGATGAACATGATAAATAACTAACGTGTTTACCAGTTTTTTACCGTTCTTCCGACGATGCGTGAGCACCACATTGTGAAGAGAAAAGTAGCAGGAAGTTTAGCGTCACAAAAACATAAGAAGAAAAAACGGCACCTTTCAAAATAAAAGCAGAACAGGCAAGGTGACACTGTAGAACTACAATGTCTTATTAAATATATAAATATAATACTATGTAGGAGAATATTAATGCGATTTATCAGACATTTACAGTGGTGTTCCCACAGAATCCCTCTTTGTCCGACCACTGTTTGATAACTTTTGAGTTTGTATTGCTGAACTACACGCCATTGGGCAAAAATTTCTATACAAGATGTCTGTCTGATAGTGCTGTAGCTAAATTTAAGGATGCGATTCCATGAGCTCTAAATTCATTATCAAGTCACAAAGTAACGGAGGACTCCTATGCTAGTTTCAGTCTCTCCCAAATTGATCATCTTGTTGATAGTGCTGCAGGCTCGCTGCGAATGACACTCGACTCTGTAGCCCCTCTAAAAAAGAAAATACTAAAACAAAGACGGTTAGCTCCATGGTATAATACTGAAACTCGCAAATTAAAGCAAATATCGCGGAAACTTGAGAGGAATTGGCGTTCCACCAAACTGGAAAATTCTCGTTTAATTTGGCAAGATAGTCTTAAAACTTATAGGAAGGCCCTCCGTAATGCCAGAGCAGCGTACTACTCGTCATAAATAGAGGAAAATAGGAACAACCCCAGGTTTCTTTTCAGCACTGTAGCCAGGCTGACAGAGAGTCACAGCTCTATTGAGCCAAGTATTCCCATAGCTCTCAATAGTTACGACTTCATGAGCTTCTTTAATGATAAAATTCTAGCTATTAGAGACGAAATTCACCAAGACCTGCCCTCAACTGGCACCAACTTATCTCTTAACTCAGGAACCTTACAAACAGCTGTAGAACCAGATATATGTTTAGAATGTTTTGCTTCCCTCAATCTTTACCAACTAACTTCAATAATTTCTTCATCTAAACCATCAACCTGCCTCTTAGACCCCATCCTGACTAGGTTGCTTAAAGATGTTTTACCCTTAGTCAGCACTTCTATACTAGATATGATCAATCTATCTCTATCAACAGGCTATGTACCACAGTACTTTAAAGTAGCTGTAATTAAACCTCTTCTGAAAAAGCCCAAACTTGATCCGGATGTTTTAGCCAACTATAGACCTATATCTAACCTTCCATTTCTCTCTAAGGATCTGGAGAAAGCAGTTGCTAAACAGCTGTGTGACTTTCTACAGAGCAATAGTTTATTTGAGGATTTCCAGTCAGGATTCAGAGCTCATCATAGCACAGAGACAGCACTGGTGAAAATTACTAATGACCTCCTTATTGCATCAGACAAAGGACTTGTCTCTGTACTGGTTTTATTAGTCTTAGTGCTGCATTTGATACCATTGACCATCAGATCCTATTGCAGAGACTGGAACATTTCATTGGCATTAAAGGAACCGCTCTAAGCTGGTTTAAGTCTAAGATTCTTCAGCTGATCCAGAATGCTGCGGCACGTGTTCTGACAGGAACCAGGAAAAGAGATTATATTTCTCCTGTCTTAGCTTCTCTGCATTGGCTTCCTGTAAGATCCAGAATAGTGTTGTGTCGTTCAAAGAACATTTCGTTCATTTGACCTAATCTTGTATGTGACTCAGGAGGAACGGGTTGTCTCGGTGAGTAATTCGTTAATTTTCACGCATGCATGAATAGTCTTGGACTCTTATGTTCATTTGTTACACAGCAGCTGCAAGGTCTCCGTCAGCACAGGAAACAGAATTGATTAATTCACGACTCTCAACTGGGACTCAACTGTTCATTTTTCACGTGACATCTCCACTACTGTGGAGCAGGAATTAACTAATCGTTCAGCGCTCACATGGTTCTCCTCGGAGTCTGTCTTCACTCGGCAGGCTGACTTACTGCCAGCACCAGGCAATGAGAGGCAAGTCTGTTGTCAGGTAACAGTCACTGGACTGACATATATCTAATATCTATTTTGATAATTTTGTGACATTAAATAAAGCATAACCTTATTACAGCGCAGTTATGTTGTGCTAAGTTACTTACACTGTAACTTTAGTCCTGCTAGTGTTTACAGCCAACAGCTGATGAGAGTTGTTCTGGGTCCGCTCCACTTCAGAGCCCTGACAAAGTTCTACCGGGAGCTGAATTACCACAGAGGTTGTCTCCTCTCCAAAACAAATTGACCCGAACATTAAACCATTAAAGCACAGCCACATAGCAACGTTAGCGTTAGCCATGTGGTTTGTTTACAGCTAACAGCTGATCCAGTGTTTCGGTTTAACGAGTGGCCCTGTTAACTGGTGGCCGTCAGCCGAATGCGTCTGTGGTTGAGATTGAAAACAGGCAGAGAATACGTAGGTGTCCCTGCGAATACCTCTTTCTGTAGTTCTTCATTAAAAAGTCATTTCTGATTCATCTTTGGAGTCGTGTATGTGTAAACCTGTCACGTACCACTTTGTCACGCTTTGAACGTTGCTTGAAAATGTTGAAAACAGGAAGAGGCAAGTTGTTCTTCCTGTGAATGTCAAACATTATCTCTAATAAATGTTCTAAATACTCATATTTGTCTTTGGAGTCTGTGTCAGTAAACACGTGTCATGTAGAAAAACGATTCAGCCTTTTCAAACGAATAAAATAAAAATTATTTTTATCACGGGATTTGAACTCAGATGTTAGTTTGATATTCCACTAGCCTATGCTGTCATCACCTCTCACTTGTCTGTTGGCGTGGCATAAAACAACTTCTAGAGCATACAGCCAACTCACTCCGGGAGACACAGATCAACTTGTGACCACAATGTCTGTGTTAACCAAGACCATGTCCGTATTTTACTTGTTCCCTCCACAACCAAGCCACCATTTAACACAGAGTTGTTTACAAGATGTGGATGGGCAATATTTATGTTAGTAGCCTACTTAAACATGTAGCTAACAAACGCAGATAAATATTAACCTTCATTAATTAGTTAACCAGGGCAGAAATTTTGCAGAAGGAACCAACTGTGACTTCCAGGATCTGATATGAGTGGCTGATTATTGACAAGCATTAAGGAATTAGAAACATTAAAATCGAATCGCTTAATTGAATATTGACAACATATTGCTGTGGTTTTTACATGGTTTGAATTTGGTTGTGGCTCCATGGGGCTTTATAGAACCATGATAGAGAAAGATCAAGAGGTGAATTTGTGCATTATACTTTGTCAATTAGAGCAAGCCAGGCAGCCTTCTGTGTTTGAGAACTGCGCTGTTTTTTTTTTAATCGACCTCTAGAGGGCTGCAGCGTGTTCCTGCTCGACACCCTCTGCTACAACTATTGTTTCTAGTACTATTGTTATTATTGTTATCATTAACACTACTATAAATATCTGTACCATTATTCAGTCTATAGCAACATTACCTTTACTGTCTGTACCTCTGTGTATGTGTATATTGTGTAGGCTGCCTCAATCCCCTCCCCTCTCTCTCTCTCCCTCCCTCTCTCTCTGTGTCTCTCTATCTCACCCCCAACCGGTCGAGGCAGATGGCCGCCCACCCTGAGCCATGGTTCTGCTCGAGGTTTCTGCCTCTTAAAAGGAAGTTTTTCCTTGCCTCTGTCGCCTAGTGCTTGCTCGTGGTGGGAATTGTTGGGTTTCTCTAAATATCAACACAGAGTACGGTCTAGACCTGCTCTTTTATGAAAAGCACTCTGAGATAACTATTGTTGTGATTTGGCGCTATATAAATAAAATTGAATTGAATTGAATTTTGAGAGATACTGTAGGCTACATAACTATGTGTGCAGCCAAAGTCAAAATGGTGTTGTTCACCATCATGCAACCCTAGGCCCATATTCAATTCAATTCAATTTTATTTATATAGTATAGTATAGTTTATATATTATTACATTCCTGGACACCTTACATGACATGCTCACTAATGTTCAGAGACCAGAGCAGACCAGATACGTCATCATATGGGACAATGTTAGTTTCCATAGGGCTGCTTTGGTCCGCTCTTCACTGTACTCAACCTCCCCCCTTACTCTCCATTCTTGAATCCAATTGAAGATTCTTCTCTGCCTGGCGCTGGAAGGTCTATGACTGTCATCCCCATCAACGCATAGCCCTTTTACAGGCAATGGAGGAGGCATGTGGGGATATTGACCAGGCATCATGTCAGGCCTGGATACGGCATTCCAAAAGATATTTTCCCCGGTGCCTTAGACTAGAGGACATTGCATGTGATGTAGACAAAAGTTTATTGCCAAACCCAGAGAGACGACATGATGTAGACTGATTTTTTTTTCTTCCGTTTTTTTTTCAGTGAAATTACTATTTTGTGTTTTGACTTGGAAAAAAACACTTGTGTTTGTTTTGATGTGTGTAAATAAACACCAGTACTTGAAGTTTGGATCCCTGTATGTTTACAGAACTATGACAAAAGTATGACCTCAAACTGACATAGCCTACCTTGTGCACAGAGAAAGCAAAAGCCAGATGTGTTTTTTATTCATACCATCAGTGTGTAGTTGGCGCATTGTGTGCTTATTAATGTGATGGCTTGTGTTAACTGTTTGATACAAAAATACAATTTTTACAAAGGTTTGAAGAGTTAAGCAAGGTTTATTAGCTTTTGCAAGAGAATTACAATGTTTTGCTGATTTGGTGAAGGGTTTTCTTATTTGTGTGTGGAGTTTTGCAAAAAATAGCACAAAAAATGTGCTTAAGCCATCAGAAAAAAAACTGTAAAATACATTTTTAAAACTAGAAACACCTCTCTAACTCTCCTAAAGTAAAGTCATCACCTCAGCTGAGCCCTTAAGTACAATAAATATTAGTACATAAACTGGTGCTTTGGGCTTTGCTGGCTTTGATTCTGTTTTGCTATTACCCTCATCTATTGCCCTGTCTCATGTTCACTATGTCAGTACTGGGTTGCTGGCCAGGCTGAGTACTCAAAATCTTTGCTCCAGTAGAAGTACAATTACTCCCATAACACTCAATCAAGTAAAAGAAAAAAAAGATAAACCTACTCAAGTAAAAGTATAATATAATATATTTCAACTGCTGTGATTGAGGTAAAAAACAGCCACTGTGCAACATGGTTATATCTAGGGAATGCAATTTCCTTTGCTCGTTGCTATTTTTGTTTTTTATCTTTTATTATAAACAGCCTACCAAACCACTTGCTTTGCAGCACAGGCAGCAAATACAATGTGATTTTTACTAAAGCATCTACATAATAAAAAAGAACATAATCTTTACAACGCAAAGAATTATTGTGGCAGTAACAGCAGTAACAGCAGCTCGTTGTTGAAGCAGGGTAAACCTACATACAGAGGAAGCTGTGCGGAAATGCGTAAAGCCCAACAGGACTGTTTTATCGACCAATATTTTCTCTCTCTCTGTGCATCTCAGAAATTATTGTTTGCTGAATAGCCTAAATAACAGCTGGTAACTGCTGAGCGAAAGATGAGTTTCACCTGCGACATTCTACTTGATGGACTCAATGTAGGACATCTCTATAAAGTAACCAATGTGTAATAGACAAAATGAACAAACAAGCTAATGTCCATCAAAATAAAGCAATGCTCTGCTCAACAACAGGATCACCTACTGATAATACAGTATATCAGAATCAATCCAGTGATTGTCAGACTTAGATGTTACAGTGTCTACATTTGCTCTGCAGAGACTAAATATGCTTTTAATGCGCCGTTAATGGAACGTAAAAGTATTTTACTTGCAGCTTGTGAAAAAGCGACGCAGGCTGCTTTCCAATACGTGCCATGGTGTGCGCTCATTTGATTTCAGTTGTATTAGTAGAACAATAAGGCCTTAAAGTGAAACTGTATTTGCATTTTTTTTTTAAATGTTTGCATCTGTCCAGCTCTGTGACTGTGACAAGTGCCCAACACCAGTGCTCTTCTGCATAACTGCGCACAGCCTGGACTACAGCTCATTGCAGTTAATGTAGCAAAATGCAGATAACAGACTGGTTAAGTTATGAAGGTATGAATGGAAAATGTAGAAAAATTAAAAGTACATTACTGGCCCAAAGAAATTACTGGAGTAAAGAGTAAAAACATGCTACACTGGAAGCGTCTCTATGAGATGCTCTGGGGCGTACAGACTTGAAGTGCTAGTTAGCTAGCTAGCTACCTAGCTAGCTAGCTACGTTCGTGATAAAGGTGTTGACAGCCCCCCGAAGCCCCTATCAGAACCATCAGAAATGTTAGTACCTAACCTAAGTCACTGACTTTATGCCTGTCGCGCACATCGGCTGTGAGGCTGCAATGTAGCAAACTGGGGTGTTTCATACGGACGCTGAAGGGTACCTTTAGCATAAAGTCCTTATGCTTGTCATGCTGACTGAAAGCGTTAGTTATGACACATTGAGATGAGAATGTGTTGAAGTCCACTGAGATGAGTTTAATCCGTTTAATTATGTCTGATGTGGAGTGTGTGATTGATTAGTCAATCATAGAAAACCGCCTCGACGCACACTCCGAAATTGCTGGAGGCAGGCAGGCAGTGCAAATTAAAAGTTTACACTTCGAAGGGGGGGGGGGGGAACCATTTTGAAATGAGGGGGGCAATGGCTCCTACGCGTATGAAATAACACTGAAGAGGCAATTAATTTATTAATAATGCACAGATTATTATTGACAAGAAGCAGGGCTTTCAATGTATGTGTATCCTGTTATGACTAATCAGATTTACAGTTACAATTGCATTGTAGGTGTATTAGAAGATATTCAGTTGCATTAAAAGCCAACTCAGGATGTTTTGATGGTTTATTGCATCAAAATATAGCTTTTTTTCAGATTTTTTTCGTTATTGCATCTCCATGTAGTCTGTAAAAGTAAAATAAATATATTAATACACAATGGATTCATATTCCTTAGCTTCTGACTTTTTTTTTTTTTTTTTTCTTTTTTTAGCTTCTGACTTTTCAAAGGAGACCACAATTATGCATCTAGGCCAAATGGTTGAGGAGTTATTCCTGATTCATTTTGGGTATGTAATTTTAGGCGTTTTTTCTGGAAAAAGGGGTCTGTTTTCATCAGGTTAACTTGCTCTATGAGCACCATCTGGTGGTAAAAAAAATATCATTGACTGTAAAAAACAAATCACAGCTCAACATAAAGGTCCAGGTTTATTTAATTGGTTCAAAGAGAAGAGTGGGAGCGTTATCACTAAGTTAATACATCAGAGACATCTACATCACATACAACTGTAACCAAAAGTTTAGTTAGAATGAATTCCCTTGATTCCCGTAATGTATCAAAGCAGTCCAGTCCAAACTGGGTTAAGCTTACAGGAACACTAAATTACTGGAAGAAGTGATGCAAACATGAGGGGTTTCAACATTTCCACCTTCTAAAGTCACCCTGACCGGCTTACACAGACCAGCTTCACTCACATTGCTCACTATGGAACTCATTTCTGAAAAACACTCCAACTTACCTGAACCACCTGATCCACCTTCACTCAACTCTCAAAGACAAGAGCTCGACAAATTTGAAAACCACCGTGACATACACAGAGCAGAGGACATGGTGCAGCAGACACAATAAAGTGACAGTTTGATGAGTGTTCAGGACACATCAATATGAACATCACACTGCACACATACGCAGAAACACATCAGGAACACAGAATGATGAACGAAATACAGAATAGTATCAAATCAAACATTTAGTGCAGTTATACAGTTAGGTCCAAACAACAGATCTCAGCTTAGGAAGGTGTATTTCAAATAATGTAGTAAGTGCTGGATAATAACAATGCAGTGACTTTCACTGGCATCAAAATAAATGTTTATAATTAAGTTTACAAAGAACAAAGTTAAGTAACTGCAGCTTAAATCTACACACCCTGCTTCTTGTCATGAAGGATAGGAGATTCATCAGCAGGCAAAACATTCAAACTGAACAGAGTGACGATGACAGAACAGGGAAAGCAAAGATTCAACTTGGGACAGGGGATTTAGTTCTCTGTGCTGCGCGCAATTATAGAAGAAGCAGTTTAGTGACAGTCCAAAGGCTTTTCCAGTTGGTTTCTCGCAGACAGGCTTTCATGTAGAGTTAGACTCTACTTTGAATACTTCAAGGCCAGCTGCATGGGAAATAAAACAAATATGTCAAATATTTATTGTAATGAAAACTAATCCAATACATATTCAAATCCTTTACATTTCCATAAAATGAAAATATTACCAATTCTTTCTCTTGTACAAAGAGCTGTATGTTTATGTCACCTTGTGAGCAGTGTCTGCAAACTGCTGGGCTTTGTGCATCAGCTCCACAGTCTTGTCCTCAGCTTGAGTCAGTCTTTCTCCACGCTCCCCCAGAGCCACATTCACCCTCTGGACTACATTACCCATAGTGCTACCTGTAACTCGCTGCCCAGGCTGACCTATTTATACATGCAAAAGAGAAAGGAAGTAAAGAGAAATATATTCAAGTAAGTGTACTGAAAGTAAGACATCAATCAAATACTGTAGAGAACAGTGTCAGCATTATATGGGGATAAGGATTAGGCAAACAAAATGTAGTGGCCATCTCACTTACAAGTGTGAACACAGAACAGCCAGTTTGCTTTTTGAGCATACAGTCTCACAGTTACTGAAATCGCCTTGCATGATCTCAAGGTAGCACAGCTGGTAATGTCAGTTATCAACTTCTGTTTCACTTTCGCTGACAACTTCAAAATTGCTGTTGCAGCTTCAAATATATTTCAGAGGTGTTTGCTGTTTTCAACAGGCACAGTCTTAACCTGGGAATTGAGCACATTGAAACCCTCTGGTTACCACACACATCAGTCTCAACAACAAACAAAGATTTTTAAGTCTTGACAGCCCCACAACATACTGGAAGACAAGGAGAATATTTACAGTCATGTCACTAGGCAACCCCTGAAATCCTACAAGAACACACATTTTCTTGTGTTTCTGCACCAAACCAGAAACACAAAAGCAGTCTGTCTTGCTAATTTATGCTGCAATTGGCATGGGAAAGAAGGGAAACAAAATGCTTTACCAACTCTGTTTGTTTGTACCCAGTTGTGATGAAAATCAAGCTGCACACAAATTTGCTTTTGTTTTCCTGGAGCTGATGGCAAGCGTACTAACACAATTAACCAATTCACAATTTTGAGTTTTCTGTATTTTGAACTGTAAAACCACCCATTCATCCCATTTACCCTGCTAAGTGTCTGTGAGTAAGAACCAAAGCATCATACTTAACTATCATTGTCAGTAGCACTACAGAAGCCTGAATTATGAAGCTGGATGTGAGGTTTGAGTGGTAACTTCAGGGTTAACTGTGGGATTTCAGTCCTAAAACTGTGGTTTACATCTTACCAGGTACATCGTCATGGTAGCTTATGCTTTTTCTCAAGACCATTTTACTATGGTCTATCACAGCCGTCTAAAAAAAAAAATGTTTTCATTTTTCTTTTTATGTGAGGCTAAATATTATGAGTAAATATTAATTTGTGTATAATAACTTTAGGTTGCTTATATTACAGAGATTGGCCATGTACCTGGGCAGGTAATCAGGTGAGTTCCCAGTAAATGTTGAGATTTAGTCTTTCACCATTATTTGAGCGCTTTTATGTTATGAATGGATATTTGGTTTTGTTGCTTTCTGAATTTAATTTAGGACAATGTTTGGAAGTGACGTTGAACGAACACTTAGTCGGTGCCTGCAGCTTCCTTGGTATGTTGAACTTGCTTCATAGGTAAAGCATGAAGTTTTGTTGAACTGTAACTTGGTACCTTGCTGCAGCCTGGCACATCTCACACCATTACACTGCCCCTGTTAGTGCGTTCAATGGTGCGCCGTGCTCCCGGTCAGTCTCGGAGCCCCAGCCTTTCTAAAGACCGGCTATTGTACTGATAAAAGAACAAAGTCTTCTCTCATCTGACCGCCAGATGACAGAGAAGCCTTTCTCCTGCAGCAGGAGAGAGCTGCAGCACAGTGAGGACAATAGACAAAAGGGAAATTGATCCTGAGAGACACAAGCCAAGGATGACATGACCTGAGGAGTCATGGTGGTGTACAATGAAATTAGGCAGGACACCTGCGCTAGGAAGTTTGTTGTTTTGAATACCAGATTACACTGAAACAGCTCCCTATGTTCCCTATTAAAATTTGAAATGTCCCTGAGAAAAGGAATCAGTGCCAAAACAGTCTTCCTGTTGAGTAAACAGAAGTGTTGTTTGACCCTTGACTCAACTGAGCATCTTCTTTGCAGGAGTTGTTAATGAACTGGTGATGCTACAGCTCTCTGATACCCAGTGTTGCGCATGTACGCGCTAAAGAGCCATCCATTTGCAGTAAATGAACGTGCCTTGGTTGTGCCAGACCTTTCCCAAACAGCACCCACCAATAAAACAAGAAGAAAAAGGAGAAAAGCGGTTGAAGAAGAAGAACAGAACCCGCAGCATGTGTAGATAGAAATGTCTCATTCTAAGATTAAAAAAACATAATGGTTCATTATGTAAGGTATTCATACACCACTAAAACATAGTTATGGTTATTATATTGAATTTTTGACACTGGACGTTTAAGCTTTTAAAAACTTAAAAAGCTTTAATAACATTTTAAGGCCCCTGCAAAGTGTCCAGATACCAGAAGTATTTACTTCTCTAGTACTCCACTGGTTTGACATCATAATTGAACACAAGAAGAAGGAACACACGCATGTTGTATAAATATGTCTATAATCAAGGGCGTCAGTTTGTGTTGAAAAGTGGTGGGGATATAGGGGCTCAGATTAGGGGTGTGAAGAGACACTTAGCTCACGAGACATCACAATACATGACATTAGGTTCATAAGAAAGGGACAAATAGATCCTTAAGATCCTTGTTTTAAAGATATCCTCAATGCCAAGATATTTGAGCGGGGGTCTGGGGAACCTCCCTCTCGGACATTTTGATCTTCAAACACTTAATTTCCTGCAATTTATGGTGGAAATGTTTTTGTTTATGTAAAAGGAAACACAAAATTCAGGTAGCACGTGACTATTTCAAAATATATAAATATAATAAAATATAATGCAGTGCAGCTCTCAGGCATTCCTTTTCTCCTGTAGATCAACTCTTCTCATTTGATATCATCCATGCTGAGGCAACACATCTTTAGTCTTCCTTCCTCTTTTGTCATGTTCAAAGGGAGCGAAAGGAAAACTTAACCAAGAAACTGTGTCAAGAAGTTGTTAAAGTTACTGATTGGTGCTGCACATTTTTGGGTCATTTTATAATCAGTAGCTTGTTTTTTTTAGCTTAACTTACTTTGCAATGCAAATTTGTTTCTTTATTTTAATTGTATTGCATGTCTTATGTGCTCTTAATGTGCAAATAAACCTTTCTAAAGGCAATTTTATTTGTTATTTAACTGTAAGCTATATAGCAGAATGCTTTTTAATAAATTATGCTTTCAAAAAGTGTTGGGGACAAAATCAGCCATTTCAAAAAGTGGTGGGGACATGTCCCCAGTGTAAATGACACCTATGTCAACAAAATAGTAATGAGGATACATTCTGATAAAAGAGCTATTGTGTTAGCCATAGTCTTAATTATTAGATCTCTTAAAGTTTAGTAGTTTCCCAGATGATGTCATCATGGCATCATCATTATATGACAGTTTTCACAGGCTGAGAAGGGCTAACCATGAGAAGTAAACTTTTACGATCAGCCTCTTTAATCACTGCCTTACCTCGACCTGGTGAGCAACTTTGGTTTGCAACCATCTTATTCTTCATACGATTAAAGAAGGCTTTGCAACGGTAAATGACCAGATTCATGGTGCAGGCATCTGAAAGAACAGGGACAACACATCTGGGGTCCATCACACATGAACCTAATGATTTCTAGAAGATCATAAACCTCAGTAATCATGTAACACTACCTCCTGTGAGTTTGGACTGGCAGTTGATGAACTCTGTCTGTCTGGAAGGAACGTAGCTCTTCCGTCGGGCCTGCAGGGTTCTGGATGCAGATTTTGGTGGAGAGTCACTGGGACTAGCTCCACCCTCGTGCACAGTGCGCTGACTTGATGCTATCTTCTGGTGACCCACCTTGGCCAGCTTCACAGCCTTTCCCAGACTCCCTGCTTTCCCCTCCCAGTAGGTCTGACAGGCATGGTACAGGATCTGGACAAAGATACACTTTTCTGCTGACGAGCTTGCCACCCATTGATCCACAGCATTGTAAAACACCAGGTCAAACTCTGGGCTGTCCTGGAAGAGCAGGGTACAGAAAACTGACATTGACATACACCTGTGTATAAATCTACTGGTAAGAAGAGAATCTCCAAATGCTGCTACTGACCTTGTTTGGGTTGATGCCGTTGACCTGTCGGAGCTGCTCCACCGTCCACTGGGACCTCCTGGTGAAGGAGGAGGAGCCACCAAATTGCTTCACCTTTGTAATGAGGAGCTGATGTGGCCTCGTGTTGGTCACTAGGCAAACAGATCACATAGGAAAAACGATATCCCTATGGAAAGCTTTTAACAATGGAACAATCGGTTTACGTAATAACTGTACAGAAGAACAGCTTTATTAAGAAATCTTGTGTTTATAATTAATTAATAATTTTAGTCAGAGGCACTTATGTAAAGTAGCTGACCATTTATAGTAAATGATTTTTCAGTTAGATTTGGTACTCTGATATCAATGATATCTGAGTCCCATCTAGACCTGCTCTATATAAAAAGCGCAATAAGAAAACTAATGATAACTGAATTGAATAGTGATTAGAACTGACAATTTACAAAGCCCTGTATAGTACACCTATCAGCTTGTACCTGAATAGATGATGCATGACTTCATATCTCGGGCTGAACTACCACAATTGGATATGAAATTAGTTTTTTTAAATGCATCTTAAATATCATAACCATTTCCATGCAAAGTAATGAATAAGTAATGAATTGCTGGGTTTCTGTAAATAACATCACAGAGTATGGTCTAGTTTCTAGTCTCTTTTATGAAAAGGGCTCTGAATAAAACAGTTTGGAAATGAACCGACATCGGGGCGGCTGTGGCTCAGGAGGTAGAGCGGGTTGGCCGTTAATCGGAAGGTCGGTGGTTCAATCTCTGGCTCCCCCTAGTTGCGTGTCGAAGTGTCCTTGGGCAAGATACTGAACCCCGAATTGCCCCTGGCGACTATTCCGCCAGTGTATGAATGAGTGTGAATGTTAGTTTCCGTTTGAGCACTTAGGCTCAGTGTATGAATGTGTGTGACTGGTGAATGCAGATGTAGTGTAAAAGCGCTTTGAGTGGTCGAAAAGACTAGAAAGGCGCTATACAAGTACGGAGCATTTACATCAATCAAACTGCAACATTAGGACACTACTGCCACTTTCAAATTTGAAAACTTTGGATAAACACTTTTCAAAATGTTCATTTTCCTTATTTTAGTTTAGTCATAGCTTCCTGATATTGGCGACCTGTCCAGGGTGTACCCCGCCTTTCGCCCAAAGTCAGCTGGGATTGACTACCCCGCAACCCTGTACGCAGGATAAGCGTTATGGATGGATGGATAACTTCCTGATTCTTTAGTGAACTCTACTTTACACAGATTTCCATTGCATCCCAACATGCTCTATGTCTTACTAACCTGCTGTTTTATTTTACCTGCCAGGTGTTGTTTTTGGTGGTTTTTGGTGGTTCCGGTGCACAACTAATTTGTGTTTTTGGCTTTTTTTTGGCAACAGGCTGTCACCGGGATTACATGTCTACTGATAGCTCTGCTCCTGCATCTCTGCAAACCCTGCATTCTCCTAAACAATGGCTGCTGTGATGCACCATTTAACAATGCATCTGATCTGAGCAACATTGGCTGTTGAAGCCACACAAAAGAGGCTTAGTTTGCAAAAGTATAAAGTATATATATACTAATAAAGTATATCTATCTCTAAAAAAAGCGCTGCTGGAACGAAATGTTGAAGAGTGTGAATGTGACTACAGGTTATAATCCAGACTGACTGCTTAATGTGGTAATCTGAAACAAGGAAGGTGAATTACCTGTTCTCTTTCATTTACTGCCTTCCAACTACCCGTGAGTGAAGCACATCTAAATCTAAATGTTAAATCTTAAATTAAAATTTCTCGCTGAATGTAAAGCTAAATGTTTAGAAAATATGCTAACAGACCACTCCCCTTGCAGTGTCCCCGTCAACACCACTGACTGTGGATCAGCCATGGGATCCACATGTGAAACAAAGAGCAAACTGGAAACGTTTTAGATTGGCGGTTGGCATTCTGAAATGTTGCATTACCACCACCTACTGGATTATGCGGAAACCCTAAGTGGCCATCCTTTAAAAAAAAAAAATTTACTCCTTTTTCCCGTGATAACAGGATAATTATCTCAAGATAACTAATGTTGTTTTCCCATAATAACGGAATAATTATATCTAGAAAATAATAGTTTAATACCTGTGGCTAACGAGGTAGAGCGGGTTGGCCGTTAATCGGCATGTCAAAGTGTCCTTGGGCTTGATACTGAACCCCGAATTGACCCTGGCGGCTGTTCCGCCAGTGTATGAATGTTAGTTTCTGTTTGAGCACTTAGGCTCAGTGTATGAATGTGTGTGAATGGTGAATGTAGATGTAGTGTAAAAGCGTGGTCGAAATGACTAGAAAGGCGCTATACAAGTACAGAGCATTTACAAGATAGTTAGTGTCCCTTGTTAGTTTAGTCGGTAGAGCGCAGTGATTGCAATCTGAGGTTTGGGTGCTCAATTTGCACCCAAACCTTTGGCTGAATTTGTTTTTATTACAGACCGTTTCACATGCATCAACCTCTGGACACTTATTTTCATTTCCCCAGCATCTCCAGGCAGAGGAAATTCCTGTGCTTCTCATTCGGGGAATCCAATCTCACATCTCCCAACAGCTGTTTCAGAGGTGTGTCATGCATGCATCACAGACTCTTCTGAATGTCCTTAAGAAATTTCCAAAGGTGCTTGACACACTTCCAAAATAGCCATCAGGAAATGTGAAATGTTGATGGATGTGGACCAATTGCCAGGGACCCACACACTCTAGCACATGCTTTATTGCGAGCATGTAAAAAATTATAATTATCATTATAAATTTTTTGAGGATAAAAAAATAAATAAAAATCCACCCAATATGAGGATCAAACACACAACCTGAGGCCGACCTGTTGATTTGATCAAGGTTAAAATCTAATAGTGACCGAGCATTTTCAATAGCTGCTCCTAATCTTTGGAATACATTACCTGTTGAAATAAGAATTACTCGGACTGCTGACACTTTCAAATCCTTGCTAAAGACCCATCTCTATTTATTGGCCTTTAAACAGAGTTGAGTATTGACATTATTGATCTTTTCTACTGTTTTTGTCGTGTATATTTGTTGTGTATTCTAAACCTGGAAAGCACTTTGCTCAACTAGGGTTGTTTTTAAATGTACCATGTAAATAAACTTGAACTTGAAATTGAACAACGCTTGCAAACCCTGCACTCTACTAACTGAGCTACCCTGGACAATGAAAAACCTCTTAAATTATCCTAAAAAAACTTACTTGCCGACCCCTGTATTAAACCATTGTTTTATTTCTTGATCACAATAAAATTTATCCTGTTATACGGGAAAACAACATTCATTATCTCGAGATCTATAAGAAATTAATCCTTTTATCACGGGAAAACAACATTTGTTATCTCAAAATCCTTAATTATCCCGTTATCATGGGAAAACGGAGTAAAAAAATGTGTGAATAGTTTAGGCCACTTCAGGCTTTCATAGGATTAAACAGTTTCCCAGTGCAATATTTTTAGTGTCCTCCCAAAGTATTCCCATTTACAACATTGTCCATTTAATAACATTGACTCAGTTGTCTGAGTTGGTGCAATCCTGCCCTCAGTGTAGTGTTTATCCAAGAATCTGCTTGCAGCATCCAGCACCATCTTCATCTATCTTTCTGATTTACTATTTGTGTCACATGCGGATCCCATGGCTGATGCACAGTCAGTGGTGTGAGCAGGGACACATCAAGGACCGTGGTCTACATGCATATTTTCTAAACATTTTGGGCGAGACATTTTAATTTAACATTTAACATTTAGAATTATATTTAACAATTACATTTAACATTTATATTTACCATTTATATTTTAATTTAACATTTTACCTTTTATTTTACTTTTATAAACATAACACATAAATGTTACATCTAAAAGTTAAATATTGAGAATAAATTCGTAATATTACGTGACTAACATCATGATTTAATGAGAATTCATCATTTTTAAGTCTACCTGCCCTATACTCTGTGGTGCATTACTGCTCTGCTGGTAGTATCCCCCTCAGAGCATCTGATATACACAGTTTGGATGTTCATGGACTTTGGACTGCATGTTGCATGTTAAAATGAAAAAGTGAAAACACTTGTGATCAGGCAGAAATCTCTCCACAAATCTATACATGTTAACTTCACGACTCAGTTTTTTTATGTTTATATTTCATCTATACCAGTTAGTTACCACTTGACCAACGAACTGTCTGGACTTACATCGCAAGAGCGGGATCACTTGATTACTATCACTGCAAATACCGGTGTTGCATGAACTGGACGGAACAGTGATAGGAATGATTAAGAGGTGGATGAAGACAAAAAATAGATGTAGTGAGGACAGAGAGGTGGGGGAGAAACCCGGCCAATAGCAGAAGACTGACATGCCCTCAGGCTACATCAACACTACTACATTTTTGTTTTAAAAAGAGAGTTTTGAAATTAGCCCTGCAATGGACTGGCGACCTGTCCGTCTTTCACCCAATGTACCGTGTGTAATGTGTAAGCACATTGTACTTTTAAGAAATGTACATCAAATAAATGTAATTAATTTGTCTTCTGCTTTACTTTTCCTCGTTTCTGTTTTGTCCACTCTTTAAAATGAATGAAATGTAGCCACAGCACTAAATTAAAATTGGCAGTAAGAGAACATTCAGCCAGTATGAATGCTTAGCTAATTTTCACCGAATAAAAAAAGTATAAAAGCTGGATTTAACCTGAAATGCAGATGAATGTAGCATAGTCTGGTTTGGCTCCAGCAGGCAGGAACGACATCCTCTTCCTTTTCCTCCTTCGCACCTCCACTGCCACTAGCAACCGCTCGTCACGAGGGATGAAGACCTCTTTGTTGATGGCAGACTGAATGTTCATTGTAGTCCTGAGACCTACACAGGTGATGGATGGACATGACTGCGTTTGTAAGGCCTGTTTAGAGAGTGTGGATGGGCAAAAAGACTAAAATATCTGCCAACAAATGTCTTTGATGAAAAACCAAAAGGGGGGGTGGGTTAAAGTATGCATGTGCTGGTCAAACAACTTTACAGTTTAATGATACAGCATACATACAGCATAATTTTTTCTACCTGTTGCCATAATGTCTTTCACTTTCTGCTGCTCTTTTCATTGTGTGTAAGACAGCAGCACTCATACACATATATGACATAAATCAATTGCCATTTAAAAAATCTCATGCCAGTTAGTCTAGTATAAAATCTAGTACTGAAATTATTTGTTGATTAATTGATTCATCAATTACAGACAGAAAATGAATCAACAACCATTTTGATCATTTATTGTTTAAGTCACTTGTCATGCTCTGGCTGCAGCGTCTGCTGTGAGTGTTTACTGTTTTTCTCTCTCAGTAAACTGAATATCTTTTCATTTTCTTCAGTTGGTCAGAGAAAACTAAATGTCTCAAAATGTCACCCGAGGCTCTGGGAAACTTTCTTCAAAATCAGAAAACTTATCAACCAATTAATCAAAAATAATTGTTAGTTCAGTAGTAGAAATATTACAAAAACTACTTACAGTATGTATCACTACAACTTTACTATAGATGAGTTTTGCCTGCTTGGTATACTTAATCAAATGTTGGAAGGCATATTAAAGTCTATGTCTTCGGTAGAAGTAGCAATAACACCATGTCCTGTACTTAAAATGTATTTGGCTAAAGATTTTGTTAGGCAGAGCTTTACATTTTTTAAGGTAACCAAAACATACACATTTTTACAGTAAAGAGTCTAAAAAGGAGTTTATGATGTATTAGTCATTTCCTACCGTACATTTGTCTGTAGGTAAAATCTGCTGGTTAGCCTACCTGTTCTTGTCCTTTTCTCCACCCAAAAAACTGAAGCTTGCTTCTAGTAACTAAAGGAAGATATGTTAGTCTAAACCTTAAATTAGTAACCTGTTAAATTCATTAAATATTTCTCAGGCTTCCGTCATGAATTTATACCCGCGCACGCCAAGCAGCGTGCCTTGCTGTGAAGGCGCAAATAAAACACAGTGCATCCCATTTCAAGTGGCTGACATGCACGTGGTTAAAGGCTGGAAGACAGAAAACAGTCAGCAGCTGTCTCATAGACAGAGCCAGGGCTGACTAGCACTTTAACTGAGGGGGGGGGGGGGGGGGGGGCTCTTCTATGGAGACCCAATTGTTCATTATCAAATAATAATAATAAAAATAATAATAATAATAAATAATAATCTTTATTTGTAGAGCACTCTTCAAACAAGTTACAAAGTGCCTTAACAAGTGTATAAACAATAAAACAAAACAAATACATGATAACAGCAAGAAAACACTTGAGACGTTTTAAATAATATAAATATATATAGAATAGAATAAAATAAAATAGAATAAAATAAAAGTAAATAAAAGTATGTTTTAAGAAGGGACTTAAAAGAGTTCAAGGCTCTCAAGGTACGTACTTTAAAGTAATCAATAAAATTTTAAAGTCAATTCTAAAACATTCTTGGAGCCACTGTAATGGACCTAAAACAGGGGTGATGTGCTCATATTTCTTTGTTCTGGTTCTGCAGCCTAGATCTAACATAGATCGTATTTTTGATATATTTCTAAGTTGATAAAAACATGATTGCACAAGCTTTGTGGTGTGCTGCTCAAAACTTAAATTACTATCGAACCAGACACCAAGATTCTTTGCAACAGGCTTAATGTGATTCACTAGGGAACAAAAATTCAGGGGGCAGAGAGCATATTCTCCTTTTGGGGACTGCTAAGCATGACCTGTATGTAAGCCTTATCTCACCTGTTACCTCAATTGACTCTTTGCTAAGTCACACCCCGATAACACTAGCTAGCCAATCACAGCGCAGAATAGGACTCACTCTGAGTTCCGACACTTTCATGGCTGCGCTCCATTAACTATTCTATTATAATTAAATTCTAGGTTTTTTTGTTTACTTTTTCCAAGATACTGTAATGGGAATTTCATGAGAACCATCTCCAAACACTGCCATGTAACTAATCTCACTAGGGGCCTCTGGTCTCTAGGGTATGGGGTCAACGGAAGGTAAATGTGGGTGATGCTTTATGATATGTACGGGGGGTCATGACTTTAAGTGGTTCACCACATGTATCTGAACATGATAGTCTTACGTTGAGTGTGCCTTAGGGAACACTAAAGACATCATATTCCCTTGATGAGATAGGGCTCCGACCCTGAGATTAGGTTAAAAGCTGCATGTGCTGAGACACTGCAGCTCACTCGGATGATACTTTGATGTGTGTGTGTCCCAGTGATTTCCTTCTGCAGAAGACTTGAATAAAATTCACAGAAAGACAAGTGTTTCCCTGAGCTGTTTATTTAAACACCCTCATTCCCACCACAATTTGGCGTTTTCGACAGGATCACACGCATAAGAGGACTTGGACGCTCGGAGCTGAAGGTGAAAACCGTACTTCAAACCTCCCCTCCAAAATACAGGTGAGACGTTGAGGGACTGACGCCTGAGTGTCTGAGGCTCCCTCACCACTGTGATCCATAAAGAACCTGGCACTCTCTTTCTGGTGAGTAGGCTATTCAAGTGTAACGATTCTCGCTACCAAACAGCATGTGCGTGACAGAAGACGTGTAAGCAGGGCAGGCCTGGGGCCGATGTGTGAATCGGGAAAGCTTTGGGGTTAAAAGTACTGTAGTCAAGAAATCACTGTTGGACAATGGATTTCTTTTAGGTCTGGGACCTTACTGTGCACAGATAAATTCTTTTAGGTCTTACCACACTGGTAAGAAGTGTGGAGGGGCTCAGTGTTTAGATGTTGTGCATCAGCCCCAGCAAGTTTTGTGTTTCTTACTTTTGTTGTGCAATTTGTTGACCCGTTAACAAGGTTAAAGTTGTCCTTACATTGGCCACATTGCCTACAATAAAAATACAGCATTGCAAATCCCCTTGTACTGTAACCACCTGATCCCCATCCTGGTTGTGCCTAAATCTACATCAGGTTGTACATTGAGCCTCTACACTGTAGAGGCTCAATGTACAACCTGAAGGAGGAACTAGTAAGCGTGGCAACATATAATTTTATAACATGAAATTAAAGTTGTTGTTCATTTAATAATATACTCTTAGTATAATATTAATATATTAATCATATAATATTAATATATTAATCATATAATGTTACTATATTGATTATAATTTCATATATTAGTATACTATATAGTTTAACAGTAGTAAAATATCAATTCCAGTTACAGCATTTTTGTGGGGAGTTTTCATTCAAAAAATGCTCTACATGGTGGAGTTAGTCTTTAATTTGATAATGCTACGTGATAACTTAATATTAATAATTAACGTTCATGCATGCTGAACAATCAGTTCAACATTTGAAAGTTTGCTGCAGCACGTCAAACTTTATTTAAGATCTCTAAGATTCTTGAGAAAGCAGTTGCCAAACATCTGTGTGACTTTCTACATAGCAATGGTTTATTTGAGGATTTTCAGTCAGGATTTCATCATAGCACAGAGACTGCACTCGTGAAAATTACTAATGACCTCCTAATTGCATCAGACTTGTCTATGCACTGGTTTTATTAGATCTTAGCGCTGCATTTGATACCAATAACCATCAGATCATATTACAGAGACTGGAACATTTCATCGGCATTAAAGGAACCGCTCTAAGCTGGTTTAAGTCCTATTTATCAGATCGAATTCAGTTTTACATGTCAACAATGAGTCCTCCATGCATGCCAAAGTTAGTCATGGAGTTCATTTTATATATGCTTCCTTTAGGCAATATTATCAGGATACTCCAGAAACTTTCATTGTTATGCAGATGATACTCAATTATATCTAACGATCAAGCCAGATGAAACTCATCAGTGCCTTCAGGATGTTAAAGCCTGGAAGACGACCTCTAATTTTCTAATGTTAAACTCTGAACTAAAACTGAAATTATTGTTCTGGGGCCCAAGCACCTCCGTGACGCATTATCTGAAGATATAGTTTCCTTGGATGGCATTGCCCTGGCCTCCAGCAACACTGTGAGGAATCTTGACATTATAAATTTCAAGGACTGCCTTTTTTCACCTACATAGTATTGCAAAAGTCAGGAACATCCTGTCTAAAACTGATGCAGAAAATCTAGTCCATGCATTTGTTACTTCTAGGCTGGATTACTGCAAATCCTTATTATCAGACTGCTTGAATAAGACACTTAAGACTCTTCAGCTGATCCAGAATGCTGCGGCACATGTTCTAAGAGGAACCGGGTAAAGAGATCATATATCACCTGTTTTAGCTTCTAGAATTTAAAATCCTTCTTCTCACCTACAAAGCTGAAGGAGGAAGACACCATCTCCACATTTAAGAGTAGGCTTAAGACTTTCCTCTTTGATAAAGCTTATAGTTAGGGCTGGCTCAGGTGAGTCCTGAACCATCTCTTAGTTATGCTGCTATAGGCCTAGACTGCCATGGGACTTCCTGTGATGCACTGAGCTCTTTTCTCTTCTTTCTGTCCCTCTGTATGCAACCTCATCCCATTAATGCATGTTACTAACTTGACTTCTTCCCTTTCCCATAGTCTTGTGCTTTCTTGTCCCTCTCCTCTCTCCTCCTATCACTTCCTGCAGGTGTTTCTGGCTCTGGAGCTGTGGAGTCTGGATCTGTGGTTGCGGGTCACCTGCTGCCCCCGTGTTCCTGCTCGACACCCTCTGCTGCTCTTGGTGGGAATTGTAGGGTTTTTGTAAATAACATCATAGAGTACAGTCTAGACCTCCTCTTTTATGAAAAGCGCTCTGAGATAACTGTTGTTGTGATTTGGTGCTATATAAATAAAATTGAGTGTCTTTGCACAATGTGAGGTGTATTGTTGTGAAGTCTGAAGTCTGTGTCTTCCTACAAAAATGTGAAGGCCACAGCATGAGAGAATAATAAGGCTGAGCGAGAACAATTGTACCTCAAAGGTCAGTGTATCTTTCAAAAAACACCTTAAACATTATTCTATTAAACATGTTAATCATTATCCTAATCAAGCTAGGCATATAAATTATTCACACATCACAGCTATAATATGTGCAAATATTCAACATAAGTAACAACATTGTACTTGCATTAGTTATATGCATGCATTTAGATGATCCAGTCAGAATACGTGCTGCAGCATTCTGCACCATCTGCAGTCCTCGCAAACTTTTCTTAGGCAGCCCAGAGAACAGTAGATTACAATATTCCAGCCTAGATGTAACAAAGCATGAATAAGGGCCTCAGCATCTTTAAGTGCCAATATTGATCTAATCTTTGCGATTCTTCGGAGATGAAAGAAGGCTACTTTTGTCATGTAAATCAAATGAAAGTGATCGATCAAAAACAACCCCAAGATTCTTTACTTTACTTTCTCTAAAATACCAGTGGACCAAGGAATGAACCCTGTGGAACCCCATGTTGAAGTGGTGAAGGGTCGGAAATTGTGTTATTATAAAACACACATTGAGATCTTTCTGAAAGGTAAGATCTCAACCACTTAAGCACCTGGCCAGAGATGCTGAAGTATTTCTCGATTCTGTCCAAAAGAATACAGTGATCCACAGTATCAAAAGCTAAGATCCAACAAAAAAAGGACAGATGTTAAGTCTGAGTCAGCAGCCAGTAACAGATCATTTACCACTTTTGTGAGTGCCGTATCAGTAGAGTGTATTGTTCGAAAAGTAGACTGCAGCGGTGGTTTAACCACTACAGATTTGAAGCAAGTCAGAAAAACTCCTGTGTAGAGCGAAAGGTTTAAAACAGGTAAAACATACAATCCTAATATTGGCCATAGTTCTTTAACAACCCAGGCAGGCAAGGGATCCAGAGAGCAAGTGGTAAGTCACAACAATTTTAGTTAACTCAGAGTGGCCCTGTCCTGTAGAAAATGGTCCTGTGATAGCGCAGTCTAATCCCCCAACATTTGACTGGGGTATCGTAGTTCGGGTGTCCTCAACTCTCTCATAAAAATACATCATAAAATCATGTGCTGACAAATCCGTACTACTTACTGGCTGCTGACACTGTATAAGTCTATCACCAGTGTCAAATAAAAGTCTAGGGTTATGCTTATTATTCATAATCACATTACAATAAAAGGCTAACTTTTCAGTAGCCATCCTAGACCCGATAATAAACTTCAAGCTTAGTATGGCACCACTGATGTTCAACTACAGCTCTTTCTGAGAGTCAGTAACCTCATTTAGCTTTCGTGTCTTAGCTGGAGCCACCCACTCCAACAAATCCCGGAGTGAACCATTAAAGTTGTCAGTGAGACAGTCCACCAAAAAGGCTTGGCTAAAAACTGGATCCATCACATCTGGTAGTTTCAAATTAAGGTCATTTAAAGTACTAGTACTAATATATCGAGATAACCTTGTCTTCTGCACCATTTTCCCCATAAGAAATGAATTAGGGATAGAAATGTCAAATAATATCAACGAGTAATCTGAAATTGGTAAAGCACTGATATTATTAACTGACACAGACAAACCACAGCTTAAAACTAATGTATGTCCACGCTGATGTGTAGGTTCAGACACAAATTGTGTGAAACTAAAAGACTCAATGACATTTAAAAAGTCTTTAACTAATGGCTTATCATCACAACAAATATGGATATTAAAATCACCAACAATTAAAATCCTCTCATACTGCAAAATGAATCTAGATAAAGAGTCAGCAAACTCAGAAATAAAGTTAACATTGTACTTAGGTGGATGATAGATTGCAGCAATCAAAACCACATAAGGTTTATTTATAGTAAAAGGCTGCAATTCAAAACTAGATTAAGGATCACAGTTCAGATCTGTTTGCATTTAAAAATGTTCTGAAAAAGTGAGACAATCCCCCCTCCTCTTCCAGAAATTCTTGGAGTGCTGAAAAAGCTGATGTCAGGGGGACCCTCACGCATCCACGTCTCGGTTATGAACATAAAATCTAGAGTGTGGGAATTAAAAAATTTGCGAAGAACAAATGTCTTGTTAGACAATGACCGGACATTGATTAGAGCCATCTGGACCTTCCTTCATCGACAGGCGACGTAATCCAATCCAATTCATGCAGGTTATCCACACACACACCGCCTCCTCTGTCCACCTCTTCTCAGTCCAATAGGACTGCAACAGCTGATCAGACTTCGGACGTGCACTGCTGCCTATGCACTGAATCCAGATGATTATAGCAAGTAGGCCTACCAACAATCGGGTCCATGTAAGACCTTCTCAGCCATGCATTTAACTTCACACGCTTGCTAGAACGTACACCACGAGCATGCTGACGTGTCCTGTGAGATCTCAACCAGGGCAGGAAAGTTGACTCCGAGCGGCGAAGTTCTTCTGGTACCGTAACTTGGAAGAGTGGAGGATTTGTCCACCCTTGACATAAGCCTCAAAATAATCCCAGATATCAAAAAGTGCCTGGTGATGGTAAACCAGTGATGATTTAGTGTTAACAAGCAGAGACGCCACCAGAAGCAAAACAAACAATGATGATGGAGCAAAAACAGGAGCAGAGAAACGGCATGCCATGACAGTCAGCACCATCTCTCTCTCTCTCCCCCAGTGAAAAAAAAGTCTCTGCTGTGTTGGCTGCAGTGGGACCAGAGGGCTGTGTGAGCAGGCTGCCAGCTGGCCTCACAAGCACACTTGCGGAGCTCCTCAACTCCAAAAATGTTAAACCTTCACTTTTCGTAAAACTGTCAATATTTGAAATACACAAATAACTACACAGTTTATTTCTCTCCTCAAAACTTCTCAGAAGTGGATTTAGTGATGAAATAATTTCTGTTGCTGGCCTCTGTTAGGCGTGCGCAATGATGATGCAAAGAAATGGTGACAATTCTCTCTGACTGTACCGTCTTTCTCTCGCATCATCAGAGAACACTGGCAGCAAGTGACATCTTCTACAAATTCTTCTCTGGAAAAATGAATGTCAACAGGTTTAATAATGATCGAAGTTGTTACAGACTGCAAGTGCTTTGCCCTCCACACCACAGGGACACACCAACTGGTTGTTCACTACCTGTGAGTACCTCCCACATTATAAATAGAGGGTTGGGCTGGACCGGACTTCCTTTTCTTTGTCTCCAAACATTTCGCCTAGCTGAAAAGCATGTAGATGTTTGCTGTGTGTATTTTGATGAACCTTCACGTATGAAGCAGTCTTTATATTAACTGATATCTCAATTGACATGAAGGTAAATAGTTAAAAATGTTATTATGTTTAATATAATATATATAAAACATTTTGACTAAAGATGGTCCAATCTATCTATGGAATATGTCTGATAATTTATAATGAGCAAATGTTTAATATGATTTTGACTTTGATTCATGACTTATTTTGGACTTATGTTAACTTGTATCATTTGTTTAGTGATGGCGAGATGAAGCTTCATGAAGCGTTGAAGCTTTCCATCCAGTTGGTTCACTCATGGGCCACTTCATTTGCTCTGCCGTGCCATCAAGTGGACAATAAATGTAAAACAAGCAAAATGATTATAATGGCATCATGGCTTTGGTGTATGAAGCTCTGAATTGAATAAATTAATGAATGATGTTTGTGATGCCAATACATAAATGATGCTACTTATATGTGGTGTCTGTCTTTATGATACAATTACATGGTCAAAAGGGAAAGTGGAAACAAGGGAGAGGGTTATGATGTGAATGTGCTTGTGTTACTTGGTTTGTGACTTTAGATAATAGAGACAACATTTTATTAATTTTTATTTAAAATAACTTTTCCACAGTGCTGGGCTTCAGGCGGTTTCTTTTTTTGAAGATGATTTTACCTGCTTTAGAAAATTATTATTAGGGTAATATGGGGTAAGAGCCCCTAGTTTAATTCTTAACACAAAATGTAAAAAAGAAATTCTCAACACTTTCTTTCTGCCAGCTAAAATTTCCTCTGTTTCATCACAATTTTTTAAGTTATTTGATCAAAGCAATTCTGACATAAGTTGATCAAATATTTTAGTCATTTAAAATAAGCTGTAGATACAATTTAATTGTGTTCAATTAAAATCAAAAATCTAATCAAAAGTCCACAAAATGTTTAGGAGGTTCCATTGCATTTTGCTGCTCATTTCAAATCGTACGCCAAATCTGCAAACCATTTCCTGAATCAGTCACGTAGTACGATTGGCTCGTGAGGCTTCAAATGTCACCACATACGTCACCAACACAAGCCTCGATACGCGCTTCACAAAAATCATCCTGGATTCGAAGCCTTGTTACGGAAGGAAACATCACTACGTTTGTTATTTAGAACCATGACAATCATCACAACAAGATAGGTTTACATGTAGTTTGTATGATGCTTTGGCAATATTGTTATACATTCATGCTAATAAAGCTAATTTTAAATGATAGGAAAAACTGAACCTGAAACCATTCTCTAGATGAATAAGAGACAATCAATGGCAATCCTTGTTTCCTGGAGGTTTGTGGCTCCAGTTAGATCCGTAATAAAATGGGCCTTCGAGTTGGATACTGGGCCACGCTTCACACAGTGAACTAAAATGGCTGTGTCAATGCTGATGGCATTAACCCTATTGATGAACCCACCATTGAAGGCCAGGCTCCTTCTGAGTATATGGATGGATCCCAAAGTGTGAAAGATTCAACTCAGCTCATCATGTACAAGCCCACCCCACAATTATCTCAAACACTGCCTAATTCATCTTCACCTGAAAAATTCATTAATTATTAAAAATTTAAAAACAAAATACAAATAAAGGAACAATTACTAAAATATCAAACAATAATAATAATTAGAAAATTAGTACAATTATTTATCAATCTGAGTTTCCACTCGTTGTCCTCAGTTCATGACATGAGGAGATATATTTTGCAGCAATTATTTGACATATGGGCATTTCTCCCAGTAAATAGGGGAGTTTCTGTGTGTCTGATATAAATTTGAATTTGGGGTATATTTGGGAATTGTTTGCAAAGTGCTTTTCTCTTTAGTATGTTGTGGTTAAAGTGCAGCTCTGTCTCTACCTGTCCTCTGTCACACTGGGAGCAGAGTAAATGTAAATGTTCTGTACTTGTATAGCGCCTTTCTAGTCTTTTCGACCACTCAAAGTGCTTTTACACTACATCGCATTCACCATTCACAGACATTCATACACTGGTGGCAATTTGGGGTTCAATATCTTGCCCAGGGACACACGCAGCCTGGACCGCCAACGATTAATGGGCAACCCGCTTTATCTCCTGAGCCACAGCCGCCCGCTATCCGCTTTTGTTAGCCCGTCTGTGGTGACCCTTTTCTATGGACAGGCTGTGTTCACTCAGTCTGGATGTTGTCAACATTTTTCTTAGTTAAGGACATTTTATTGTGCTCAGGTAATTTGCCAGTCTGAATTCTCTTTTTAGGGTCAGATAACATTGTAATTTACTTTGTTTTGGTCGTTTACTTCCAGTATTCAATATAGTTTTCTTTTTGCTTGTTGATAATTTCGTTTGGTCTGCTGTTGGTGTTGCTCTCCTGAGGCTGTTGGGGACTTGTTACATCAGAGAGTCTCAGGACCAGCTGACTGAGGCGACTCTTCTCTGGTTTCAGCTCCTTGTGTGTTGCTTTGTGATGATATGTCTGGGGGTTAACTGATTTAATTGATCTTTTCCGTATTTTTAGCAAGAGGGGATATTGGCCAACATTTGCTCTGCACAGGTTATTTGGTGTTTTTCTCTGCACCTGCATGATGCTCTTTCAGAACTTGGTATGGAAAGATTCTATTATTGTTTTGTCCCATTTGTCAAATTCATTAATATGATTAAAATAAATAAATAAAACAGTAAGTGTGTGTGTGTGTTAAAAAATAAAAATATATTAAAAATAAATAAATAAACAAAACAGTAAGTGTGTGTTTAAAAAATATTTTAAAAATAAAATAAATAAAACAGCGTGTGTGTGTGTGTGTTAAAAATAAAATAAAATAAATAAATAAAACAGTAAGTGTGTGTGTGTGTGTTAAAAAATATATATTAAAAATAAATAAATAAAACAGTAAGTGTGTGAGTTTAAAAAAATATTTTAAAAATAAAATAAATAAAACAGCGTGTGTGTATATATTAATAGACAAAAAATGTTTTTGTCTATTTTTGAGTTGGTATTACTGTCCTGAGGCTTACTGCAGGGAGCCTCAGGACCAGATGGCTGAGGGGACTCTTCTCTGGTTTCAGCTCCTGGTATGTTAGGGCTTTGTGAAACTGATTTTAAGTGATTGTAAAATTTAAGTGATCTTTTCTGTATTTTTAGTAGGAGGGGGTATTGGCTGAGCTCTGCACAGGTTATTTGGTGTCTTTCTCTTCACCTGCATGATGCTCTTACAGAACACAGTATGGAAAGATTCTATGATTGTTTTGTCCCATTTGTCAAATTCATTAATATGTTTTGATCCCCAAATTTCGCTACCATAAAGAATTATTGGTTCTAGTACAAATTGGAATTTTGAAATTTAATGTAATGTTAAGGCCAAGGTAAGTGTAGTTTTTTGTGTGTTGTAATTTAGTGGTGTCTAAATAGAAATTGTGTGTAACCTGATTTCTGTATTGTTTCTGATAGATCATTATCTTAGTCTTTGCTGTGTTTACTGTCAGGGCCCAGGTCTGGCAGAATCTCTGCAGGAGATTAAGGTGCTGCTGCAAACCTTCTTTAGTAGGTGAGAGCAACACTAAGTCATCTGCATACAGCAGACCTCTGATCTCTGTGTCGTTCAGGAGGAGGCCAGTTGCTGTGGAACTCTCTAATTGGTTTGCTAATTCATTGATATATAGATCAAAGAGAACTGGACTGGGATTGCATCCCTGCCTCACTCCCCGGCCCTGGGAGAAGAATGCTGTTTGTTTGTTTCCAATCTTTATGGCACATTCACTTTTTGTATACATGTTCTTAATCAAATCATATGTTTTCCCTCCAATGCCACTTTCAAGTAGCCTATAGAAAAGGCCCTCGTGCCAGATGGAATCAAAACAGGCATATACCTTTCTTTTCTTAATGTTTAATTCTTGATCAGTTAGAGTCTGCAGGGTAAATATATGGTCCGTTGTGCGGCAATTTGGCAAAAAAACAATTTGGCATTTATGCAGAATATTGTGGTTATCAACAAAGTTGACAAGTCATTTATTAATGATGTTGCAGAATATTTTTCCCAGGTTACTGGATACACATATTCCTCTGTAGTTATTTGGTTCATTTATTGGGATTTATGTCTGGAAAAGTTCCAGTTGCTAGAATAGTATTGAATAGTTTTAGTATAGCCAATCTGATTTTATGGTCTGAGTATTTGATCATTTCGTTGAGGAATACCACAAGCCTTTTTTCCTTTCAGGGACTGGATGACTTCTGTTAATTCATTCATTATTTTAGTCTTTGCTGTGTTTACTGTCAGGGCCCAGATCTGACAGAATCTCTGCTGCAAACCTTCTTTAGTAGGTGAAAGCATCACTAAGTCATCTGCATACAGCACACCTCTGATCTCTGTGGTGTTCAGGGTGAGGCCAGGTGGAACACTCTATATTGATATATAGATTGAAGATAGAAGGAACGCTCTTTGTTTCCTATCTTTATGGCACATAAATGTTCTTAATCAAATTATTAAAGGCAAAACTTAAAGCCCTGTAAACCTGTAGTGAGGACATCAAAGAAGTGGACCAGTGAAGCTGTAGAGGATCTTTGGGCGTGTTTGGATTGCACAGATTGGGATTTTTTCAGGACTGCTAGCAACAATCAACAACAGTTTACTGATGCTGTGACGTCCTACTAGCTTCTGTGAGGACACCTGTATACCAACACGCACCAGGGTGAGTTTTAACAATGACAAACCCTAGACAGCCTAAACAGCCAAACTCAGACAGCTAAGATTGTAAAAGGAGGAGGCATTTAGGATTGAGGACCGAGAAGTACAAGTTTAGCAAGGAGGTGCGAGAAGCTAAACAACTGTCCTTCAGCTTCAGAGAGGCAGACCAGTTCTCTGCAAATGACGCCACTTCTGTCTGGAGGGGGTTCAGACAGATAACTAAGTACAAACCCAAAGCCCCCCACTCCATCTTGCCTTGCAAATGAGCTGAACCAGTTCTACTGCCGCTTTGAGACTTAATCAGACACCATCACCCATGACCCCTCCACTAAGGGGCGGCTGTGGCTCAGGAGGGAGAGCGGGTTGGCCGTTAGTCGGCGGTTCAATCCCTGGCTCCCCCTGGTTGCGTGTCGAAGTGTCCTTGGGCAAGATACTGAACCCCGATTTGCCCCTGGCGGCTGTTCCGCCAGTGTATGAATGTGTGTGAATGTTAGTTTCCGTTTGAGCACTTAGGCTCAGTGTATGAATGTGTATGACTGGTGAATGCAGATGTACTGTAAAAGCGCTTTGAGTGGTCGAAAAGACTAGAAAGGCGCTATACAAGTACGGAGCATTTACATTTACTTAACCCCAGTCCACCATCCCCTCCCCTCCCCTCTCCATCTCAGAGGGGGATGTCAACAGGCTATTCAGGAGGCAGAAGCCCAGCAGCTGGGCCGGACTCTGTCTCTCCATCCACCCTGAAGCATTGCACTGATCAGCTGTCTCCGGTGTTCAGAGACATTTTCAACACCTCACTGGACATGCAATGTGCCAGCCTGCTCCAAAGCCTCCACCATCGTCCCTGTCCCCACCAAACCAAGAACCACAGGACTAAACGACTTCAGACCCATCGCAGTGACCTTTGTGGTAATGAAATCCTTTGGACGCCTTGTGTTGTCCCACCTTAAATCAATCACAGACCCACTTCTTGACCCCCTGCTATGCCAGGATCCTGTTTGTGGATTTCAGCTCTGCTTTCAACACCATCATCCTGGCCATGCTGCAGGACAAGCTCTCCCAGCTGAGCTCACCTGACTCCACCTGCAGGCAGATCACAGACTTCCTGATGGACAGGAAGCAGCATGTGAAACTGGGAAAACGTCTCTGATTCCAAGACCATCAGCACCGGTTCCCCTCAAGGCTGCGTTCTTTCCCCTCTGCTCTTCTCCCTTTAAACCAACAGCTGCACCTCCAGTCACCAGTCCGTCAAGCCCCTGAAGTTTGCGGACGACCCCACCCTCATTGGGCTCATCTCAGGTGGGGATGAGTCTGCCTACAAGTGGGAGATCAACCATCTGGTGACCTGGTGTAGCCAGAACAGTCTGGAGCTTAACACTCTAAAGACAGTGGAGATGGTCGTGGACTTCAGGAAGAGCCCAGCCCCACCGTCCCCCACCATCCTGTGTGACTTCCCCGTCACCACCATCATCTCCCAGGACCTCAAGTGGGAGCTGAACATCACCTCCCTCCCAGCAGAGGATGTACTTCCTGCAGCAGCTGAAGATGTTCAGCCTGCCAAAGACAATGATGGTGCCGCCAGGCTGCAGCGTATCATTCGCTCTGCAGAGAAGGTGATTGTCTACAATCTTCCATCCCTTCAGGACCTGTACGCATCCAGGACTCTGAGGCGAGCAAGAAAGATTACAGCTGACCCCTCCCACCCTGGACACAAACTGTTTCAGATTCTCCCCTCTGGCAGGAAGCTGTGGTCCATCACGACCAAAACCTCTTGCCACAAAAACAGCGTCTTCCCATCTGAAGCTAGCCTCACTAACAAGGCCCAGGTAATTTCATATCATGCACAAACCTGGCACATTGCACATATTTGCTGTTAATTGTTAATCTTTGTTGTTGTATATTTTTATATGATCAATTTATATATTTTATTGCAATACGCCTGCACAACACAAACTCAGAATAATGCACATGTTGTGACGGCCTGCACCTTTCGGTTGCACCGCTTATGGGCGTTGCCCATTTATGTAGCCGTGCATGCTCTTTGGGGAGGTTTCTTATTTGTTCAGCGACAGAGCCCGCCCAGTTCAGGAAGTGATAAAATGTTTGGTGTGTGTCTGGGAGCGGCAGCAGTTGATCACAGAGGAGAGCTGAGGGAAGCAAGAAAGTGTCGACACGTTAGATAGCGAAACCAGTTACAGTGAGGCTGTTAATCCCTCCCACGTTCACCTTCAGCAACGATCCATTCGTCGGCACCTTCTTCATCCGTAACTCAGCAATAAACTCAAAACAACCAGCCATCCATATATTACAAAACCATCGCCACCAAACCGGACCAGAATCCACTAACAGTCAAGCAGGTCGTAAGTGCTTCCAACCCCCCCCACCCCTATTTTTGAGCAGCGTGTGTTTTTTTTTCTCCTCTTTCATGTTGGATTAACATTTGCTTTGAGGAACGGAGCAATCTTTATTAGAGGGGCATTTTTTCTTGCTCTGAAGACTTAATCCTTTTTTAATTGAACTGTTTTTGAATTGAACTGAACTGCCTGGCTGAATTGAAATGAATTGAACCCTGATGGGAAATTTGAGTTGTTTTTATTGATTTGTGGTACGCTTTTGTTAATATACATTGCCTTTGTTGAATTTTATATTGAATTGTGGTTTTCATTATCGTTCACTGGTTTCACTCAATGTGAGGGTCCATAACAGCAAATACGTATCCTTGATGGGTAAAATATATTATTCTGTATAAAATCATAAAAAATCTTACGTGTCAGGAGAGAAACCTTACTGGCACTCCAAAAGAAACCTGTAAGTCAAAATGTCACAATGTAAATTCTCTGCAAATAGTGCTATTATTTTTCTCTATTCTTTTTAACTCAGGCAGCTTCGTCAGACCAAGCAGAAAGCCTACAGAAGTGGGAACAGAGTCTTGTACAACCAGGCCAGGAACACTCTAAGGAGGTCAAAGCAGCAAAGAGATGCTACGCTGAAAAGCTAAATAACAGCTTTGCAGCCAACAACTCCCCCAATACTGCTGGTACTAAACAAGTGGCTGACGAGCTGAATGAATTTTATTGTAGTTTTGAAAATCCCACAGTCACACCTCTCCCCCGCTCCAACACAATCTTCAAAAACAGTCACCTTCCCCCTCTGACACACTGCCACCCCCTCTCTCTGACCCCTCACCTGCACGCAAGATCTGTGAAAAGGACGTGAGCCACCTTTTCCAAAGGCAGAAGATCAGGAAGGCTCCTGGCCCAGACGGTGTGTCTCCATCCTGCCTGAATGTCTGTGCAGACCAGCTAGCCCCCATCAGATCTTCAATAGATCACTGGAGCTGTGTGAAGTTCCCTCCTGCTTCAAACACTCCACAATCATCCCGGTCCCCAAAAAACCCTCCATCTCTGGACTAAATGATTACAGACCTGTCGCCCTGACATCTGTAGTCATGAAATCCTTTGAAAGACTGGTGTTGGCCCACCTGAAGGACATTACCAGACCCATGCAGTTTGCCTACAGGGTTAACAGGTCTGTGGATGATGCAGTCAACTTGGGACTGCATTACATCCTGTTCGTGGACTTCACAAAACTCACCCAGCTCACTGTACCACATTCACCTGTCAGTGGATCACAAACTTCCTGACTGACAGGAGTCAGCAGGTGAGACTGGGGAACATCACATCCAGCACCCGGACTATTAGCACTGGCGCCCCCCAGGAGTGTGTGCTCTCCCTCCTGCTCTCTGACCAACGACTGCACCTCAAGAGACCCATCTGTCAAACTCCTGAAGTTTGCTGACGACACAACGGCTATTGGCCTCATCCAGAACGGTGACGAGTCGGACAGGAGGTTGATCAGCTGGCTCCCTGGTGCGGCCAGAACAACTTGGAACTTAACACGCTCAAAACTGTGGAGATGATCGTGGACTTCAGAGGAGCCCCCCCACTCTGCCCCCCTTCACCATACTCAACAGCCCTGTGTCTGCTGTGGAATCCTTCAGGTTTCTGGGATCCACTATTTCCCAGGACCTGAAGTGGGAGCCCAACACTGACACTATCATCAAGAAGAGGATGTACTTCCTGCGCCAGCTCAGGAAGCTCAACCTGCTGAAGGACCTGCTGATCCACTTTTACACAGTTATCATCCAGTCTGTCCTCTGTGCATCCATCACTGTCTGGTTTGGATCTGCCACCAAAAAGGACAAGGACAGACTCCAACGGACAGTCAGGACTGCAGAATGTAAATGCTCTGTATTTGTATAGTGCCTTTCTAGTATTTTCAACCACTCAAAGCGCTTTTACGCTACATCTGCATTCACCATTCACACACATTCATTCATTGAGCCTAAGTGCTCAACAGAAACTAACATTCATACACTGGTGGAACAGCCAGAGGCAATTCGGGGTTCAATATCTTGCCCAAGGACACTTCAACACGCAGCCTGGAGGAGCCGGGGATTTCTTCCCACAAGCCATCACTCTGATGAACAGCTGATCACGGTGTCAGGAACAATTCTTGTTCAATAACCCAGTAACTCTGCCTCTAATCAGCCACTTGTTCACTGGATACCACATATTATTTATTTATAATTTTCTATTTCAGAGCTGTTCATACTGTTATATTGTCATATTGTAGATACTGTATACCAAATCCACCTACCTCAAGTCATTACTCCTGCACAAAATACTTATTTATTCCAGCATCCTTTGCACTATGCTTCATTGCTGTGCACATGTATGCATGTATATGTACCTGTACACCTCCATCCACCTCCGACATGTTCGTACTCCTGCATCCTTTGCACTCTGCTCGCTGCACCATTTGTCAATATGTCTATATTGTTTTTGTTCATAGTGTGTATATTTGTGTTGTCTACACTGAAGTCTGTCTGATTTTATTTTTATTATTGTGATTTTGAATTTTTGTAAGTACATCATGAGCAATGTACAATCCAGAGTCAAATTCCTCGTATGTGTAAACATACCTGGCAATAAAGCTGATTCTGATTCTAATATTCTTATATAATTTGCCTTGTCTATTCCATATTTATATATTTCTGCATTTATTTATGTCAATTATATGTTTGTCTACGTATAGCACCTTATCACCAAAGCAAATTCCTTGTATGTGTAAAACACTACTTGGCAATAAATCTCCTTCTGATTCTGAAACCATATGTTTTTCTTCCAATGCCACTTTCAAGTAGCCTATAGAAAAGGTCCTCATGCCAGATGGAATCAAAGGTTTTTTGGAAGTCAAAAAAACATGCATGTACCTTTCTTTTCTTAATGTTTAATTCCTGATCTATTAAAGTCTGGAGGGTAAATATATGGTCCGTTGTGCGGATATTTGGCAAAAAAGCAATTTGACATTTATGCAGAATATCTGGAATTCTGGAAAAGTTCCAGTTGATTGAATAGTTTTAGTATAGCCAATCTATATTCCATCAATACCACAAGCCTTTTCCTTTCAGAGACTGGATGACTTCTGTTAATTCTTGTTCTATTACAGGGTAATCTAGAGGGTTTGGGTTGTTTTTTATCACCGTGTTTTCCATTTTGTGAATATCTTGTACTGATCATAATTTTTTGTAATTTTACTGTATAATTCACTAAAGTGATTTATCACAGTATTTCCATCTTTGATCGCCACTTCATCCTACTGGGTTTACACTCTAAGGATTCTTCAGTTTCACAGAGCTGCTTCTTTGTGTGTTGTTCTTTCTTAGTTTTTAGGGTGTACTTGTATTGTTTCAGAGTGGCCTCATATTGACAGCGTATCTTGTGGTTATCTGGGTCCCTATGCTTTTCATTTGATCATTTCCTTTAAGTTTTCCCCAGGTTTTTGCATTCAGTGTCAAACCATTTGGGGCGGCTGTGGCTCAGGAGGGAGAGCGGGTTGGCCGTTAATCGGAAGGTTGGCGGTTCAATCCTGGCTCATTGCATGTTGAAGTGTCCTTGGGCAAGATACTGAACCCCGAATTGCCCCTGGCGGCTATTCCGCCAGTGTATGAGTGAGTGTGAATGTTAGTTTCCGTTTGAGTACTTAGGCTCAGTGTATGTACTGGTGAATGCAGATGTAGTGTAAAAGCGCTTTGAGTGGTCGAAAAGACTAGAAAGGCGCTATACAAGTACGGAGCATTTACATTTGTTTTTGTTAATTTGTTGAGGTTTTGGTTTGGAGTATTTCAAATTAGACAATGAAGCCAAATCTGATGAAAAATTTAATTGATTTTGTCAAGAATTATTACCAGAATTATTATGGGGAAAGGTTTCAGTTAGAAATAAATTAGTTAAATCATGCATGTTTTGATTTTCCAGTGCCTTTTGGTAAGCATGCACATGCTATCTGGGGTCCATCTGTATGAGTATGTGCTGTTAAACATTTCACAGGCACTAGAGGCTTTAGAGTTAGTCTGAGCTCTGAAAGACATTGGATCTAGATCTGTATGAAAAACTCTACCGTACTACTGCCAAGAGCTGAGCTGTAAGCACTCACAAAGATAACCAAATCCCTTTGCCATCATCTCCTGGACTCACAAAGCCAATTGGTCATGACCTAGGGGCTGGACCTAAAAGACATAGGCACCCCCCCAGACTACTATGGGATTAATACACTGCTCAAAAAAATAAAGGGAACACTAAAATAACACATCCTAGATCTGAATGAATGAATGAAATAATCTCATTAAATACTCCTTTCTTTACATAGTTGAATGTGCTGACAACAAAATCACACAAAAATTATCAATGGAAATCAAATTTATCAACCCATGGAGGTCTGGATTTGGAGTCACACTCAAAATCAAAGTGGAAAACCACACTACAGGCCGATCCAACTTTGATGTAATGTCCTTAAAACAAGTCAAAATGAGGCTCAGTAGTGTGTGTGGCCTCCACGTGGCTGTAGGACCTCCCTACAACGCCTGGGCATGCTCCTGATGAGGTGGCAGATGGTCTCCTGAGGGACCTCCTCCCAGACCTGGACTAAAGCATCCGCCAACTCCTGGACAGTCTGTGGTGCAACATGGCATTGGTGGATGGGGTGAGACATGATGTCCCAGATGTGCGCAATTGGATTCAGGTCTGGGGAACGGGCGGGCCAGTCCATAGCATCAATGCCTTCCTCTTGCAGGAACTGCTGACATACTCCAGCCACACGAGGTCTAGCATTGTCTTGCATTAGGAGGAACCCAGGGCCAACCGCTCTGAGGATCTCATCTCATTACCTAATGGCAGTCAGGCTACCTCTGGCGAGCACATGGAGGGCTGTGCGGCCCCCCAAAAGAAATGCCACCCCACACTATTACTGACCCACCGCCAAACTGGTCATGCTGGAGGCATGTTGCAGGCAGCAGAACGTTCTCCATGGAGTCTCCAGACTGTGTCACGTCCGTCACATGTGCTCAGTGTGACCCTGTTTTCATCTGTGAAGAGCACAGGGTGCCAGTGGCGAATTTGCCAATCTTGGTGATCTCTGGCAAATGCCAAACGTCCTGCACGGTGCTGGGCTGCAAGCACAACCCCCACCTGTGGACGTCGGGCCCTCATACCACCCTCATCGAGTCTGTTTCTGACCGTTTGAGCAGACACATGCACATTTGTGGCCTGCTGGAGGTCATTTTGCAGGGCTCTGGCAGTGCTCCTCCTGCTCCTCCTTGCACAAAGGCGGAGGTAGCGGTCCTGCTGCTGGGTTGTTGCCCTCCTACGGCCTCCTCCACGTCTCCTGATGTACTGGCCTGCCTCCTGGTAGCGCTTCCATGCTCTGGACACCACGCTGACAGACACAGCAAACCTTCTTGCCACAGCTCGCATTGATGTGCCATCCTGGATGAGCTGCACTACCTGAGCCACTTGTGTGGGTTGTAGACTCCGTCTCATGCTACCACTAGAGTGAAAGCACCACCAGCATTCAAAAGTGACCAAACAAGCATAGGAACTGAGAAGTCGTCTGTGGTCACCACTTGCAGAACCACTCCTTTATTGGGGGTGTCTTGCTAATTGCCTATAATTTCCACCTGTTGTCTATTCCATTTGCACAACAGCATGTGAAATTGATTGTCAATCAGTGTTGCTTCCTAAGTGGACGGTTTGATATCCCATAACCCATTTAGTTCCCATAACGAGAGGTCTCATTGTACCAAGTCAGTCTTACTCTCCCTACAAGGCAGCTGCAGATGGATTGTGGTGATTCAGCAACATGTGCTTCCCACCAACTGTCCTGAACAACTTGAAACCTAACTCAGAATCAACCACTATGGGACAGGAAAACACACAATGTTATGGCTGTGAAAGCACACTGAGTAGTCTGCTTTGTTTCGCTTGGAACCTCAACGGAGGTGATACGAAGAAAGTACCAGGTAGCAGGTACAAGTACAAATCTTTCCTGAGCGATTGTGGTGCAGGCTTCCCCAAGTGCAGGTTAAAGTGTGGTGGCTCATCCTCCTGCCCACCCATATTTATCAACATGAATACCAATTATTGTTTGTAGAATGACAGAATGACAGCACAACTGTGGAGAGAGAGCGCGAGAGAGCGAGAGAGGGAGTGACCGAGTGAGAGGAGGTGCTGGGCGAATGCGCTGCCCATTTTAGATAGTAAGAAAATGCAGTCAGCGTTGATAATGTGGTGGGCGCCACAAATAAATCAGTGTGTTGGAAACGCCTACTGTAGAGGTCATCCAGCTTGATCTTTGCCTTTATTAAGGCGAATGTGTAGTAAATTTAAGTAAGTAAAATTAATTAATGATATTGCTGAAGGCTGGCAATATATTCAATTCAGTTTTATTTATATAGCACCAAATCACAACAACAGTTATCTCTGAGCGCTTTTCATAAAAGAGCAGGTCTAGACCGTAAAAAAAAAATTGGATAAACACTGACTTTTTATGAGGAAAATGCAAAAGAAGTGACCACAATACGCCAGAGGAGAGAAAAAGAGGAAAAAGAAGGAGAAAGAAATAGAAAGAAGGAAAAGAGATACAGTTTGAAGAAGGAGCTCAGAAAACAGAGCATCAAACTGAAGAGAAACAAAAGAGGAGAGAACAAAAACAAACAAAAAGAGGATAGAGGGACTCAAGCAAGTTATAGCAAACTACTGGACACTGAAATCAGTAAGTTTTTGCATTTATTACCATAAAACAAGTCCCAACTGAAACACTCAAGCTAATAGCTAACGAGCTAACACTGTACTGTGGTTACCTAGCAACGGCATCAAACAGCAGTAGTGCTTTTTAAACACAGAACACAGAAGCTTGAAGATCAACAACTGTTTCATGATGTCTCCACACTCTGAAACCATTGACTACCCCCCAGCTATCAAAAGCAAAACTGCAAGGGAAAAATATAAACAAACATTACTTTGAGAAACATCAGAAATCCTGTTCCTGGACCACTACAAAGATGGAAGATCCTGCAATTTAATCTTCCGGATGGATGAACCATGTGCCTGGCTGAATGTGTTAAGCTCTCATTACCCAGCAATTAAGAGAGCAGGCATTCGTAATGGATGGAAAATAAGTGTACTGGAAGAAAATGACTCTGACACCAGCAAAATAACAGTAAACCTGTTCAAAAATGGAACTGCCACGATACAAGGTGACCTAAGACAGTTTCTGCTATGAGAGCTTTCTGCTATGAGACTGAGAGCTGAGAAGGAGAAGGAGGTCCTCACAAGCATCGCTCCAGCCCTGGGAGTCAAACTGTCCTGTTCTGTCCCTGCTCCAGAGAGACAGCCTGCTGATGCTGACACTGATCCTCTCCTGCTACAGCAGTCTGAGGCCCTGGACATCATGAGAGAACACTTCTCCCAGATGGAAATAGAACTGGTACAGATCAGAGAGCAGCTGGACCAACTGCAGCAGCCTACTACTCCTACTGTCAGTGACTTCCAGGCCAAGAAAGAACAGGACAGTGTCAACTCACAGTTGAGAGAGTTTCAACAAGAACTAACTCGTCAGAGAAGACAGCTGGATCATCTCAGTGAGGATGTGAAGGAACTTAGGAAGGACAGAGACAACTGCAGAACTGAGTTGGCTACACTGAGAGAAGAGCTACAGGACAGGGGCAGGCTCAGTCTACAAGCCAGACTGAACTCCACACAACCCCCTGTGCCCGCCTCTCAGATCCAGACCACATCCAGCCAAACTCTCACTACACCTGCTGAAGGACAACACAGCCCTTTCCTCGAGGACTCCCCCCTCTCATGCAGCCTGGTGCAGACTCTAATCGCCCCCCCCGTACCTACCAGTTGCCTCCATACACACATCCCAAGCCAAGAGACCAGTCACAACCCTGCATCTGTCCAAGGCCCGGCCTCTGGCCAGCCTCCTGCTAGGAGCTCCAGACCTGAAACCACCACCACAGCTCCACATCCAGACCTGACTGCTGAGTCTGAACAAACACACACAGGCAGAAGGGCTGACATTATCCTCCTCTTAAGGTCCCAGCAGGACAGACTGGCAGACTCTCTGAGGAGAGTCATTGAGCAAGCCTCCACCAACTTTCCTACCAGCAAAATAGTCATATCCACACTGCTGCACAGGAGAGACTTCCACCCCCACACTATTCACAGAGTGAATATCAGACTCTCCAGGGACTGTGCCCTCAAACCCAATGTGTTCTTGGTCCACCACCCGACCCTGCACCTGAACTGCCTGTATGATAAACTACACCTACACAGAAATGCAGTCCCCATCCTTGCTAGGACCCTGAATGATGTTACTCTTGGAAGGAGCCCTACTACCACTCCAAGGGGTAACCACACAACGCAGACCCACACAGACCTCCAGGACCTCCTAGACCATCCAGACCTCCACCATACATCCACCCCCGGCCGTCAGAGAGGACGGCCAGGGCACCAAACCCACCGTATCACCAACATCACAACCCGCTTTTTACAGTTTTTACAATTTTTTCTTTTTACATTTTCTTTTGTTACTAGTATTACTTTTTAATATCTAGTTTACTATTATTTTTATTTGTTTTTTTAAGATGTTTGTCTAATTTTTGAACAGATTACACGTTGAAATCGTTTACAATAACATGTTGGAACATTCAAGGTCTGAGATCATCAGCTTTTGGTTTAAAGAGCAGAAATCCAGATTTTAATAGAGAGTTAAAAGATTCTGACATCATAGTTTTACAGGAGACAGGGTGCAGAGAAGATGTTTCCACTGGTCGTCCTCACAGCTACACTGAGATTATTATACCATCAACAAAAAATCCCACAATAACCGAAGGCAGAGATTCAGGAGGCACGATTATATGGTGTAAATCAGAACTGAGCCAGTCCATCACAGTTATTAAAAAAGAAGAATCTTATATATGGTTGAAAATTAACAAACAGATGATCTGTACTGAGCACCATGTCTACATGTGTGCCATCTATATACCTCCATCAGAATCCCCCTACCACAACCCAAATATTTTCTCTATTCTTGAGGAGGAAGTTAACCATTATAAAACCATGGGAAATATATTACTCTGTGGGGACTTGAACGCTCGAACAGGGGAAAGAGCTGACACTATGAACACCCAGGGAGACAAACACTTACCTGGAAGCACCTGCTTCCCCCTCCCTGAATGTCCTGCTAGAAAGAGCTTTGACAAGCTTACTAATACAAGCGGTATGCAGCTTTTACAGCTCTGCCGTACGCTGGGTCTATACAGGGTCAACGGCAGGCTATGAGAGGACTCTCTGGGTCGCTACACTTACATCTCAGCTCTTGGCAGTAGTACGGTAGATTATTTCATTACAGATCTAGATCCAATGTCTCTTAGAGCTGTCACAGTCAGCCCCCTCACACCCCTCTCAGACCACAGCAAAATCACTATCTATCTGAAAAGGGCTCAGTCCAAGTCTGGGGCCCCTAGTTCCTGTGAACTGTTTAACAGCACATACCCATACAGATGGACCCCAGACAGCATGGGGGCTTACCAAAAGGCACTGGAAAATCAAAACATACATGATTTAACTCATTTATTTCTAACGGAAACATTTCCCCAGAATAATTCTGGTGTAAATTCTGCTGTGGACAAAATCAATTCAATATTTCATCATTTGGCTTCATTGTCTAATTCGAAAGCCTCCAAACCAAAACCTCAACAAATGAACAAAAACAAATGGTTTGACACTGAATGCAAAAACCTGAGGAAAACTTAAAGGAAATGATCAAATGAAAAGCATAGGGACCCAGATAACCACAAGATACGCTGTCAATATGAGGCCACTCTGAAACAATACAAGTACACCCTAAAAACTAAGAAAGAACAACACACCAAGAAGCAGCTCTGTGAAATTGAGGAATCCTTAGAGTCCAACCAGTTCTGGGAGAAATGGAACAACCTAAACAAAACCCAGCAGGATAATCACTTTAGTGAATTATACAGTAATATTACAAAAAATGATGATCAGTACAAGATATTCACGAAATGGAAAATTCTGGAGGCGGTGATTAAAAAACAACCAAAACCCTCTAGATTACCCTGTAACAGAACAAGAATTAACAGAAGTCATCCAGTCCCTGAAAGGAAAAAAGGCTTGTGGTATTCCTCAACGAAATGATCAAATACTCAGACCATAAAATCAGATTGGCTATACTAAAACTATTCAATACTATTCTAGCAACTGGAACTTTTCCAGACATAAATCCCAATAAATGAACCAAATAACTACAGAGGAATATGTGTATCCAGTAACCTGGGAAAAATATTCTGCAACATCATTAATAAATGCCAAATTGTTTTTTTGCCAAATTGCCGCACAACGGACCATATATTTACCCTGCAGACTCTAATTGATCAAGAATTAAACATTAAGAAAAGAAAGGTATATGCCTGTTTTGATTCCATCTGGCACGAGGGCCTTTTCTATAGGCTACTTGAAAGTGGCATTGGAGGGAAAACATATGATTTGATTAAGAACATGTATACAAAAAGTGAATGTGCCATAAAGATTGGAAACAAACAAACAGCATTCTTCTCCCAGGGCCGGGGAGTGAGGCAGGGATGCAATCCCAGTCCAGTTCTCTTTGATCTATATATCAATGAATTAGCAAACCAATTAGAGAGTTCCACAGCAACTGGCCTCCTCCTGAACGACACAGAGATCAGAGGTCTGCTGTATGCAGATGACTTGCTCTCACCTACTAAAGAAGGTTTGCAGCAGCACCTTAATCTCCTGATTCTGGCAGAGATTCTGCCAGACCTGGGCCCTGACAGTAAACACAGCAAAGACTAAGATAATGATCTATCAGAAACAATACAGAAATCAGGTTACACACAATTTCTATTTAGACACCACTAAATTACAACACACAAAAAACTACACTTACCTTGGCCTTAACATTACATTAAATTTCAAAATTCCAATTTGTACTAGAACCAATAATTCTTTATGGTAGCGAAATTTGGGGATCAAAACATATTAATGAATTTGACAAATGGGACAAAACAATCATAGAATCTTTCCATACTGTGTTCTGTAAGAGCATCATGCAGGTGAAGAGAAAGACACCAAATAACCTGTGCAGAGCTCAGCCAATACCCCCTCCTACTAAAAATACAGAAAAGATCACTTAAATTTTACAATCACTTAAAATCAGTTTCACAAAGCCATAACATACCAGGAGCTGAAACCAGAGAAGAGTCCCCTCAGCCATCTGGTCCTGAGGCTCTCTGCAGTAAGCCTCTAGACAAAAACATTTTTTGTCTATTAATATATACACACACGTTACTGTTTTATTTATTTATTTTAATTTTAATATATTTTTTAACACACACTTACTGTTTTATTTATTTATTTTATTTTTAATATATATTTTTTTAACACACACACACACTCACACACACTTACTGTTTTATTTATTTATTTTATTTTATTTTTTAACACACACACACGCTGTTTTATTTATTTTATTTTTAAAATATTTTTTTAAACTCACACACTTACTGTTTTATTTATTTATTTTTAATATATATATTTTTAACACACACACACACTTACTGTTTTATTTATTTATTTTAATTAAATTTTTAATATTTGTTATTTTTTTAACACAAACACACATACGCTTTGATTACTTTACGCTTTGATTACTTTATGCTTTAATTACTTGTTTAATGAAATGTATGGGGTTGATTGTTCTTATGTTGTATGTATGATGCTTTGGCAATGTTGTTGTTATACATTCATGCCAATGAAGCTCATTTGAATTGAATTGAATTGAATTGAATTGAATTGTTGGGGGGGGGGGGCAACAGAGACAAAGAGGGAGGGAAGGGAGGCAGCCTACACAATATCCACACAGAGGTACAGACAGTAAAGGTGATTTTGCTATAGACTAAATGAAAAATGGTACAGATATTTACAGTAGTGTTTATGATAATAATCGTAATGTTAATGATTATAATAATTATAATAACGATACTAATCATTGCAGAGGGTGTCGAGCAGGAACACAGGGTCACCGGGTGACTCACAACCACAGATCCAGACTCCACAGCTCCAGAGCCAGAAACACCTGCAGGAAGTGATAGGAGGAGAGAGGAGAGGGACAAAAAAGCACAAGACTACGGGAAAGGGGAGAAGTTGTGTTAGTAACATGCATTAATGGGATGAGGTTGCATACAGAGGGAGAGAAAGTAGATGTGATGTGTGATGGAAATTTGATATTTTACTCTGTTTACTGTTTCACCCTGCATACTTCATTAGAATAGACCAGTGTTTCATTGTGTGGTATTTGATTATTTTATTATGTTACAGCTAGGTGAAGTTTCCCATGGGTTAGAATTTTGTTAGAGATTTTTCTTATCAGACTGTCCTTGATAGGCCTTCATCTCAGGACAGCTGGTCCCTACTCCCTTCCTCCCTTGGATAGCTGCGTAATACCTGTGGTGGGAATTGCGTGTTTAAATAAACAGCTCAGGCAAACACTTGTCTTTCTGTGAGTTTTATTCAAGTCTTCTGCAGAAGGACTCACAGCAAAACACATACACCATGTACATGTATGCTCGAATGAGTGAGGAGAGCTCCGTGAGCCTGTTATTTATCCAGCTTTAGGGTCAATCATATCATCCCACAGAAACACATTGTGCCTGAAGTCTGGATAACACAGAGAACACAGATATTTTGACTGTTACGTTTACACAGATTCAGTACCACATCACAGATAAGTCTCCCTGAGTCCAGGGTTACATGCAATATGTTTGGAATTCCCATTACATACCCTTACAGTATAAAGTCACCTGTTTCTTCACTGGCTCTTTGTCTTACACTCTGCAGACTGTTTGCACTCTGTATATTTGTCTGACCCTTTGCAAAGAATAAAACCCTTATAAGACGTCTGAATTGGACTCTTTATTTCAGAAGACTCACTAAAGGACATATTTCCATTTCAGGAGAGAGGAGCTCAGTGCATCATGGGAAATCCCCCGGCAGTCTAGGCCTATAACAGCATAACTAAGAGATGGTTCAGGACTCACCTGAGCCAGCCCTAACTATAAGCTTTATCAAAGAGGAAAGTCTTAAGCCTCCTTTTAAATGTGCTTGATAGCTGAACGCTCTGGCTCCCATTCTACTTTTGGAGACTCACAAGTAACCCTGCATTCTGGGAGCACAGCGCTCTGGTGGGGTAGTAAGGTACTATGAGCTCTTTAAGATAAGATGTTGCCTGACCATTAAGAGCTTTGTAGGTGAGAAGAAATATTTTAAATTCTATTCTGGATTTTACTGGAAGCCAACGCAGAGATGCTAAGACAGGAGAAATGTGATCTTGTTTCCTGGTTCCTGTCAGAACACGTGCTGCAGCATTCTGGATCAGCTTAAGAGCAGCCTGATAATATAAGGAATTGCAGTAATCCAGCCTAGAAGTAACAAATGCATGGACTAGTTTTTCTGCATAATTTTTAGACAGGATGTTCCTGATTTTAGTTTATGGTTTACCATTTACAATGTGTGCTTCCATGGGAGCTGCCATAGTTGTGTGACGTCATTTGGCTGCTACTCCTGAAGTCGGGATACATATTTTTTTCACAAGTAGAAATCCAATTTCAAGTGGTGTTCCAGGATAGTTTTTCTAATTGGAGGTCGAAAATTTCCGAGTTGCCTGGAAGGCAGCAGAAGTCTGCTTCTCTAGGGCCTCTCAGGCCTTTTTAGCAATTTATTGTAATAAAGAAATTTTATTAATCCTACCATTTTATCCTGCGTTCAGGGTCGCAGGAGGCTGTAGCCAATCCCAGTTTACATTGGGCGAAAGGCGGGGTACACCCTGGACAGGTCGCCAGTAAATTGCAGGGCCACACATAGACAGACAAACTCATTCACACCTAAGCTGCCCTATTAAAATAAATACATCTTTGTATATTTTGAAACACGTCTCTGCCTCTTCAGTAACTTTCCTGTGTGCCTTTTTCTCTTTATTCTCCTTCATATCATCAAAGTTCAAATAGTATTTCCTGGGGTGCAATTCCCTAGGTGGTGTAGTTTGGCTTTCATTCAATTCTCTACTTCCTGGTTCACCATGCCACACAAGGTAAGTATATAGAATATAAAGACAAAGGGTTAACATGGAGAACTCTTTCATGTGATGCATTCCATTTGACATGGGAAGTCGGAATATCCGAGTTCAAAGTCAGAAATTTCAAAGGGAACGCCCCCTTAAGCCGACTTAGAACGTTGGGAGAACCGCACTACCCTAACTTTGTGATCCAAGATGGCTGCTCTGAGTATCAACAGTTGTGAAAGCTGTAGTTTATACTGTATATTAGCACTGCTGGCCAACTGCTGTCTGTGGACGTGTTGCCGAGCGAGGTTTTCAACTCAGGTGTGATGTCATTCTCAGCTCCAACCTCCGACTTCTAAGGTAAATGAAACGCACCAATAAATGGGGCTTACTGTGAAAAGCAACAAATGTTTTATGAAGCTGACTTGGAGCTGAGGAGATCTGAGTAAAGGAATAAGTGGAGACCAGCAGAGAGGTGTAGGTCCTCTTTATTTTAAAGAAAAATCAAAGGTAAAGCACCAACTCATCCAAGAAGGAACAGTACAGCAAGGGTAGAACGGGGGAGGATGATGTGTGCAAAGCACGACTCAGGTCATTTACTTTCACTCAATTAAGTAAGCAGACCTTCCAATCATTCCTAGATCACACTGATCAGCTGCAGATAACATTTGAATAGTTTCATTCACCAAAATGAGAAACTGAAAAAAATGGCACTTTACAAAACCATTTCAACACAAAAAGTAAACAGTATATTGTCCTCTCCAATCACAGTCACTATCCTCTATACCACTGAATGTGACATGAAAGACTAGACATATATTGATCTACAGAACGTCGTGATTTCATTTTCAATATGTTATAGAGAAATGCAGCTGGGTGGAGTACACATCACCACCTCTGTTCTCAGTAGGGCGTGCTAACAAGGACTCTCTACAGCGTGTGTTCATGTTGCTTACATATGGTACAGATGATGGTAAACCTAAACCTGCTCCACAGGAAGTAGATTTTCATTTATTCCTAAGACATTAATCAGAAGGGCATGTAAATGTAGACAGACAGTAGTGAGAACACAATTCTTGTTAGACCAGAGGGCAAATTACCACAAGCCACTAAGCAGACACGAGTAGTAATTGTCAGTGACCAGGCTTCCCCCCAGTGCAGCAGACATTAGAAAGTCCTAATCCTAATGCAACGCAGTCCCTATGATTTACAGTCGTAGGCAACATTATGCATCATTCATATAGGTTCAGAGAGAGTCATTATGCTACTTATTATGTATATTTGTAATGACATCTTTTAGTGCCAATATAAAAAGTACTGTGACTTTGATAACGTGCAGAAAAAGATGTGCCGACTTATACTAGTAGCCATTAGGGGTGTGATGAGATCTTGCTTCAAGAGATTTCTCAGGTTAAAAGTTGTCATGCGAGACACAAGCAATTGACATTGTTCAGATGCTGTCCCCCCACACATTGATTTTCTTACACAGTGAAAAACAAATGTATGACTGATAACGTCAACTCGCAGAGCTAATCAACTCCGCCCAGCTGATGCAACATCGGCGTACACCGTGACAGTAAACAAGTGTACTTGTGCTGTGAGTCCAGACAGTGTGTGACCGAGTGGTAATGTGGCTGGTAGAATTTTGCAATTTGAACATCTAAAACTGAAGCGTAACCTTGCTGTGTTTGGGACTGTGAGCTGCACTTTATCAGAGCTGCTGAAGTTGACATGTGGGGATTTGTGGTGAGATTTCTGCCTGATCACAAGTGTTGTCGGTTAGTTATGATTTCACATGCAACATGCAGTCCCAAACTGTGTTGGTGAAACGGTCTGAAGGGGATATTACTAGCGGAGCAAAAACGTTATGCACATCATCAGTATAGGGTAGGTAGTAACTAACTAACTAAGATGGCACTGCATATAGCTGCCTTGGTGTTTGGTGCGCTTTGTTTTGTTTTGTTTTTGTGTTAATTCAGTTTTTGGCTGTGATTCCCGGAGCTCATGAACATCAGGGAACAACTCCAGTGGATCTATTTCCCACTTTTCTTGCATCATCAGTGGAATTATTGAACATTTTGGTGAAGGGCACTCTTGCTGTTGTTCGGGCGGTGAAGCGCCGCAGGAGAGGAAAAAGAGCCAGGTCGCTCGTGCATCTCCGCCGGAGGGGACTCCGCACACCGCTACCGACAATATTTCTCTGCAAAGTACGCCCACTGTGCAACAAACTGGATGAACTTCAGCTTCTGGTGGGGAAAAACTTTTATTCATCTTCTGTTCTGTGCTTCACGGACTCCACGCTGCAGCTGGCTGGCTTCCAACTCTACAGAGTGGACTCGACACAGAACTCTCCAGCAAAACAAAAGGTGGAGGTGTCTGTTTTTATATTAAAGGAGACCTATTGTTGGTTACGTATTGTAACTATGAGTTTAGGCGTAGCCCTCTAAGAGCTGTCGCTATTGGGTTCATCCCCGTGCGCATGTGCAGTCCTGAAGATTTCTTTCGTGCCCATGTGCCGTGCACGGGCCTCTCCCAGGTCCACAAATTGTGTATATAATACCGGCGAGACCTGCTCCCAATAGGTCAGCTTTTTTAATTCTGCCGACGCTGGTGGGACCATTCGGCCCACAGCTTAGAGGGCTACGCCTGTACTCATAGAATCTGGGGTTACAATACGTAACCAACTGTTTTGTTGAGCTGTCGCTATTGGGATAAGGGCGAAGCCAGATGTAGTCAATGCCCACCACCAGCAGTCATAAGCATTAACACACCAGTGTGTAGCACCCTAATCACACAATGATATGATAAGAGACCAAAATATAGATCATTGTTTCTGTCTGGTCTCAAACCAGGAACCTCCAGTACGGAAGGCGACAACAGAAACTGCGATACACGGTGATTGCCATCCGTGTTAAACCAGATAACAGGATGGCTGAACAGATCACTCACATTCCTTACACCTGCTGCTGTGAGGGAATTACAACGAGAGTTACGTATTGTAACCAGTCCCAAAAATAAGCAGAGCAGGTGCGAGAGTGGAACAACACACACACACGACACAGCAACGAGAGCGCCCAGAGTAAAAGCACACACAGACGAACACTGCAGGCTTATGTTGAGGGAACAGTAAGGACGGTTGTTATGCATTGTGGTAGTCCAACTGGAGCGCAACTAAGACTGAGGAGAGCCCCAACAGCCCATGGCAAGAGGAGCCTTTACCAGCTCCTTTACAGGGAAGCCTATGTGTGCGTAATGTGCCCTGAGCCAGCAGCGTCGCACCTGGTCTCCAGAACATTCAGTACCGAGTGCGTTAGGGAAAACCCAGATGCATCACTTAGATAGAAATGGATGAAGAGGCAGGGTGAAGCCCATGATGCCGCTGTGCAAATATCTTCCACAGCCATCCCGCTGAACAGCGCTGTGGAGGATGACATGGCTCTTGTCGAGTGCGCCAGCACGGCTCTTCTGTCTACCAGCAGCTGGAGGAAGGACAGAACATGAGATAAGGGACACGAGACGGGGTCTCTTTCCACGCACCAGTGCTGAAAAGCGGACCACTTTGTTCTATAAGAAGCAGTAGTGGATGGAACTCTAGCGCCTTGGATGGTGCGCACTACATTAGGGGACAATCCTAGTCTTTCAAGGCGCTCCCGTTCAGGCCCACAAACGCTGACCTATCACTGGGAAGTGAAGGATGGAGCCATCCAGCTGTGAGAGCGCGTCTCTGCGCCACGGAAGCTGCCACGGTTTCCCTGACAGCAGCTGAATCATCGCTGGAAACCATGATGTGCTCGTGTACGAGAAATTGCTCTAACGCTACTCTGCTCTCTCGAAGTGACTGCTATGCAGCGCTGAAGAAAAAAGTGGAGCAGATCTCTGGTTTCACCGGTATTATATACCCAATTTGCGGACCTGAGAGAGGCCCATGCGTGGCACAGAATACTGTATAATTCTGCACTGAAGATTTCTTGAAATTTTTGTTAAAATCTTGTCTTGATCTCGTGATCATGATCATGTCTTGTCTCATGAGCTAAGTGTCTCGTTACACCCTTAATTAAAATGATTGCCTTGTACAACCAGCAGGTTCTAAATGTTGGTCTGCATGGTTGTGTCTTCACGTCTGAGATAAATCAAAAGAAATCAAAAAGAAATCAAAGCCTATAATCATGCTTTTTTTAATTGGTTAAAAAAATACTCTCTCTTTTCTTAATGGATATACAGCCTGTGTCACAGTATTAACAAACATTAGTGTTAGGAAACACTACAAAATACTTTGAACCTGTTGCTTTATTGAAATTTATCTGATTCTTACTGTTTGACTCCTCTTACAGACTGATCATTTGGCTAGCTGTCTCAGTACAAAATGCAGAAAAATGTTCAATCATGTGCAGTATAGCATACTGCAGTAGAAGCATTTTGGACTGAGATTGCAGTCAGCATCATCATCTTACAATAAGTAAGAGCAGTAAGAGCTACAAGAACAGCTGTCTGTTGGCAACTCACAAATATTTGGCCACCAGTTTTTTATCACTTAAACATCAGTGCTATGTCCTTTAACAGTTCAGTCTAAGTAAACATTATGATACCACATGGGTTGATATGAGAGTTAGAGCTCTATTCACTGCTTTTTTTTTTATAGGTTCTGACCGTTTGGCTGTCATCACTCCTCCTCTCCATACTGGCCATGAAGTGGTCCCTTCATAAAGTGCATCCTCCTTCAGAAGCAATGCTGCAATGGTCTTGTAGCTTATAATACTAATTCTGGGAAGTCCAGGTGTGCTCATGTAGCCACAACATGGAGCATTACTCATTATGTTTACATGCACCTGGTTAGGCCAAGAAGGTGAACACGTTACACGAGCAGCAACCAGGTGTCAATGTCAATGCAGGGTGCAGAGCTGGCCTGTTCCTGGGAAGCAATGAGGTAATTTCCTGGACTGCGCCGTTATGCTTTGTTTGTACAACTATGAGCATGCGCATAGGCATTTATGCTTAGCACGTTGTTTGTTGCAGTATTCTGTGTCATCGAGTCATTCAGAGGAACATGGCTGCGAGCACTGCCCTAAAGCTCCTCAGTGCTGAGGATGCATCGATCTGTTTACAGCTAAAAAGACAAAAGCGATGCTAGTCATGTGCCAGAATCAGAATCTGTTTAATGAACAGTAGTGTTTGAAAAAGTGAGTGTGTAAAACCAATTGCTTGTGCACATGGTTCGCTGCTTTAACTCAGATACTTACCTGATCCTAACCATCCGTAAAGTGTTCAGCAGGTAAGATTCAGTGTAGTGCATTGCATTGGAAAGTATGCCCTTTAGCCTTCTCTCAAACGTGACCTAACATGGTCACATGTGGTTTGTGTGTTCATATCTGAGGCATTTGATTATAAGAAAGGATTGGACCTGGAACAAGCACTGGGGCTCTCTCTATGGCTACAGCTTCATCAGCACATCGACAGAGATTCGTGGTCAGTCATGTAACAGCAGGATGTCACTGCTGCAGCTGAACACAGCAGGATGCTTCACAGGAAACAGAGGACAGGCTTTAAGGGCTGGGTACGGGTCCAAGGTCACAGCGAGGTTAGTGTGTAAACTGGGAGGAAATTAGATATAGTGTGGAAAACAGGTAAGTGACTTGTGATTGTGTCTGTTGGGTCAATTCATTTTCAATTCACTCAATTCCAACAGTGGTTTTAATTTGCACTGTTGGTACATATGAAGTCAGGGACCGACTATTTTAAAATTTTCAAACCTTCTTCCAATCAGATAAACTAATAATAGCAAATAATGAAGTTTCATCCCTCAGTATTTGATCAAACAAAATGGTAAATAATTTAAAATAAGAATTAGTATTGTAATATTTTACATTTCCAAAAACTACATTTATGTATTTATTAAATACTATAATATTTCACATTTCAAAATTTGTGTAAAGCACAGAATTATTAAGAAATTAGAAAATGAAGAATGAAGTCTCTTTTGTGTGTTTATGGACATGTGTTTCATGTCCATAAACTAGGATTTCAGTTTATATTTCAAAAGGCGTAAATGGAAAGTGAGTTGACCCATGATGTTTCAGTTTGCACTTATGAGGTGTCTGGGTTGTCTTCTGCAGGTTCAAGAGCCTCTTGTGGTTTGTACATGAAGGTGAGAAGGAACAAAGCCACATCATAAGAGCACCAATAGGCCGTGTGTGAGGTCACTGCTGACCAGTAGCGACTCTCCACCAAGCCCTCCCGCAGCTCAAAGTCGATGCGTCTCTCCAGTTCCACTGGAACACAGAGAATGACAGATTAGTATCCAGCTGCGTCAGAAGAAGATGTTTTACTTAGTAGTTCTCTGAGCCCTGCTGGACTCAACATGATGAGTATATACTGACACTGGCAATGTACAGTATGTGCAGGGTCTACTGCTCAGAAGACATTAATGGGTATGATGTACTGTAATCTGCAGGTATATTTATCTTAGTTTTTCACTAAAAGCATAGTACTTACACGAGGTGCTGTCCATGACAGCTGAGGTGGACTGGGACATGGCAGGCTCCACCTCCTGCCTCTCTTCCTCTATTTCTTTGTCCTTTTCATCGATCTCAGCGACCGATGCTCCTTCCTCTCCTGATGCCACGTTTTCCACTTCAGAGACTCCACCCTCAGAATCTGATGGCTCTTCCTCCACTCCGCCCACCTGGCCACTGGAACGGGAAAAGCGGGAAAACAGGATTCCTCCGATTCCCTTTCCAAGACTTGCAGCACCTGAGGGGCAGTAAGATTCATGCATCATGGAATTCATTCATCTAAGTTACCAATACAGAGTAAAACATGTCAGAAGTAGGGCTGCACGATTTGGAGAAAAGGTCATATTGCAATTATTGTGGACAATATTGCGATTGTGATTTGATTATAATTGAACAAATGGTACTATGAGTCTACTTGCTTAATTATCAAGGAATGTGTGAAATACTGATATTCTGAAATGTGTATTTCTCAACTTGAACAAAGTTAAACAATACAATAACTATAACTAGTAAAACAGAACAGGGGGAGTGTGTTGCTCTACAGAGGAGGCGGCTAGAGGTATATTGGCACACTGGCACACAATGTACTCTAACCACTGCACTGAGTCTTTATCCACAACCTGGAGGAGGAACAGTACATGAGTGTATTAAATAAAGAGTATAATGTTTAGTTAATAGTATACTGTTAGTATAACAATAATATACTACATTCATTATAATTTCATATAATAGTATACTGTTTTAGCACTAGTTGAATATTAAATCCAGTTCCAGCTGTTTCATTTCTGTGGATTGTTTTTATTTATTTAATTAGTCTCTAATTTGTTAATGTTAAGTACTAACTTATCAATAATCATATTGTTCAACATTTAGTGATTTGCTGTAGCACATCAAACTTTTGTTAAGCTCCCCCCATCCAGCCTATGATTCGGTCGGTTGACGACAAGCACATCGGCTCTGTGAAAAGTTGAACATGTTGAACAACAAAAGGCACAGATACAACAGATACAGCAAAACCTTCCTGTTTTCTTCTGTCTTATTGCTTCAGTGGCTGCCGACATCTCTCTGTCTCTGTCACAGAGCGGCCGCCAGCATTTCTCTCGGTGCTCCGATGGCGCATCCAACTATGTTTTGAACGATTAGTGGCGGGGCGGGGGGTTAAGGTAGGTTTTTGTTTTATTAAAAGGTACTGCTTATAAATAATTTTTCTCATTGCACTTAGGCTTATCTGTCTTTAGAGGCACATGAGAGAGCTCGGTGCACACAGAGAAGAGAGTGTCACAAACGTACACCAAGTGGAGAAAACACTCCACTTCAGGCCGTACATCCTCCGTGTGGACGGGGCCCTGAAGCTGAGGAGGGTCTCGACTGCTCCGGCTGTTAGACCCGCCTCTAGGTACTGTGCCCCCTCAGGGGCCAGACCCACAGTCGCCATACGGCGGGGCAAGGTGAAGAACCCGGTCCTGCGCCTGGGACAGCAGGTCTCTCCTCAGAGGGACCTGCCACGGCGGGCTGTCCAGGAGCGACATGATGTCCGAGAACCACACCCGGGTTGGCCAGAACGGCTACGAGCAGTAGGCCGACATTGTCCTGGCGGACCCACTCCAGAACCCCCGGGAGCAGAGCGACTGGGAGAAAAGCGTACAGACGTAGCCTCGGCCACGAATGTACCATGGCGTGGTTGTCAAATCCCATACTACCCCTAGGAACGTAGTCCGTTGGGTGGGCGCCAGCACACTCTTCTTTGCGTGGAGCCTCAGCCCTAAACGCAGCAGATGAGCCAGAACGACATCTCGATGCCGAACCGCCAACTCTCGAGACTGGGCTAGGATGAGCCAGTCGTCGATGTAATTGAAAATCCGGATGCCCTGGAGCCTCAGCGGGGCCAGTGCTGCATCCATACACTTGGTGAATGTGCGAGGGGAAAGTGCCAGGCCGAATGGAAGAACCCGATACTGGTAAGCCACACCCCCGAAGGCGAACCTCAGGAACTTCCTGTGAGAAGGACAGATGGAGACGTGGAAATAGGCGTCCTTTAGATCTATCGTGACGAACCAATCCTCGGATTGGATGTGCATCACCATGGCGGGGATGGTGAGCATCTTGAACCTGCCCTCCATCCTTCTTGGGGACTATGAAGTACCGGCTGTAGAACCCGGCGTCTCTGTCTGGGGGGGAGACACATTCCACGGCCCCTTTCCTCAGCAGAGTAAGAACTTCCTGTCTCAACACCGGACCTTGCTCCGGGCGGACCACAGTCCAAACCACCCCGTTGAATTTTGGAGGGCGGGTTTTGAACTGTAGTCGATACCCATCTATGGCAGTGCGCAGGACCCACAGAGAAATGTTTGTCAGGCTCCGCCAAGCCTCTGCAAAGTCTGCCAACGGAACCAGTCCCTCGGGGCTGGTGGTCGGTATCTCGTGTGATCTTCTGGTGGACCCCTGAAGCCCCAGAACGGCAGGGGAGAGCCGCCGAAGATCCACGGTGAGTGAGTCTGGACGGCGCCTGACTGCAGACCCTCGGGGCAGGCAGTGAGGCGTGGACTCGATGGTAGCAGGTGCGTCCCGAACGTGTAAACGGGATAACATCACCCGTTACCACGGCGGAGGGGACCTTGGTCCTGATGACGCCGCCCCAACACCCGGAAGTCATCGTCCACTATGCTGAGCACTTCCACCTCCTCGGAGTTGGATTGCTGCAGCGTCTCCGGATTCCAACCGCGAGCGGGAGAAGCTGAGAAACGGGCTCCCGAACGAGGAAAGGAAGCGTCGGGGCCAGCGGATGAAGGTCGGGAAAAAGCCTCAGCTGTCCCGAAATTCGCCGACAGATCATGCTGTGAACCCCATGAGTAAAGCCGCCGGGCCGCCGCAGCACGGGGAGAACACATCCGGCCATCCTCAGAAAAGAGAGCCATGCGGGGCCTCAGTACCCGCACGGAAAGGGCTTCGCAATGGCCTCAGGCAGCCCCCTCGAGAGCTGCCCGGGCGTGCTCCATCCCCAAACATGAGACACACATCTCATGAGAATCTCCATCCGTGATGTACCGAGGGCAAGGAAAAACACACCTTCTGTACTTCTGGTTGCCGGACATGCTGGTAGACTTCTTCTTCAGGTAAGACACACTGCTTGTAGGACTGGAGCTTTCGTCAAACAACATACAGAGCGCCTGCTGAATAGAAAAAAGCTAATGATGAAGTGTGCTTTATACTCCTCCGGTTATTCCGTCACACCTTACCGTTCTAGCAACAAGGTTTTCAGACCCCTCCTGTTCCCGCTGTACACCCACGACTGCATCCCCCATCATGGAGAGAACTCTGATGTGAAGGGGAGGTGATGACGCATAGATAAGATGCTTGGGATGCTTGAGTCCCACTGTGAGACATCCACCATTGTGTCCCTGAGCAAGACACTTGACCCCTAGCTGCTCCAGAGGCGTGCGACCTCTGACATTGTAGTAACTACTGCATTACTAATAGTACTAATAGTAGCACCAGATAGTAGTAGTAGTAGTACTAGTGAGTGAAGTAGTGGTGGTGGTAGTAGTTCAAGAAGTATTATCAGTGGTAGGAGTGTTAGCAGCTGTTGTAGTAACTACTGCATTACTAACAGTACTAATAGTAGTAATGGTAGTAGCAGTACCAGGTAGTAGTTAGTACAATAGTGGTGGTGGTAGTAGTACAAGAAGTATTAATAATGGTAGTAGTAGTACCAGGTAGTAGTAGTAGTATTGGTAGTAGAGATGAAGACTGTGGTACCAGTTAGTAGTAGTATTTGATGTAAAATAAGTAGTAGTTCGAGTAGCAGTATAGACTGTGGTACAAATAGTGGTACTGGTACTACATAGTGGTAGTGGTAATGGTAGAAGTAGTAGTACCAGACTGTAGTACTAGAGGTGATAACTATCAGCATTAGTAGTACTATTATTAGCAGTAGTCTCTGTGCAGTACAGTGAGGTTCATTCAGAAAATAGCTCAATGACTGTCCACCAATCAGAACACAGGACCAAGTGTGTGCAGCAGCGCCGGCAGGAATTTTGGGCCCCATGACAAAAAAATTTCATTGGGCCCCCTCTGCGCAGCTGTTGTCACCACATCTCGAGGACCTAACTGTCCCATCAAAAGCTTTACATAACTCTAATCAAAGGCTTGCAACTGTCTTGCTTCTTGTAGTTCAATACTAGTACTAGCACAATATTTACTGCTGGTGATTTGTACATGCAAGTCTGCATACAGTATGCAGTTCACTATTTGATGCAAGATTAAAAGCCATCATAAAAAAATGTCCTTTAAGGCAATCTTTGACAGCCTCAATGTATTTTTATTGTAAAATTCAAAGAATAAATTCTCTTAACATTAATCACATTAAAAAAAAGAAAAACGAAAAAAAACTAAATATATATTAAGGTTTTAATCTAAATAAATTAACATCATCATCTCAAAACAATGAAAACAGCAGAATTTTTAACTTTGCTGCCCATATATGCCAACAAAAAAATAAAGTTGACATGTTAAAAGGAATTTCCACATCAGGGTTATTATAGTGCTACAAAACAGATCAAGTGATCACTAAATCAATAGGTTTTGAGGTTTGGAAAATGGTCATAACAAACTAACAGTACCAGTGACATCAAATTAAAAGGTAAGTTAACATGGTACAAATAAGAACAATGGACTCCTGGACCCCCTGACTTTTCTCTCAAATAACAGCTCAACACGTTTTTTGGCAGTTCAGCCATACATCTTGTTCTCAGTTTGTTTTTAAGGCTGTGGGCATTATGTCTGTAGTAATATTCAATCTCCATAGCCATGCCATTTGAGACCTTGTCTCTTTGCCAGTCACTGGACCTTGCTCAGCCTGACTCACCAAGAGCCCAGCGCCTATGAAGGTATTTTTGTGTCTTTTTAATGCAAGCTAAAAAAAATGTTTTGAGATCATATTTATCGCAGTGCAATCAAAAATTAAGTTTGTAATAAGAAATAAACAGGCCTTTTTTTTGTGTCACTAAAAGTAATAATAATTTGTCATTATTGATTTCAAGTTAAAAAGTTTTCCTTGTGAGGCAGAAAGTTTTGCAAGTTAATAAGTTTTTCAAGTTAAATAGTTTTCCTTGCAAGTCAGAAGGTTTTGCAAGTGAGAGAGTTTTGCAAGTTGAAAAGTTTTGCAAGTCAAAAAATGTCTAAATAAGAGATTCTATTGGTGGTTTGACTGACCAATCATGGGTTTGCATCGAACGCTTGCCACGCCCACAATCCCCTCTGACGGCTCCGTCCACTTTCTGGAGACGGAGCTGTAGCGTGTATAGGCTAGATGGAGGGAAGTTGACGTTGTGTCGCTCATTTCAATAGAAATGCTTTTAAATGTAGTATGGCATGCATGATTTAATGATCATTTATATTTACTGTTGGCAAGGTCACGGAGTCTATCGCTGTCTCCTTTTTTTAGAATGACATGTATAACAGGTAGCTAACGTTAGCCGTCTTGGCATGAAGTTTGACAGTGCATTTGTGCACTCAGACATGACGAGCTAGGCTAAGGTTAGTTACTCATGTTTATCACATTGTACATGATATCCAGCTAATCTATTTTTTTGTGACTGTGGTAACTGAAGTTTATGGTCACACAGCATACACTGTAATAGACTTTAGACCGCTAATATTATATTGGAAATATAGACCGTTATCTAGATATTTTGAGGTGTTGTTGCCTTGTTACGTCTATGAAGATTCTCAGTCATCCAGGTCATAGTTATCCAACGAAGGTTAAAATCAAGGGCAACTGGACTTGGTTGAAGATACTGGAAGACGTTTCGGCCCTCATCCAAAGGACTTCTTCAGTTCTGACTGACTGGCAGGGAAACTCAGCTATTTAACCTCAGTGGGGTCGTTGGCCCGGGTCATCGATACCGCTGGTTCTTGTTGCTGTGACGACAGTCGTTACAGTCGTTAAGACTACCTGTGGCCAAGACTGAACGACCATCGTTGGTATCTTCACCTGAGCCTTGCCTTGCCTTGTTACGTTTTCTCCTGTAACGTTAGTGTGACATAGAAGAATTTATTACACATATTTATTTTCCTCCCATAGTTGCAGCGTGGATCATTGGTTACAGCTATGTCCAGCATGGTGGCCAGAGAGCTGCAGAGAGCTTAGAGAGCATCTTCACCCTGCTGGATGTCTCTTGGTCTGGTTGGCTTCTCCCCTTCTTTTCCCCTCCCTGTGAAGAATTGCAGCACTGGATGTCCTCATTATCCACTGTGGCGGCAACAGCATGTAAGGTTAGCTCGTTAACTAGCAAATTAGCCAGCATTAAGCAATGCCAAGCTGTGCTAACATAATGTGAGTGTATGCTAGCCGTAGTTTTTAAACCAACATGCACGGAAGTCAAGACGTAATACAGAAGTGTTATAATTTAGAGTGATAATACTTTTGACAAGTAATAGACTTTACTTTGCAAGGTACTATAACAGGGTGGTCAGGGAGAGGAAGGATTTGCGGACACTATCAGAATCATTGGCTGTACCTTATGAAGACTGGTAGCTGGGCTGTAGGGCGAGTTATGTAAAGCTAGATTAGCTAGCAATATGTGTGTGACAGGTGCTTCTTATTTTGTCTACGCTCTATGGCTGCATGTATTTCTAACCTGTCGTCTGTCTCTCATGTAGGACGTGTGACGGCCCCTGCTTAGTCTACTTCTACCTGATATGGAGCGCATATTATACATAATAATATACATTATATCCTGTAGCCCAGTGCGCTACAGGATATAAAAGTCCCACCTTCCATTGTGGCTGGCATTGTGGCTGGCTCTCTCCCTGACAGCACCTGCACCTTACAGCTTTGCTGAACCATTGTTTTTATTTTTACTCCACGCCTAATCCCACAGTATATGAACACTATTTATTTACCACTGTTACTATCCAGGTTCCATTATTGTAATTACTGTTACAACTTTTACACATTTTCATTTATTTAAGTGTCTTAACTGTACATTATTTCAAGTTATACAAAACAATTATTTTAACCTTTTTACTGCTGTTTTCATGAATGCAGGATAGGATTTTAATTTGATTAACTGTTTCCTGTGCAGTGTAATCATTTGTTTCATCAGTTCCATCCATCCATCGTGAACCGCTTATCCTATTATTAGGACTAATAATCAGTTCCCTATGTTAATTTGAAACATAGTAGTGATCTAAACCTTTCACAAAATATGATGGTAAATAGTTGTAATTGAAAACAATGAGATGGTATTTATAGGTTAACATGTTGAATCTCTTTTTGCAGAAAGTAAAAAATGGAAAGCAAGAGACCAGTGTGAAATTAACTTAGAAGTTATACTCAAAGAAATATCTGCACAATGAATAGTTGTGAAGCTCCCTAGGAGGTGTCATTTATTGCGACCTCTGAGAAGTCTTGTAGATATTGCACAGGTATTGTGAGACTTTACCTGTTTAGTGAGGCAAAAGGAAAATAACTAAATCAGCTGATAGAAAGCATAATCAGAGGTGCATATCAGCTGATTGTTTGTCTTTGCCTCACTGTAAAAGCTTCACGATACCTGTGTATTTGCCTGAGAAGACCTCAGAGTTTGAAACATTGTAATAAATGATACTGCCTAGTGGGATTCAAAACTGCTTAGTGTGTAGGTCATCCTCATTTTTTCACTCTAAGCCCTTTTATTCAGCACTACAGGTGCTGGTCATATAATTAGAATATCATCATAAAGTTGATTTATTTCAGTAATTCCATTCAAAAAGTGAAAGGGGTGAGTGAGGGGTATTCAATTAGATTTCAAAGAGGTCTAGTTAGAGAAAATTTCCTGAAGCAAAGGTCCGGAACATCAAAACGACAAACTTGCATCATTCAGTACTATAACCTATAGTTGTATCAACACATGTTTTTAGTCAACAACGGACTGACTGTCAAATCAAATAATATTTCAGTCAGTTTTCACATCAAACTGGAGGGATAATAAATAATAACTATTAAAATAATAAATTCTAAATTTAAGTAAACTAAAGTGCCTAATTTTTAGAAAAAATGTAATAAAAAGTGTAGCTTGAAGTGATGAAGTGTAGTCTTAACCAATTTTATAATAAACACTCAACACATCATAACAAATGAACAGCTGTAATGCCTCCTCTTCTCTTTCATTTCCTCTTACAGAGCAACCACTTTCCTACTTTCTGTTGTTCAGTGAGAAACGTGAGCTCCAGCTAGCATGTTGGAGATCTATGAGATATTCTGGTTTTGAACTGCCCGTGGGAGGAATGTACATGTAAAAATCTGTACATTCTTGATTAAAAGTCATGTGAAATCTCTTTTATCTTTCGTCTCCTCAATTCGGGTGTGTTTCCAAAACGTCTCTGGTGAATCTCGCGGACTCGACTCGCAAGCATCGGTATGCACAGATTTGATTGGCTGAGCAGCGTCACATGAGACGATTGGAGCACATGTGATTGGTCTGTGAGTTTCCTGGTCCTCTAAACCAGTACAGTAAATGCTAGAAAAGCTGAGCGGGTTAAAATAGAAACGCTCCGTCACGAGGTAGTAAGTCTCAATAATAAAGGACGGCGGCTGGGTCCGGATCCGGACCGCGGTCCGCCTATTAGTGACCTCTGGTTGTATAATGTATACATTCATTCCACACAAACTGATATATTTCAAGTGATCATTCCTTTTAATTTTGATGATTATAAATGACAACTAATGAAAACCCCAAAATCAGTATCTCAGAAAATTAGAATATTACCACGCACAGACATAGGCAAGACATGGGTTTCAGCTGTCGCATTCCTTGTGTCAAGCCACTCTTGAACAAGACACAGCGTCAGAAGCGTCTCGCCTGGGCTAAAGACAAAAAGGACTGGACTGCTGCTGAGTGGTCCAAAGTTCTCTGATGAAAGTAAATTTTGCATTTCATTTGGAAATCAAGGTCCCAGAGTCTGGAAGAAGAGAGGAGAGGCACAGAATCCACGTTGCTTGAAGTCCAGTGTAAAGTTTCCACAGTCAGTGATGGTTTGGGGTGCCATGTCGTCTGCTGGTGTTGGTCCACTGTGTTTTCTGACGTCCAAGGTCAACGCAGCCGTCTACCAGGAAGTTTTAGAGCACTTCATGCTTCCTGCTTCTGACCAACTTTATGGAGATGCAGATTTCATTTTCCAACAGGACTTGGCACCTGCACAGTGCCAAAGCTACCAGTACCTGGTTTAAGGACCATGGTATCCCTGTTCTTAATTGGCCAGCAAACTGGCCTGACCTTAACCCTATAGAAAATCTATGGGGTACTGTGAAGAGGAAGATGCGATACGCCAGACCCAACAATGCAGAAGAGCTGAAGGCCACTATCAGAGCAACCTGGGCTCTCATAAAACCTGAGCAGTGCCACAGACTGATCAACTCCATGCCATGCCGCATTGCTGCAGTAATTCAGGCAAAAGGAGCCCCAACTAAGTATTGAGTGCTGTACATGCTTCTATTTTTCATGTTCATACTTTTCAGTTGGCCAACATTTCTAAAAATCCTTTTTTTGTATTGGTCTTAAGTAATATTCAAATTTTCAGAGATACAGAATTTGGGATTTTCATTAGTTGTTTTAATCATCACAATTAAATGATGATGTGGTAGGGAGAAAGGGGGATAAAGGTATAAAGGTGGGAGTGTTATTTTTTTTAACAACTATTATGAACATAAACAACATTAACCATGACTGTCAGCTGTTTAGGTGCAAGAAAATGGGTCCTAAAAGCAACCAAATTCAAAAGCAGTAACACTGCCAACTGAAAGCAGTTCACTACATTTGGAAGTTATCTTTGAGACAATTAGCTACTGTAATTGAAAACATAATCTGCCCTAGTTGTAAAATAAAATACATTTTTCAAATATAGCCCAGGACTACCATGTCTGATGCGAGGGTTCTTAATCATGGCATCATTTAAGCTACAAACAAATACAGCCATAACACTGTTCACTGATTGTCACCAGCCTTCCACCAACACTTTGTGTCACAGACAAAAACAGAATTTTCATGCCAGGGTGCTGGAGGTAAAGCCGGTGCAGGTCGTCCTCCATGTTGACCAGCTTCACGCTGATGACCTCCCCCATGCTGCTGCCGCCACAGTGAATGACATCTGATGGTACACCTCTTCATAGTGAGGGGAAAAGAAGGGGAGAAGCCAACCAGACCAAGAGACATCCGGCAGGGTGAAGATGCTCCCTAAGCTCTCTGCAGCTCTCTGGCCACCATGCTGGACATAGCTGTAACCAATGATCCACACTGCAACTATGGGTGTAAAATAAATGAGTGTAATAAATTCTTCTATGTCACATCTAACGTTACAGGAGAAAACGTAACAAGGCAACAACACCTCAAAATATCTGGATAACGGTCTATATTTCCAATATTAGCGGTCTAAAGTCTATTACAGTGTATGCTGTGTGACCATAAACTTCAGTTACCACAGTCACAAAAAACTAGTTTAGCTGGATATCATGTACAATGTGTTTTAAACATGAGTAGCTAACCTTAGCCTAGCTCGTCATGCCTGAGTGCACAAATGCACTGCCAGTCAAACTTCATGCCTAGACGGCTAACGTTAGCTACCTGTCCCATATCACTCATTTAGCAAACACACACACAAGTTGGAAGCAGTGGGTGTAGAAACTAAAATCAGTTGAGAATGTGGGCTACGATGTAGCATGGTCTGTGCTCACTACTGGTGTGGGAGTAGGTTGAACAGTGCTTACAAATACAATGCGAGTGAATCGCGTTACTTTAGCCAGACAATATAGAGCTGGACAACGTATTTCTACTACTGTAGAGGTTGTAGGCTACACTTTGAAATACAATCATTTAATCATACAGTAATTCTCATACCTAAAATCAGCTGAGAATGTGGGCTACGATGTAGCATGGTCTGTGCTCACAGTTAATTTAGCCACCACTGTCACACCAGCAGGTAACCTTACCTGGTAGAGGAGCAGCTGGTTCGTTTCAACCAGCAGTTGAGTTTACAACAGTGTGCCAAATTGTAAGCTACAGGGCAAACTAAGCTAAACAGTTAGACTAATGTTACAGACAGACAGCTTTCAATTTAGCTTGTTTGTAACATTTGGCTAACTTTAATTGCCAAGCTAACGTTAGCTATGCTTGTAACACAGAAGATGACAGACTGGAGGAGAGAGCAGATTAAAATAACGCTTTCTACATTTTTACACTGCCCACAGGTGGATTGGTAAAGTAATATAATTTTAGTCACGAAGGTTTTATTGCACATACTTATACTAAAGAGCGTAGCAGTGGTAAACTGGTGTAGTTTAGAGCTCCCTTCCTAACACGGTGTACACCGCGGCCTCGCCTTCCGCTGGCCGCTGGCCAGTGTGGGGGTGTGTGTGGGGGGAGGGGCAGGAGCCGACACAGAGCAGCAGAGGCTGCAGCATTAACAGTACGCTGTAGCCCCCGGCCAGTTTAAGACCGCGTTTCAGTGCCATCACTAATAATATTAGTTTTCTTTTTCATCACGTTTCAAGTTAGATCAGTTTTAAATGACACTCTTGGGACATTAGCTCTGCATTAAAGCACAAGCTAGACTGAATAATGTTACCTGTATTTAATGTTATGCTCTGAAATTTTCAGGTTTTTAGAAACTAGGAACCTAAAGTTACGTTAAGGTCCTGCTGCTTGAGCATCAGTTGTCATGTTGCATTAAATTATTTTTTAAATTGAAATATAGTTTAGCAGGTTGGATTAAGTTAAGGCTTTTTACTTTTGCTCGTCCATTTAATGGCACATTGGAGCTAACATTAGCCATCAACTCTGTCAGCCCTTCGGAATTCTGTGTTTTAAGACATACAACCAGCTGCAGTGTAGGTGGACATCAATATTCTACATTACTGCTTCTATTGAAATGCAAAACAATGATTTAAGTAATTTAGAGACACTTACCAAAGACTTTCAAAGAGGAAAATGGCGCAGTAAATAATCCGGTTGGTTGAAATCCGAGAGAAGGAGTTGGGCGGGCCTTCCCGGTGTAATTCTTTCACTAAGTCTTTTAACTACGAAAAACTACACCAACAGTGGAAGAATCTTAATCTAGCTGTTGTTGTAATAACCATGGAAGAATCCATGTACATGGACACTGAATATGTCTGACTAAAGGAATCTACTGTGTAGCTGGCTTATGTCATGTAGATGAATCGCTTGCTTCTGTCTGGTTTGCAATGTGGCCCCCAGCTAACCAATCCTGCTTCAGACTGATGTTGGCACCACCCACTCTATTAGCATACAGGCGCAGGGAAAAATAAATGTTGAAATGTGGAAATACAGGCATAAATAAATGTGGAAATACAGAAATAAATAAATGTATAAATATATAAATAAATATATAAATAAATAGATTTAAAAAATGTATATATACAGAAATATATGCATCTAGAAATACAGAAATAGCATTTTTTATGACAAAATATATTTCTGCATTTATTTATTTATTCATTTATAGATGTGTAATTTTTAGTCCCTCATATATTACAGTGTATGCTGTGTGACCATAAACTTCAGTTACCACAGTCACAAAGAACTAGTTTAGCTGGATATCATGTACAATGTGTTTTAAACATGAATAGCTAACCTTAGCCTAGCTCGTCATGCCTGAGTGCACAAATGCACTGCCAGTCAAACTTCATGCCAAGATGGCTAGCGTTAGCTACCTGTTATACATGTCACTCTAAAAAAGGAGACAGGGCTTGTCTGTCCTAACAAGATTTAAGGTGTGGGAGGCATAGGGTTAAAATGTAGCTAGATAATTTTTCTTTAATATCTGGGCTTGTGTGAAAGTTTCTTTGTTATACCTCACATATCTGATATGCACCACATTCTGCTCAGTGTGAGAAATGTTTGGTGTAGCATCACAGCAGACTGAAAAATAAATAGCATCTTCCCTTTCCTTTAAAATAGTTTTCTTCTGCCACATAAATCTATAAATTCATTCTGAATGTCAGAGCTCAGATAATGCGTCAGCCTGGTTCCTTTTTTTTCGTCCCTGACTTTTTGCAAGTGCTCATTAAGCAGTGGATCATAATCAGACAAAAGCTCTAGTGTGCCCAAGAAATTTCCATTATGGATAGCATCTAGGTCTTTGGTTTTACCCCTGAAAGGTAAATTCCTTGATGCCAAGTGCAGTGTTACATCCAGGATTCACTTCTTCCTCCTTCTACCTGAGAGGGCCCTGGCTCTGTAGGATGCACACAATGCATGTGATATATACATATATACTGTGATATATACATATACAGTATACTGTGATATACAGTAGGGCTGCAGCTAACGATGATTTTAGTATTCGAAGCTTCTATAGATTACTTCAATGATTCATCGATGCTTCGTTTAAGAAGTACTCGGTAACCCGGTAACGGGATCAGCTGTGCACGTTTATAAGTGATAGATATTTATTAGTCCTTTTGGAAATTCATAGTGTGTCATACAGCAAACATCAGACCAACAACCAGACAGCTGCTTTACAAACACAAACATCACCCGAGTGATATACAAGTTATACTAAAGGCTTGTGCAGACTACATGACTTTCAGCGTCAGCCGATGGCCGTGCAGTTCACACAACTTGCTGTAATATGACGGCAGTGTTGAAGTCGTTGTGGCGTTCACACTACGTGACTGATCGTTGACAAGGGGGTCGCACACAATACAGGAGCTGACAACAGCTATGGCGCCCAACGCTGATTTCCAAACCACTTTTATCAAGAAAACACATGTAAAATGGGAAATGAGTGATCCTGCACACGAAACAGCTGAGCTGCAGGGGAGTTGAAAGGTACAGCTCCCGACACCCAGTTAACTCTTGACTGTGAGGTTACAACTCAGAGCCCAAAAAGGAGAACAACAAACGCACATGTGCACATTTTCAGCAGAGGACTGCAGCTTACTTTGGCTTCAACTCAACAATCAATCAAGATTTAAGCTAAATGCTAAAGTTGCTCTTACTGTTACCTTGTCTGTGGTCCGCTGGCAGAACACCGGCTGCTTTCTGATAAGGCACTGTCGTGCTGTTGCCGAGGCGACAAAAGTTTCGTTTTACGGTGGACTGACGGTAACATTACAGAGTTGTTGTTTTCTTTAGCTTGAAATAATCCCAGACTTTGGACACTTTCTTTTTTGTTTTCTCTTCCCATCATAATTACGTCGTGTTCACAGTGTAAGCACGATGTGCCACAGTAATAAATGTCCTTGCAAAACACTGTGCTGTATAGTTACATGGATTAAACGAAGCATCAATGCAAAGAATTTGTGTCGATGCATTTTATGAATCGATTTTATCGATGAATCGTTTCACAAATTACCTACAGTTCTGTATCACCACCACTTGATTACATACATTAGATACGATTGTTCTTTTGTGTGTGTGTGTGTGTGTGTGTGTGTGTGTATGTGCGCACGCTTCTCAAATAAATTGCCCTTCATGATGGGAATAATATTGTCTATCTAATCTATAAATGTCATTTAACGGCCATAATTTAATCTAAATGAACATGTCAAACTGGATTATATTAATATTGTCTGTAACTTACATGCAGGCTCAGGTAAACTACTCACTGTTTCCAACTGTCCAGCATCCAGTACAGACAGGAGGTTGTTTTGTTTATTTATTTATGTCATAAAGAACATTTTGTGAGAAAATAATTTGTTTGAATTTCTGTCATCTGTTCATTTTCTTTTTTGTTATGGAATAAAGAGCAAGAGAGACAGAGAAATCCCCACAGACTCCCTGCAATGACTGGCATGTCATTAACACCATGCTGCTCACCTTCTTCACTGGGACAGGGAGGGCTACAGTTATGGGCAGACTGGGGTGCTGCTGACTCATCTGTTGTTAGTCTGCTAAAAGGGGCAGGGACTATGATTTAATATGAATGTCTTGCTAAACGTTTCCCTGCACTGATTAAATGTTGATGAAATGTAGGCTAGTCTGTTGCTAGCTAGCTTATTTCACTGTGGACATTAAGCCAACAGGTTAACACCACAGACTAAAGGCTGCCCACCTTTCTTGGTGAAAAACTGGGTTACAGATTGACATGCTTTCTTTTGTCTTTCCTCTCTCTCTTTTCTGTCTTTCCTTTTTTGAAAACCTGATTTTCGGGCGCGGTCGCTCAATATGGATGTTTACTTTTTGGTCAATGGGAATAGTTTTTACTTATTTGTTTATTTGTCAGTCAGGGGCCCTTGGAATTGTCCTAACTTTTCCCCCCTATACGGCGCCCTTGCATGTGCCTGTGTGTGTGTCCCCTTTTGATCTTCTCTGTGCTTTTAACAGAGAGCAGGCAAAATCTCTCTGAGATTTTGTCTCAAACAAACCTCCCTAGAGACTAAACTATAGGTCATATTGACCTGACCGGTAACGGCAGAAGGCATTAGCGAACGATTTGATATATTTTTTGTGTGGATAAAGTTGAAAAAAGGGACCACTTTGGCGAATTCAAAAACTGGTACCTTCTGCTCTGGTCAAGAAATGTTGAGGAGAATTTATATTGGCTCCCAAAGGACTCTTGTCCTTTGGAAGGGACCAGAGACAAATCTATAAGTCCAAGGGATTTACTAAACACGTGAGGAATCACAACAAAAATACCTACATTTCTAGTATAAAATTATGCCTAAAAGAGTTAAAATTGTAGTCATGGCAGCGAGTTAAAGAGATTTTTTTAAGATCAGTTTGCAAGCTGCCATCCCCTTTAGCAATGATGTCACATGCTCTAACTCTGAACATTCCGTGCCATCTGCTTCCATTATAAACTCAGAAACGGCTTGAAATCTTTGTAAAACTGAAACAGGGACTGTGAAAAAACTGTAGAAGATATCAAAAAGTTGAATGTAAACATTATAGCTTAAAGATTTGTGAACATTTTAAAGCTGAAATGATGAATGTAGCTGAAAGTATGCACAAGTAGTAGCCTTTGAAATTTGAAAAAGCTTAAGGAGAATTTGAAGATTTCTCCATTGATTTACATTGTTAAAAAAAATTGCATAAATGTCCTTAAAGAGCTGAACATTTTGATAGTTGAATGGTTTTTGTAGCACAAAGTAGAGAGGAGTTGAAACCCAGTGAAAAACGTACGTAGGAAATATAATAATGAAAAATTTCGCTGTAGAATAACATATGTTGTGATACCAGGCTATGGATGTTGTCATGTAGCCGCTTTCATGCTGCTTTATTATCCGCGATTATTACGCCAATATGGCGGCTGGCTGCGCTATATGAAAGGTATGGAGCCGGGGAGTGTAAATGAACACTCTCTCTCTCTGTCTCTCTCTCTCTCTCTCTCTCTGTGTTTTGTGGAACCATGCTGTTTGTTGACATGTTAGAAACATAGCAAGAGAAAGTATTGTATTGTAGTTTTACTGGCATCTATATTTTCAAACCATTTTAATGAATTAGTATGGTTAATAATACTAGTATATACATAGTGTATATTTCAATTAAATTATTATATAGTCCAATATGAAAGAAAAATATTAATGCTCCGTGATGTCTGTAATCTTGAGTGGGCTTTTGTGGACTTTTGTGTCGCGATTTTGGTCTCTGTTTCAAAACCACTACAGCCCTACTATTTTCAGTGGGGAAAAACTGCCCTTTGTATAAATTATCTAGTGTGTTATCACAATTTTTAAAAAATGTGCAAACCAACCAGTTTTTTTGACAACCTCAAAACCAAGCGGGAAGCTTCCGGTCTACAATATGAAGCCGATGCGGAAGTCCCTGAAACCTGCATTCTATTGAAAATCCAGCAGGGGGCGACACTTCCTGGTTGCAAAAACTCAACATGGCGCTGCCCTATCGGCCAAACTTGAGGCTTCAAAACGGCAGTCCACAACGGGTGACATCACGATGACTACGTCCATTTCTTATATACAGTCTATGCTCAAAACAGATAAAGCTTTGGGCAACCCCTGTGATCTCTGGCGCCCCCTTAGGGGCGCGGAACCCATGATGGGAACCACTGCTCTAGTGTACTAGATCTATGTATCCCACTGTAACTTTTGCTAGGAAAAAGAAACTTCTCCATATACACCCCTGTTATTAGTCATGATGTGAAGTACACAGTATTAAATACTAGGCCATCATCTGTGCATTTTGGGGATACGTATTTTGGCAGACTGCATGTTCAGCCTGGTTGGACCAGTAGGCTACTGTTATCACTTTTTGTGTATGAAAAGTGCTGTTTAAATGCATTATTAAATTGTTATGATAATAATTTAGTCATTCTCAATTCAGTGCAATGAATAATACAAAGTTCAATTACACGTATCGTTAATGTTAGCCTATAAAAGGGTTCTGGGCTCTGCAAAAACCTTGTTGATAAAACAATACTAAAATGATGGATGAAACGTGATATTTTTCATTTACTTTTGTGAAGTCGAAAATCCACCTTCACCATTGAATGCACGCATGCTCCGGCGGCAGGGGGAACACTTTCTATCAGGGATAACAAAATACTTATAAAATGTCTCTTGGGATAATCACCTTGGTGAAATAACTAAATTAATTAATTAATTAATATTATTTAATATATAGCCGAGCTTTTTATAGAAAATGTTCAGATGTAACCCCCGATGTTATCATGAACATTTTCAGAAATAACTGATTTAAATACACATTTTCTCCAGTAACTTTAACATATTAGTTACAGTTCATTTGTAATTAAATTACGTAACAAAATTACATGTAACTAGTTACTTCCCAGCACTGTTAAATGGAATATAATATTCATAATAGGCCTAAACTAGTAGTAACTACACAGTATATGAAAATTTATTGAATAAGCTGAGAGTATAGTTATAGTTAGTAATATAGTAACATTATAATAACAACTGACTTGATCAGATCCAGTGCAGCTGACCTGATGCCCAGTTGCGCATTCATACCAAGGATGGTACATTCAGTAACTCTGTACCGCAGCGTTACTTGGATTAGTAACTGTAATAATAATAAGAATAATAATATTGTTTTGTAAATAGTAATCTGTTACACTACTAGTTACTGTGAAAAAGAATAAATGTAAAACTAGAACTGCAAGCAGTTATAAGCGGGGTCCAGAGTTGGCCCGAGCGCCCCGCCGTCGTGCCGCATGAGGTCCCCATGTATGGTGTTGATGGGCCAATCAAAAAAAAGGCGAAATGTCCTGTCTTTGAAAATGCCCTAGGAATGAATGGGATTTAGTGAGAGATTTCAGCTTGGATTTTAGCGCCACCTGTAAGCGGAATTGCACCAATTTTTTTAGGTGTTATCAGGGGCCCATGGGGAAGAACTGACCCAAATTTGGTGTCATTCGGACATAACGTGGTTATGGAGATACAAAATGCAAGTAAGTCAATGGGATTTTTTTGAATAGCGCTAACTAGGGGTTAACTGTACCAAATTTTGCACAGCCCCCACATAAGGTCCTCAAGTTTTGTGTTGATCGGCCTTTCCAAGCCTGAGATATGTTATACTTCCTATTTTTTGTGTTTTCGCAAATATTTGTTAGCTTGCAATTGGGAATTTTTTGTCGGGTCAAAATTCCCTCTACAAGCTTTTATCGGCTCAATCCAGAGATCGTCCGTGGCAATTTCCTTGCAAATCAGACTTGCGGTTTCGGAGGAGTTAGTTAAAATAGGTTTTTCAGTTTTTGCAATTTAGCAAAACGAAAACGTCATTGCACAGAGGCGTGTCCTATACCATCGGAATCGGCAGCATCCCCGAAACACGCAGACATAAGGTTTATGAATGTGCAATGTATTGGCGTGTAGTTATGAGGCAAAATGTCCTTTGGTTCAAAATCCCATTGAAATTAATGGTGTATTTGAGCTTTGATTATAGCGCCACCTTTAGGCCGAATTGCACAAAATTCATCAGGTTTCATCAGGGCCCCATGGGGAATAATTTTGTATGAGTTGGGCTTGTGGTTATGGAGATATAAAATGCATGTAAGTCAATGGGATTTTATTTTACGTCTTTAATCTGCAATAACAGCGCCACCTATGGGAATATTTTTGTGAACTTTGGTGCCTGTAGTAAGGAGACCATGCTGAACAATTCAGCTGTGGTTTCATGTCAATGTAAGTTGTGGTTATAGAGGAACAATTTTTTCGGATTAAATAGCGCCATCTAGGGGTGAGTTGCACTACATTTTGCAGAGGTCCTCAGGGGGGGCTCCCACATTAAGGCTCCAAATTTGGTGTTGATCGGCCATTCCAAAGCGAAGATATGACCTCATTTCCTGTTTATAGCGTTTTTCGCAAACACTTGTTAGCCTATAATTGGGCAGTTTTTTGTTGGATCAAAATTTCCTCTACAAACTGTCATCAGCTTGGTCCAGAGATTATCCATGCCAAGTTTGGTGTCGATCGGACTTGCGGCTTTGGAGGAGTTAATTAAAATAGATTTTCAGTTTTAGCAATATAGCAAAAAAAAAGTTTAGACGGAAATGGGCATGGCCTATCCCATGAGATTCAGCTCGAACCCCTGAACGCGTGGATATAAGGTTTTTAGATATCCGCCTTCTTGAGCGGGAGTTCCAAGCCCAAACGTGTTGACCTTACTTATTGTGCCCCCTAGAGGTGTGCGGATTTTTGCGCCTGTGTTACTTGCAGTGGCTTGTACCCACCCTATGAGTTTCGCGTCCCTGGCAGTTACCGTCTAGGTTGCAGTAGTGGAATTAGTGGCTGAAGAATAAAAAAAATAAAAACAAGAACAATTAAAGCTGCAAGCAGCGTTGGGCGGGCCCTCGCACTTGTAAGCGCGTCCGCGTGTGAGCCGGCCGAGTTGCATATTCTGGAGCTCTGCCGGTGCGGCTGTGAATTTGCTATGCGGTTATGACGCCGCATGAAGGTGTTATATGTCACTTCCTGTGTCCCCTATGTGGAGCTACATAGCACTTGCCGCTATGAATATAAATCGGTATTGGCGTGTAGATGTCTGCGGGGTGGGACAGTTATCAAGCACGTAAAGTTTGTTTCAGATGTGAGTATGTACACTGAACAATAATGTACCCAAACAATAAAATAAATTCCTTTTATATTTCCCTGCCTTGTTGTTTATGTGTACATACAGAGGAAGAATGTGAGAACAGCACACATTTCATCGTTACTGTGTGTTAGAGCATGGGAGAACAGTGGATACTTTTAATACAGCCCACACCCCTAATACTGTGTAACTATAACAAGTAGAGAACAGAAGAAAAAGATGTTCTTTCTTTACAACTGTCTGCATAGCTTATTCATATTGTGTAATGAATGAAAATAAATAGGCCTACTAGGCTCCTCTCTACTTTGACATTTAAGATTAGCTTGTTTGATCCACCTTCATACACATGTGACATTACTGTACAACTTGAGAAAGGTGAGTTGTTTTCTGCTCCAGCCTGCCTAAAAGAAAAGCCTTTTTGGGATTAAATGGACTTTATTAGCTGCTGCAGTGCAGGATGAACTCAGAACAGACTCATTTCTCACCTTATTATTCTAAACCATGCAACGAAGAAGAAGAAATGCATAATAAATCCTGGGACAAAATCTGTCCACAAATACTGTACAGCATGTAGTCTAATGAACAAGACTTGTGTTATAGCTGACTTGGGCAGTGAAATGTTTAATTTTTTTAATTCATGTGGTCATAGTTGTCCACAACTCAAATCAGAATATAAGAAGAAATGTTTTATACCACCTCAAGAAGGCTTCCTATCAGAAAGGTAGGAAGGTATTTCAAATGTACAACTGCAGTCCTGAAATCTAAGTAAAGTAATTTCCCTGACATTTTTGTGTTACTTTACTTTTAATAGACGCATGTAACAGGTTTTATACTTCCTGTGAGTATAATCCAATCAATCTTATTTTCATACTGTATATCCGATGTGTAATTTGATAAATTGTGTTGTATGTCGTGCTCGCATCTCAGAGAAGACTCTGACTGCAACATGCGTCTTTGTAAAGAGAGAAACGGACAGAAAAAGTCTCTAACTCTGCCTGTCAGCTCGCTCTGCTCCGTTAAAACTGAATTTACCATACAGAATTGAATACGAGTGCACTCCAGATTTAGCTGCAGCCAGCTGACCGTGTGCTTCTTCCTATACCGCAGGTCTGTGTCCATGCATGCAGCAAACTGAAAGCACTGTCTGTTGGAGCATCTACATGAAAAGAGAAGGAATACATTGCTGGTAGTATTGTCTTCAGAGTTGTTAAACACCTCAGTGCACTGAAGGAAGCCATCTGACTGTGTGAGGGGCAAGATCGTTGATGTCTGCAGGCAGAGTAGGAGCTCTCCTGTCTGACTGGTCCACCAATAGCAGAGAAGATGACCCCTTGAGTTATCAAGCACGTAAAGTTTGGTCCAGATGTGAGCATGTACACTGAAGTTACAACAACTTCCTGTGTCATGGCGAAGACTTGATCTCTGACGCCACGCCACGGACACGCCCATTGACGAAAACTTGCAAATAGCACAACTTTTCATCTTCAATGCCTTTAGAAGGCACAGCACAAATTTGAAGTCGGTCGGACTAAATCCCTAGGAGGAGTTCGTTAAAGTACAAAGTGTGTAAATCATCCAAAATTTGACGTAAAATTCAAAATGGCCGACTTCCTGTTGATTTTAGGGCATCGCTCCAAGAGGCTTTTTTGTGCGTCTGGACAAGATACACGTACCACAGAAAATTCGTGCACGTAGGTGAAACGTGCGGCGGGGGCTGCTTCGTTAAAAGTCACTTCCTGTTGCCAGCAGGTGGCGCTATGACTGTGGGTGAATGTCAGCATGTACATGTGTTCAGGGCGGGACTCTCATCCTACATGTATAGTTTGGTGCAGATGTGAGCATGTACACTGAAGTTACAACAACTTCCTGTGTCATGGCGAAGACTTGATCTCTGACGCCACGCCACGGACACACCCATTGACGAAAACTCACAAATAGCACAACTTTTCATCTTCAATGCCTTTAGAAGGCACAGCAGAAATTTGAAGTCGGTCGGACTAAATCCCTAGGAGGAGTTCGTTAAAGTACGAAGTGTGTAAATCATCCAAAATTTGACGTAAAATTCAAAATGGCCGACTTCCTGTTGATTTTAGGGCATCGCTCCAAGAGGCTTTTTTGTGCGTCTGGACAAGATACACGTACCACAGAAAATTCGTGCACGTAGGTGAAACGTGCGGCAGGGGCTGCTTCGTTAAAAGTCACTTCCTGTTGCCAGCAGGTGGCGCTATGACTGTGGGTGAATGTCAGCATGTACATGTGTTCAGGGCGGGACTCTCATCCTACATGTACAGTTTGGTGCAGATGTGAGCATGTACACTGAAGTTACGACAACTTCCGTGTCATGGCGAAGAGTTGATCTTTGACGCCACGCCACGGACACGCCCATTGACGAAAACTTGCAAATAGCACAACTTTTCATCTTCAATGCCTTTAGAAGGCACAGCAGAAATTTGAGGTCGGTCGGACTAAATCCCTAGGAGGAGTTCGTTAAAGTACAAAGTGTGTAAATTATCCAAAATTTGACGTAAAATTCAAAATGGCCGACTTCCTGTTGATTTTAGGGCATCGCTCCAAGAGGCTTTTTTGTGCGTCTGGACAAGATACACGTACCACAGAAAATTCGTGCACGTAGGTGAAACGTGCGGCGGGGGCTGCTTCGTTAAAAGTCACTTCCCGTTGCCAGCAGGTGGCGCTATGACTGTGGGTGAATATCAGCATGTACATGTGTTCAGGGCGGGACTCTCATCCTACATGTACAGTTTGGTGCAGATGTGAGCATGTACACTGAAGTTACGACAACTTCCGTGTCATGGCGAAGAGCTGATCTTTGACGCCACGCCACGGACACGCCCATTGACGAAAACTTGCAAATAGCACAACTTTTCATCTTCAATGCCTTTAGAAGGCACAGCAGAAATTTGAGGTCGGTCGGACTAAATCCCTAGGAGGAGTTCGTTAAAGTACGAAGTGTGTAAATCATCCAAAATGTGACGTAAAATTCAAAATGGCCGACTTCCTGTTGGGTTCAGGCTATGGCTCCAAGAGACTTTTTTGTGCGTCTGGACAAGATACACGTACCACAGAAAATTCGTGCACGTAGGTGAAACGTGCAGCGGGGGCTGCTTCGTTAAAAGTCACTTCCCGTTGACAGCAGGTGGCGCTATGACTGTGGGTGAATATCAGCATGTACATGTGTTCAGGGCGGGACTCTCATCCTACATGTACAGTTTGGTGCAGATGTGAGCATGTACACTGAAGTTACGACAACTTCCGTGTCATGGCGAAGAGCTGATCTTTGACGCCACGCCACGGACACGCCCATTGACGAAAACTTGCAAATAGCACAACTTTTCATCTTCAATGCCTTTAGAAGGCACAGCAGAAATTTGAGGTCGGTCGGACTAAATCCCTAGGAGGAGTTCGTTAAAGTACGAAGTGTGTAAATCATCCAAAATGTGACGTAAAATTCAAAATGGCCGACTTCCTGTTGGGTTTAGGCTATGGCTCCAAGAGACTTTTTTGTGCGTCTGGACAAGATACACGTACCACAGAAAATTCGTGCACGTAGGTGAAACGTGCGGCGGGGGCTGCTTCGTTAAAAGTCACTTCCCGTTGCCAGCAGGTGGCGCTATGACTGTGGGTGAATATCAGCATGTACATGTGTTCAGGGCGGGACTCTCATCCTACATGTACAGTTTGGTGCAGATGTGAGCATGTACACTGAAGTTACGACAACTTCCGTGTCATGGCGAAGAGCTGATCTTTGACGCCACGCCACGGACACGCCCATTGACGAAAACTTGCAAATAGCACAACTTTTCATCTTCAATGCCTTTAGAAGGCACAGCAGAAATTTGAGGTCGGTCGGACTAAATCCCTAGGAGGAGTTCGTTAAAGTACGAAGTGTGTAAATCATCCAAAATGTGACGTAAAATTCAAAATGGCCGACTTCCTGTTGGGTTTAGGCTATGGCTCCAAGAGACTTTTTTGTGCGTCTGGACAAGATACACGTACCACAGAAAATTCGTGCACGTAGGTGAAACGTGCGGCGGGGGCTGCTTCGTTAAAAGTCACTTCCCGTTGACAGCAGGTGGCGCTATGACTGTGGGTGAATATCAGCATGTACATGTGTTCAGGGCGGGACTCTCATCCTACATGTACAGTTTGGTGCAGATGTGAGCATGTACACTGAAGTTACAACAACTTCCTGTTTCATGGCGAAGACTTGATCTCTGACGCCACGCCACGGACACACCCATTGACGAAAACTCACAAATAGCACAACTTTTCATCTTCAATGCCTTTAGAAGGCACAGCAGAAATTTGAAGTCGGTCGGACTAAATCCCTAGGAGGAGTTCGTTAAAGTACGAAGTGTGTAAATCATCCAAAATTTGACGTAAAATTCAAAATGGCCGACTTCCTGTTGATTTTAGGGCATCGCTCCAAGAGGCTTTTTTGTGCGTCTGGACAAGATACACGTACCACAGAAAATTCGTGCACGTAGGTGAAACGTGCGGCAGGGGCTGCTTCGTTAAAAGTCACTTCCTGTTGCCAGCAGGTGGCGCTATGACTGTGGGTGAATGTCAGCATGTACATGTGTTCAGGGCGGGACTCTCATCCTACATGTACAGTTTGGTGCAGATGTGAGCATGTACACTGAAGTTACGACAACTTCCGTGTCATGGCGAAGAGTTGATCTTTGACGCCACGCCACGGACACGCCCATTGACGAAAACTTGCAAATAGCACAACTTTTCATCTTCAATGCCTTTAGAAGGCACAGCAGAAATTTGAGGTCGGTCGGACTAAATCCCTAGGAGGAGTTCGTTAAAGTACAAGTGTGTAAATATCCAAAATTTGACGTAAAATTCAAAATGGCCGACTTCCTGTTGATTTTAGGGCATCGCTCCAAGAGGCTTTTTTGTGCGTCTGGACAAGATACACGTACCACAGAAAATTCGTGCACGTAGGTGAAACGTGCGGCGGGGGCTGCTTCGTTAAAAGTCACTTCCCGTTGCCAGCAGGTGGCGCTATGACTGTGGGTGAATATCAGCATGTACATGTGTTCAGGGCGGGACTCTCATCCTACATGTACAGTTTGGTGCAGATGTGAGCATGTACACTGAAGTTACGACAACTTCCGTGTCATGGCGAAGAGCTGATCTTTGACGCCACGCCACGGACACGCCCATTGACGAAAACTTGCAAATAGCACAACTTTTCATCTTCAATGCCTTTAGAAGGCACAGCAGAAATTTGAGGTCGGTCGGACTAAATCCCTAGGAGGAGTTCGTTAAAGTACGAAGTGTGTAAATCATCCAAAATTTGACGTAAAATTCAAAATGGCCGACTTCCTGTTGGGTTTAGGCTATGGCTCCAAGAGACTTTTTTGTGCGTCTGGACAAGATACACGTACCACAGAAAATTCGTGCACGTAGGTGAAACGTGCAGCGGGGGCTGCTTCGTTAAAAGTCACTTCCGTTGCCAGCAGGTGGCGCTATGACTGTGGGTGAATGTCAGCATGTACATGTGTTCAGGGCGGGACTCTCATCCTACATGTACAGTTTGGTGCAGATGTGAGCATGTACACTGAAGTTACGACAACTTCCGTGTCATGGCGAAGAGCTGATCTTTGACGCCACGCCACGGACACGCCCATTGACGAAAACTTGCAAATAGCACAACTTTTCATCTTCAATGCCTTTAGAAGGCACAGCAGAAATTTGAGGTCGGTCGGACTAAATCCCTAGGAGGAGTTCGTTAAAGTACGAAGTGTGTAAATCATCCAAAATTGACGTAAAATTCAAAATGGCCGACTTCCTGTTGGGTTTAGGCTATGGCTCCAAGAGGCTTTTTTGTGCGTCTGGACAAGATACACGTACCACAGAAAATTCGTGCACGTAGGTGAAACGTGCGGCGGGGGCTGCTTCGTTAAAAGTCACTTCCGTTGCCAGCAGGTGGCGCTATGACTGTGGGTGAATATCAGCATGTACATGTGTTCAGGGCGGGACTCTCATCCTACATGTACAGTTTGGTGCAGATGTGAGCATGTACACTGAAGTTACGACAACTTCCGTGTCATGGCGAAGAGCTGATCTTTGACGCCACGCCACGGACACGCCCATTGACGAAAACTTGCAAATAGCACAACTTTTCATCTTCAATGCCTTTAGAAGGCACAGCAGAAATTTGAGGTCGGTCGGACTAAATCCCTAGGAGGAGTTCGTTAAAGTACGAAGTGTGTAAATCATCCAAAATGTGACGTAAAATTCAAAATGGCCGACTTCCTGTTGGGTTTAGGCTATGGCTCCAAGAGACTTTTTTGTGCGTCTGGACAAGATACACGTACCACAGAAAATTCGTGCACGTAGGTGAAACGTGCGGCGGGGGCTGCTTCGTTAAAGTCACTTCCCGTTGACAGCAGGTGGCGCTATGACTGTGGGTGAATATCAGCATGTACATGTGTTCAGGGCGGGACTCTCATCCTACATGTACAGTTTGGTGCAGATGTGAGCATGTACACTGAAGTTACAACAACTTCCTGTTTCATGGCGAATCATCGACGCCACGGACACGCCCATTGACGAAAACTCGCAAATAGCACAACTTTTCATCGTCAATGCCTTTAGAAGGCACAGCACAAATTTGACGTCGATCCGACTAAATCCCTAGGAGGAGTTCGTTAAAGTACGAAGTGTGTAAATCATCCAAAAATGGCCATAAAATTCAAAATGGCCGACTTCCTGTTGACTTTAGGCTATGGGTTCTTGAGGCTTTTTTGTGCGTCTTGATACGATACATGTCCCCAGAAAATTTCGTACATGTAGGTTGAACGTGAACGAGGGGCTAATCTTTTCCAATTTTCTAGGTGGCGCTAGCGAGTCATTTTGCCACGCCCATGTGCGAAACTTGTAGAATACGAAATTTTTCACCGGTTCTGAGATGTTTGCAAATTTTGGTGAGTTTTCGAGTATGTTTAGGCCATGTCATTTGGGCCTACTTTGCAGAAAAAAAAAAAAATATATATATATATAATCCGAGCAAATTCAATAGGGACCTCGCACGGTCGTGCTCGGGCCCTATATATATATATATATATATATATATATATATATATATATATATATATATATATATATATATATATATATATATATATATAATCCGAGCAAATTCAATAGGGACCTCGCACGGTCGTGCTCGGGCCCTAATAATCCGAGCAAATTCAATAGGGACCTCGCACAGTCGTGCTCGGGCCCTAAATATATATATAATCCGAGCAAATTCAATAGGGACCTCACACGGTCGTGCTCGGGCCCTAATTAACAATTCAATAATACTGACAAATTAAACTCAATCAGCAACAGAAAACTACGTCCTTAAAAGAGAAAGCAAGCCAAGATTCAACTGAAAACACAAGAATGAACACTTATTTAGGACACTTTTAACACCCTCCCTCCTCTGAGGGAGTAAACACGAGCACACAGCTCCACACTGCTGTCTGACCCTAACTGGTTCACTGACCCCATAGGTGTCATTTATGCTGGGGACATGTCCCCACCACATTTTGAAATGGCTGATTTTGCGTCCATCACTTTTTTAAAGCATTTGTTAAAAATGTTCTGAAAAATAGTTCGCACCAAGAAATGTTAACTAGCAAATCAAAATGGTCTGAGAAAAGGTTTATTTGAACAATAAGAAAACATGCAATGCAATACATTTTTCCCTCATGTATTAACAGACATTTCCATCATAAATTGGAGCAGAAAATGTCTCCAGAATGCAGGAAATTACAAGTTTAATACTCAAAATCTTTTGGGGAGGACCCCCAGACGGGCACATATATTTCTGCATCAAATATTTAATCGAAATGGTGCTAAAAATCTTCTTGTCTTGTTCTCGTGCATCGTCATGTCTCATGACCCAAATGTATCATCACCCCCCTAATCTGAGCCCTTATGTCACCCCCATTGTTCAACACAAAGTGACGCCCCTGACTCCACTCTGCACCAGCTCCTCCCTAGTAGGCCTACTTATACTCTCCACCGATTAATGAACACTTTTGCAAAGCATTGTCTGCATGCTACATTCTCATTAGGGGCTGAGCACCCCTAAAGGTCTGATCCTAGAATCGCCCCTGCGTTAAACTATAAACGTAGATGGATTCCACCACGGCCAGGCAGGCAGTCTACACAATCTGTGTATGGTTCATTCTTTGATTATTTCCTTTCAAAACCATATCGTAAAAAACAAAAAAACTAGTAATTTTTTGTTTTTCTGTTTTAAAACCAAAACGGAAAAATATTGATTTTGATTTTAAATCTGTCTGATTTATGTAGCTTGTGTGTTACACTTGATAAACCTGCAGCAGATACAATTGGCCAATGGCAGTGACTGATTAAATGTGGGCTAATTAAGATAAGCTTGAACATAAACATAAGTGGATCATCAGACTTCATCCAGCCAGAGGGAACGACCACTGAAGCGCCACAATAAGGAATTTTTTTGCTCCAGTGAGTTTGATCTTGTGATCTTCTGCATATATTGTTTTAATGTGAAAACTAATAAACAAAGTGAAAAGAATGGATTGCCCAGAATAGTTCACATAAATGAGTTATCAAAAAAGGTTTTTTTACTTTGACACACATCTTATTTCATATTTGTCTGATTTGTGGAGTAAGAGCTCAATAAAGAGGACATATTTAGTAGTAATAAGGAACAGTATCTCAATATCTACTGATGGCGTGGCTGGTGGACTGAGCAAAACAGATGTTTTATATAAAAAACATCTGTCTATAATGTGCTTTTAGTCTCCACTCTGCAGTTGATGCATAAAGGAAGAGTAAAGAGCTAATTGGTTGTATTGATTGGTTTGGACCATGCTTGTCTTGCTACAGTATGAGCAGTGCAGGCGGCTCCAGTTTCTCTCAGCTCAGATCAGGTACACAGTGACTGAATGTCTTTCACATCCATAGCAGGTTCCCTGCTTTTTGTTTATTTCTTAAATTGGTCATCCATGCAACCACAACCCTCCATGTGTTCTTACCCATGATGCTGGCCTTGCCCAGGCTGGTGATGGACTCCCCGTAGTGCCGTCGGGCCTGTGGGGGAGATGTGCAGGGGCTGGGGATGCTCTCTGAATCTGAGACAGATGTGGTCTCCTTTGGGAGGTTGAGCAACGTGGGCCGGATCTGATCGTACGGTGTCGGGCTGGTGGTGTTATACCTACACATCACATCCATATCAACCTCAGGGCACTGAACTCCTCATTCTTTCTACAGCTGATTAAACTGGGTACACCATAGCTTCAAACACAGCTAACGGACTGACCTTTAAAATTTTAAGCTAATTGCTTATTGATAATTGTTCAGACAACAAAATGATTTCACAAGTAACAGATGAAAAATTAAAGCTGCAAGCAGCGTTGGGCGGGCCCTCGCACTTGTAGCGCGTCCGCGTGTGAGCCGGCCGAGTTGCATATTCTGGAGCTCTGCCGGTGCGGCTGTGAATTTGTTACGCGGTTATGACGCCGCATGAAGGTGTTATATGTCACTTCCTGTGTCCCCTATGTGGAGCTACATAGCACTTGCCGCTATGAATATAAATCGGTATTGGTGTGTAGATGTCTGCGGGGTGGGAGAGTTATCAAGCACGTAAAGTTTGTTTCAGATGTGAGTATGTACACTGAACAATAATGTACCCAAACAATAAAATAAATTCCTTTTATATTTCCCTGCCTTGTTGTTTATGTGTACATACAGAGGAAGAATGTGAGAACAGCACACATTTTATCGTTATTGTGTGTTAGAGGGTTATGGGAGAAGAGTGGATACTTTTAATACAGCCCACACCCCTAATACTGTGTAACTATAACAAGTAGAGAACAGAAGAAAAAGATGTTCTTTCTTTACAACTGTCTGCATAGCTTATTCATATTGTGTAATGAATGAAAATAAATAGGCCTACTAGGCTCCTCTCCACTTTGACATTTAGGATTAGCTTGTTTGATCCACCTTCATACACATGTGACATAACTGTACAACTTGAGAAAGGTGAGTTGTTTTCTGCTCCAGCTTGCCTAACAGAAAACCGTTTTTGGGATTAAATGGACTTTATTAGCTGCTGCAGTGCAGGATGAACTCAGAACAGACCCATTTCTCACCTTATTATTCTAAATCATGCAACGAAGAAGAAGAAATGCATAATAAATCCTGGGACAAAATCTGTCCACAAATACTGTACAGCATGTAGTCTGATGAACAAGACTTGTGTTATAGCTGACTTGGGCAGTGAAATGTTTAATTTTTTTAATTCATGTGGTCATAGTTGTCCACAACTCAAATCAGAATATAAGAAGAAATGTTTTATACCACCTCAAGAAGGCTTCCTATCAGAAAGGTAGGAAGGTATTTCCAATGAACAACTGCAGTCCTGAAATCTAAGTAAAGTAATTTCCCTGACATTTTTGTGTTACTTTACTTTTAATAGACGCATGTAACAGGTTTTATACTTCCTGTGAGTATAATCCAATCAATCTTATTTTCATACTGTATATCCGTTGTGTAATTTGATAAATTGTGTTGTATGTCGTGCTCGCATCTCAGAGAAGACTCTGACTGCAACATACGTCTATGTATAGAGAGAAACGGACAGAAAAAGTCTCTAACTCTGCCTGTCAGCTCGCTCTGCTCCGTTAAAACTGAATTTACCATACAGAATTGAATACGAGTGCACTCCAGATTTAGCTGCAGCCAGCTGACCGTGTGCTTATCCCTATACCGCAGTTCTGTGTCCATGCATGCAGCAAACTGAAAGCACTGTCTGTCGGAGCATCTACATGAAAAGAGAAGGAATACATTGCTGGTAGTATTGTCTTCAGAGTTGTTAAACACCTCAGTGCACTGAAGGAAGCCATCTGACTGTGTGAGGGGCAAGATCGTTGATGTCTGCAGGCAGAGTAAGAGCTCTCCTGTCTGACTGGTCCACCAATAGCAGAGAAGATGACCCCTTGAGTTATCAAGCACGTAAAGTTTGGTTCAGATGTGAGCATGTACACTGAAGTTACAACAACTTCCTGTGTCATGGCGAAGACTTGATCTCTGACGCCACGCCACGGACACACCCATTGACGAAAACCCGCAAATAGCACAACTTTTCATCTTCAATGCCTTTAGAAGGCACAGCACAAATTTGAAGTCGGTCGGACTAAATCCCTAGGAGGAGTTCGTTAAAGTACGAAGTGTGTAAATCATCCAAAATTTGACGTAAAATTCAAAATGGCCGACTTCCTGTTGGGTTTAGGCTATGGCTCCAAGAGACTTTTTTGTGCGTCTGGACAAGATACACGTACCACAGAAAATTTGTGCACATAGGTGAAACGTGCGGCGGGGGCTGCTTCGTTAAAAGTCACTTCCTGTTGCCAGCAGGTGGCGCTATGACTGTGGGTGAATGTCAGCATGTACATGTGTTCAGGGCGGGACTCTCATCCTACATGTACAGTTTGGTCCAGATGTGAGCATATACACTGAAGTTACAACAACTTCCTGTTTCATTGCGAATCATCGACGCCACGGACACGCCCCTTGACGAAAACTCGCAAATAGCACAACTTTTCATCTTCAATGCCTTTAGAAGGCACAGCAGAAATTTGACGTCGATCCGACTAAATCCCTAGGAGGAGTTCGTTAAAGTACGAAGTGTGTAAATCATCCAAAAATGGCCATAAAATTCAAAATGGCCGACTTCCTGTTGACTTTAGGCTATGGGTTCTTGAGGCTTTTTTGTGCGTCTTGATACGATACATGTCCCCAGAAAATTTCGTACATGTAGGTTGAACGTGAACGAGGGGCTAATCTTTTCCAATTTTCTAGGTGGCGCTAGCGAGTCATTTTGCCACGCCCATGTGCGAAACTTGTAGAATACGAAATTTTTCACCGGTTCTGACATGTTTGCAAATTTTGGTGAGTTTTCGAGTATGTTTAGGCCATGTCATTTGGGCCTACTTTGCAGAAAAAAAATAAAAAAATAAATATATATATATATATATATAATCCGAGCAAATTCAATAGGGACCTCGCACGGTCGTGCTCGGGCCCTAAAAAGTAAAGAGACAGAAACTAGGGATAAGCTGAAACAATTCATTTGTATCGCTGCCAACATCACTATTAGAACCGCTCCTGCAATTTGATGCTCCACAACATCAGGAGAATCCATCTGCCCCTCACCCAGGAGGCATCACAGGTTCTCGTCTTGTCCTCTCTCATCTATATTACTGCAGATCGCTCCTGTCTGGTGTCCCTGCGTGTGCCATCCGACCTCTGTTTCTAAATGCAGCACTTATTAATGTTTTTGCGTGATTCCTGCAATTACTTGGTTGTATCCACCTGGTTGAATGCAATTATTATAAGTCACTATGGATGAAAGCAGCAGTTAAATAAATGTAATGTAATATCTTACCAGTGGATTTGAACAGGTGCAATGTTACTGTAGTGCTTTAAGATAAGAGGCTCCAATCTGTATGCCTGAAACAAACAAATACAAATGCTTGAGCAGAGGGGGGTTCCTGTCAACATTACTTATCAAAAATTAACACACATTACTTCAATGTAATTGCCAGCTTGTCATGATAGTTTTAATCATTTTGTTGTGCAATATAATGGCAACACCACAGACAAAAAACCTTTCAATGGATACTATAAAAGTCTGTTATGTTCATTACAAGCCATAACTCATCCCTAAAGATGTGACAATAGGTTGATCACAAAAGTGGGTGATAATTGCGATTGAAGCAGGATAGTAACACACTCAGTTGTGTGTACTGTAGCTCACCACAGGGTCTGTGGGATGGAATATGTTGAAGAGGCGTTTGCAGATAGAAGTGGGAAGGATGTGGTCCTGCGCACCGTTGTTTCCAGGCCGGATCCCTCTTAATGCCAAGAAAACAGCCAGAGGAGAGCCCATGCAGAAGAAATTTTCTACCTGCAACACAGAGAACAGAGTTAATTCAACAGGAGAGGTGCTGAGTTACAGAGGACTTACAGAGGACTGCCGGACCGCTGTAGTGGGCTAATGTGTCCGACAGTATATGTATTCCATATGCTGCTTTATTATTATTTATTTATAACATAGACACTAAACCTTCTTTTAATAATCATTAATCAAAACTATATATATATATGTGTGTGTCATTGCTTCCAATGAAAAATCTCATTCATTGTTTGATTCAGAGGGTTTGTAGTTTCAATCAGATGGTCTGAATCAGAGGGTTTGTAGTCTGAATCAGAGGGTTTGTAGTCTGAATCAGAGGGTTTGTAGTTTGAATCAGAGGGTTTGTAGTCTGAATCAGAGGGTTTATAGTTTGAATCAGAGGGTTTGTAGTCTGATTCAGAGGGCTTGTAGTCTGAATCAGAGGGTTTGTAGTCTGAATCAGAGGGTTTGTAGTCTGAATCAGAGGGTGTGTAGTTTGAATCAGAGGGTTTGTAGTCTGATTCAGAGGGTTTGTAGTTTGAAATAGAGGGTTTGTAGTCTGAATCAGAGGGTTTGTAGTCTGAATCAGAGGGTTTGTAGTCTGAATCAGAGGGTTTGTAGTTTGAATCAGAGGGTTTGTAGTCTGAATCAGAGGGTTTGTAGTCTGAATCAGAGGGTTTGTAGTCTGAATCAGAGGGTGTGTAGTTTGAATCAGAGGGTTTATAGTCTGAATCAGAGGGTTTATAGTTTGAATCAGAGGGTTTGTAGTCTGGAACAGAGGGTTTGTATTCTGAATCAGAGGCTTTGTAGTTTGAATCAGAGGGTTTGTAGTCTGAATCAGAGGGTTTGTAGTCTGAATCAGAGGGTTTGTAGTCTGAATCAGAGGGTGTGTAGTTTGAATCAGAGGGATTGTAGTTTGAAATAGAGGGTTTGTAGTCTGAATCAGAGGGTTTGTAGTTTGAATCAGAGGGTTTGTAGTCTGAATCAGAGGGTTTGTAGTTTGAATCAGAGGGTTTGTAGTCTGAATCAGAGGGTTTATAGTTTGAATCAGAGGGTTTGTAGTTTGAAACAGAGGGTTTGTAGTCTGAATCAGAGGCTTTGTAGTTTGAATCAGAGGGTTTGTAGTTTGAATCAGAGGGTTTGTAGTTTGAATCAGAGGCTTTTAGTTTGAATCAGAGGGTTTGTAGTTTGAATCAGAGGGTTTGTAGTCTGAATCATAGGGTTTGTAGTCTGAATCAGAGGGTTTGTAGTCTGAATCAGAGGCTTTGTAGTCTGAATCAGAGGGTGTGTAGTTTGAATCAGAGGGTTTGTAGTCTGAATCAGAGGGTTTGTAGTCTGAATCAGAGGCTTTGTAGTCTGAATCAGAGGGTGTGTAGTTTGAATCAGAGGGTTTGTAGTCTGAATCAGAGGGTTTGTAGTCTGAATCAGAGGCTATTTATTTTGAATCAGAGGGTTTGTAGTCTGAATCAGAGGGTTTGTAGTCTGAATCATAGGTTTTGTAGTCTGAATCAGAGGCTTTTTAGTCTGAATCAGAGGCTTTGTAGTTTGAAACAGAGGGTTTGTAGTTTGAATCAGAGGGTTTGTAGTTTGAATCAGAGGAATTGTAGTCTGAATCAGAGGCTTTTTAGTCTGAATCAGAGGCTTTTTAGTCTGAATCAGAGGGTTTGTAGTCTGAATCAGAAGGTGTGTAGTTTGAATCAGAGGCTTTTTAGTCTGAATCAGAGGGTTTGTAGTTTGAAACAGAGGGTTTGTATTCTGAATCAGAGGGTTTGTAGTCTGAATCAGAGGGTTTGTAGTTTGAATCAGAGGGTTTGTAGTCTGAATCAGAGGGTTTTCTAGTTTGAGTCAGGGGGTTTGTAGTTTGATTCAGAGGGTTTGAAGTCTGAATCAGAGGATTTATTTTGAATCAGAGGGTTTCCTAGTTTGAATCAGAGGATTTGTAGTCTGAATCAGAGGGTTTGTAGTTTGAATCAGAGGGTTTGTAGTCTGATTCAGAGGGTTTGTAGGTTGAGTCAAAGGGTTTGTAGTTTGATTAAGAGGGTTTATAGTTAGAGTCAAAGGATTTTTAGTTGTAATCATATCTAGGACACAGATAAAGATATGAAGAGTCCAACACTTATCAACGTTACCTTGAATTTCAAGGGTGGAACTGCAACACAAGACGATGTCTGCAGACCCTGGAACTGATCCTCCAAATCTCTCAACCTGGGATATATGAATATTATACATAGATTAAAATTACTCCAATGTAAGGCAGTTACAGCTTACCACTGATAGGGACATATTTTCCTAAAACCTCATGCAAGGACAAACACAAGGGTAAACTCAATCAGTGTCATTATCCAAAAGTTCAACTCCCTGTAACCAACTGCTTTTGCAATTTTGGTGACCATAGGTAGTGCAATTCTGACAGAACAGATGTAGAGTCAAACTCCTCACCTGTTCCAGGACAACAACCTGGGTAGTACCTGAGGCGTGTGAGTCTCAGCTGCTCCTGAAGGTGGCGCTCCTCATCACTCGGCCAGCGGACCTTTGTCTCTTCCGGGTCTGGCGCCTCTTGATGATGAAAGCGGACGGGGTCCCAGCCTGTCATGATGTCGAAGGTGATGACGCAACCCAGCGAGTGCGACACTATGGACACCTTCCCGTTTTTCTCAAAGTCTGGATTCCGTGAGCAGAAGAGTGAGTACAGACGATTCAGCTCCAGAGTCAAACCCCTGGTAATCTACATACACACAGACACACAACAAGTACACAAGTAACACACATATACACATTTGTGAGGTACTTGCCTCTTTAACTTTAATTGTGTCAATAAGATTCAGGTAGATTTGGTTATGTTTGATGCTTCAGAGTCTTGTTTAATCATCTATTATTTTACAGTCAGGCAGTAGACCATAATTCAGTCCTATACAGCCATGTTGGATTAAAACAGCTTAGCCAGGATTTAGTTATGCCTGAGGGGAGTTGATTTGGAGTCATGGGACTAACGCTCCCAAACTGCCAGCAGGATGTCAAAGTGCAGCAACACAGCTATGAGGAGACAGAAGGAGGCTGAACTTCAGGCTGAATGTGTTTCTTGAAGGGAAGTGGAAAGCAATCGTGCAGTATAGTCTTAGTGTCACCTCATCTCTATACAGAGGGCTGGTGTAGTACATGATGTCCATGGCGCTGCTGTTCAACATGTCTCTGAGACCTCGCACTTTGTCTGGGGTGATGGAATCCACAGTGTCTGGAGGGAGAATATACAAATACATCACATATATTTTCAGGTATTCAAGTTGGAACCATTACCAAATTTCTAAGCCCCGTGCGTTTGGAGTCTGTATGAGTTTCTAACTTTCTGCACATGTCAGTGGACCTCCTGACTGAACTGCAGTGAGCATTTTACAGTCTATAAAAGTGTCACTTATCTGCCAGGGCCTGATATGCAGACCAAATGTCACATCATTTGTTACGCAGTACGTCAACAAAGCATGACGAAGAGAGTACTTCTATTCAATTCAATTGTATTTATATTACAGCAAATCATGACAACAGTTATCTCAGAGTGCTTTTCATAAAAGAGCAGGTCTAGACCGTACTCTGTGATGATATTTACAGAAACCCAACAATTCCCACTGAGAGAAAAGGAACCTTGAGCAGAACCATGGCTCAGGTTAGTTAGCCATCTGCCTCAACCGGTTGGGGGCGAGAGAACTCAAAAGTTGTCAAATAGTGGTCAGATATTTCACAGATTTCAATACCATACATGGTCGAGGGTGTGGTTAAAACAGTGAGTCAGTTTGTGAACACTCTGAGAAAAGCCAATTGAATCTAATTGAAAGATTAACACAGTACTGAAGCAGTCATTCTCAACGTCCACATGAATATTAAAATCCCCTACAATAATAACTTTGTCCGTTTTAAGGACTAAAGTTGACAAAAACTCTGCAAATTCAGATAATAATTCAGAGTACTGACCAGGTGCTCGGTACACTATAACAAAAAGAATTGGTTGCAGTGAGTTCCAACTTGGGTGCGAAAGGCCAGGAACAAGGCTTTCAACTGAGTTATAGTTTAGTTTAGGTTTAGAGCTGATTAGTAGGCTACAGTCGAAGATAGCTGCAACTCCACCTCCTCGGCCTGTGCCTCAAGGAATGTGAGTATTAATATGACTGGGAGGGATGGATTCATTTAGGCAAACATATTCTCCATCACTCAGCCAGGTTTCAGTAAGACAAAATAAATAAATATCATAATCTGATATTAGTTCATTTACTAGTACACCTTTAGAAGAGAGAGAGCTTATGTCCACATTTAATTCTCCTATTCTTTTGCGCGATTGCACTTGTGATTTTAATTTTTATGAGGTTTTTATGCACAGCTCCTCTTCTGTTTACCTTTGATTTAAATAATTTCAATGGTCGGGGGGCAGACACCCTCACTATAGGATTTTGACTAACTGCTGAAATGGAGGAGCAGAGAAGTGTGTTAGACTGCGACTCTGCCTCCTGGTCTCCTTCAGTTTCCATTCCTGGACCATGGCGGAACGCAGCAAATGCTTGAAAAAGAAAAGGTTTGGCTTAGCTTCACTAAGAAAGACAATGACACAGCAAAACGCAACACCTGCAATAAGGACATTTGGTGCAAGGGAGAAAGCGGCTCCAACATGACGAAGCATTTACTTCAACACGACGTGAATCTGAAGGAATGCTGACAATGCCAACATCTCACGCTTAGGTATAAAACACAGGTGAGCTGTCCTTTCACTTTAGTCATGAAGAGGAAGAGGAGCAAGGAGGAGCGCTGATAAGATTTTGTTGAAGAGGTTACATCCATTACGGTTGATTTCAAAATATGTTATTGATATCTGCTTATTCACAGCAATATCCATGGACTTCAGCCTTTTTGGTATTTTCCTGAGTCGTAGCTCAACAGCTGACAGATCACAGATAATTCCTTATTAGAGAGTCATTTATTTTATAAATTAAGGGGAAAAAAAACTTCCTGTTAAAGTTGACAGTTGGCAGATTATAGCTTAGAATATAGGAATCGGAACTGAGATTTGATAAGGACAATCTGAATCTGAATCACTGTACTCATATTATATAACTATTATCATACTATTGTTCTACTAATAGACTCTAGCTAGTTACTTATCTATTTAGTTACAGGGGTATATGTTACATAGGTGATGGACACCATAATATTAATAGCAGCAGAAATAGAAAATCTAGGGGGAAGGAGAAAAGTTAACAGAAAAACAGAAACAAAAATAAAACAATAATAATTAGGTTATGAGTTATTTTTATTATTATTTTTTATTTTTTATTTAACCAGATGGTCTCATTGAGATTTAAAACCTCTTTTTCAAGAGTGACCCGGCCAAAATAGCAAGATATTGACCATGCACAGTTACTAATACGAACACCAAGAACACGCACAACAACAAAGAATAATTAACAAGACCCTTACGATACATAAACAAACGACATTAGACTACTTAAAAGTACAGTTTTAGGATTTAGTTATTTTAAAAGCAGTGACAACACTTTATAACATCTACTTCCAAGTCTTTCATGTGGTGTTTAAATTTACCAAATGAGAGAAGATTTTGCAACTTCAAATCAGTCTGCAATGTGTTCCGGCTGGATGGGGCAGCATAACTAAAAGTCTTCTTACCAAGTTTCTCACCAACATTTTGACTGTTGTTTAAGCGTTTTAAGTTTAAACTGACAAAACTATCCAGATCTGGCACATCACGTCACTACCTCATTTTGTGAAAAGGTGTATGGAAACACCCAGTAGCTCAGTCAATAAGTCGCCTACTCTGGAGATCTGAAGTTCCAGGGTTCAAATCCCCAGATGACAATCACACTGAGTATAAGGTCTCCATTTAATTTGGATCCCGTGATACTTTCTTATTTTTCTCTGCTAAAAAGTGTTAGATCAGCTTAAACTTTAAAACTTTGAAACACAAAATGTTGCAGGTGGGTTGAACATTTCACCCAGTAGTCATATAATACATATAATACATAATACAGCTACATATAATGACACTGTCTGATCTCAAGGTGATGCTGTAAAGTTTGCGTTTCTGCAATTATCACAAAGTCCAAATTCTTTCATTACTTCAATCTCTCAAGTCGTCTGCATCTGTTCTTCTCCTCTGAAAATTTCAAATGTTGTGTTTTTCACGACTTGCTTGGATCCTAATTATTGTCGCTTATGGCTATATTTTATTTATTTATTTTTCTTTCACCTCAGTGGTTTTTAATTTATTTTTCTCTGTTCATATTTTTCTGCCTCATCTTCTCAACCCCCCCCAGTCAACACTCCCTTCTCTCCCTCTCCTTCCTCTTCAGAAGGGAAGGGAAGGAAGAAAGGAGGAAAGAAAAGGAAGGAAAAGAAAAAAATAATTTGTAAAACTTGTGAATTTGCAGTTAATGGCGTGGCGGTGGTGTGGTGGCAAAGTTAAACTCTTTACCATGACACAGGAAGTTGTTGTGACTTCACTGTACATGCTCAGATCTGACCCAAATTTTACATATGTGATAAGAGTCCCACCCTGAACACATCCAATGTTCTGTGGCACATGTATCATTTTCAGATGTACCCATTTCTGCACCAAATACACTGATTAGACACTGATGGATAACAGCGATGATATTTAAATTTTTTGATCAAAATTATTGCTAGGGACAATTCAGAAGTCACTGACGAGTCTTGAATCTGAAATCAATAAGGGGTTTTATCTCTTCTCTTGTGCTCGCTCTAAAAGCTGAGTAATGTGTGGAGCAATGTTGCTGCTTGGGCAGAGGACTCAACCATATCATATTATTTTCAAGGGCTTTAATGCATGATCATTCATATTTTTTTGATACAAAAATCTTTTTGAGATTCAGGGCTTTTTCAAAAAGTCCCATGAATAGTGTAACCAGGCATTTTACCTGCCTGTAATTTGAACACATTTAAGGCAGAGCAGCCAACCAGAATGCCACTTCAGATTTTGTTTTGGATGGCCGTGAGCTGAGGTGTAGCATACCTCCATCCAGAGCCAGTTTTGACCTCCACTCCACAGGAAGGAACTCAACATGCTCCGTGGTGCGATCAGAGAAATGCTTCTCCTCCATCTTTCTGGCAGCGTCTCTCATCCTGCACACCACCAGAGACAAAACAAGTACTTCAGTAATGGCTTTGATTCCTTTTTCAGTTCTCTGTGCTCCCACCGGAAACCTCTCAATATCTCACATGCTGGTATTCCTGATGATGCGTCCCTGGTCCATCTTTTGGCCGATGCCATGCACCACGAAGACGATGTGTGTGGTTTCAGGTGGGGTGTCCTCAGGTGCTGCTTCCTCCACGTATCCCCGATGGAGACGCGTCCCGCTGCTGGAGGCTGAGGATATTAGAGGGAACATGAGTTCAGTCTGTTTTCTGACACTACCAGCTAATGACTACTAAAGTGGTCAATACCATTTTATATAACTTTTCTGAAATCCCCCAAAGCATCCCCATCATCAACATTTTTTTATTTGTCCCATTTTTCCACAATACAGCATCATACAGCAGTTAACTGTAATGTCAAAAGTCACCAGGTAAACAGCACAGTTACCCCGTTAACAAAGTTATGTGCGCTTGCATCGATTGGCCAATACAGTGCTGTATCAACATTATGGCCTCATTGCAAGCCTAAACGCAATTTCATGTGAGTGCAACAGCATCTGTATTTAATACGTTTGAAAGGAAGGTGCAAACTGCCAAGTGTTGCGCAGAGATGGCAGCTGTTATCCTTGCCAGAAGGAGACACGGCTATAATGAAAGAAAATGTAGAGAAATTAACAATATTAGATAATATTATTCTATTTCCAATGTATTGAAATACAATTATTTTATTTTATTTATTCGATGGACTATATGAATTGAATTGTTTTCTTTTGTATTTTCCTTTAGCGTTGGCAATACTGTTGTATTAACATTCATGCCAATACAGCAAATTTCGTTTCGACCTGACTTGTTGCGTGGCGCTGTGGAGAGTCCCCAGCTGCAGTAGTGCATGGATCACGTGTAAAATCCACCAGCCAGAGGGAGCGATCACAGCGCACCAGTCGTAATAGCGACACAAGCCATTTTAGGTATGGGAGAGGGAATGGGGCGTTGGGGGGTACCGGGACAGGAGATCGCAGAGCGACCGGGCACGGTGTGGACAGTCGGTGATTGTTCCCTCTGGCTGGATGAAGCACGATCTTTTGCCATTTCCTCGCGTCTAGGTTAATCCAGCATACTGTATCTGTTTTTGTTCCCAAAGCAGTTTTTTAGGTGTGCTGTCCCAAGTACTTGGTACATACGATTTCCACGTACTCAGGATGCACTGAATGAAATAAACCAAGGTTTTTACACAGTGGCTGCTCTCCATGGCGAAAACCATTAAAAGACACAAAACCCTCCTTTAAATACTGCCACCTATATTGTGTTTGCTCCTGTTGTCATTTATGCAATAATTCTTAGTAAATCACCCATAACAGGTACTACATTTGCACATGCAATATTTTAGAATGCACACACAATTTAGTACTGTTTATTTGGGATGTTAGTAAATCAGGCTCTATGAATTTCCGAAAGGACAAATAAATATCAATCATCTATAAACGTACACAGCTAATCCCGTTACCGAGGTGGGGGGAGGCGCTGCCAAGCAAAAGTACTTAAACGAAGCATCGATGAATCAATGAAATAATCTATAGAAGCTTCGACTACTAAAATCATTGTTAGCTGCAGCCCTACTGCTGAGTTTTCCAAATGTACCTTTTAAATGCTCTAAACACTACAAATGACTTTCTTTGTTATTTAGTTGAACTGAGCCTCCGATGTTATTTTCAGCTCAGAAAGGCATCTGTGGCCAAACAAGCAGCAGCAGTAAACCACTAACTAGTGGAATGGATGTGTGTAGGACACTGTCATGCAGTACACTGACTCATGCTGTAGTTACTGTTTAACAGTTGTAGACATCCCATAGACTGTATATAAGAAAGGGTTAGGGGGTTAGGGTTAGGGTAGGGACATCCTCGAACAGACTAGCATTTTACCTAGCAGTTACTGCTTTAGATGCTAAAAATATACAACAAACTACTAACGTTACCCAGAAGCCCGTTATTTCTTAACACAAATACTGCTCACGGACTGCAGCGACCTCTATTTTTTCAGTGTAAATACATCTAAATGACATCACAGACACATGTCAACACTGTTCACCTGGTCGCTGATTTGCTAAATAACACTTTCCATCAGATCTCTTGTGTTTGTCCTGTGCTATTGTTCCTTTATATATACCTTTAGAGAAGCCCAGTTTCTGAGTAACGGTGCGTGCAATCTTGGAGGTGGTGGCGTCACTGTACAGGTACACCTCATCCACACTGTGCCAGTCCACATGACTTCTGCTCAGCTTCAGGCTGTGGATGGCTTGGAGACAGCCACAAAGTGATTAACAGCAAGTGACACACTTAATGCAGCATAATTAATTTACCATTCCCCAGGGTGTGTGTGTGTGTGTGTGTGCACTTCAAGACCATTTACAAAAGTCATGATACAGACTGTACACACACACACACATCTTAATCCTCTTTGTCTGTCACACATACACAGAAACACATGTCTACATATACCATCCTTGCTGTCCACTGTGGTGGTCACCATCTCCATCTCGTAGGTGTCCCTCATCTGTTGCCCTCGGAAACGGGCGAGGTGCTCCATCTCAATGAGGTCACTCTCATCCTCCTCCAGGGGAAGCCACGTTCCATCAACGAACCACTGACCCCTCATCACAGGAATGCGGTCTTGCTCTGAGGGACAGAACATAAGTGGTAATACAACACTGATATCAAAGACAGAAAGAAGAAGATCACTGGCAGGATATTTTTAACCTGTTTCACCGTCCTTTAATGTCTTCAAAAGCTGTATTAGTAGTTAAATTTATGCAGTAGCAGAAATAATACTGATGCTGCTGAAAGTATCCGACAAGCTATATGCTGTATCACAGCTGCAGATTGGTCAGCTGTTCAGTGTGCGTGTGTGTTAGAAACACAGTTTTTCCATATTTCAAATAAATATGAATAAAAACATCCACCAGTATGTTTAGGCTGCTGCTCACCAGGATTTATATACATGTGACTCATTCATATACCTTTTACAAGACACAATTCATCCATCAATCAATTAGTCAATTGACAACAGTTTGAATAAATAATCGATTCATTATTGAAGTCATTTATAAAGAAAAGCTTCTCCAATGTGAGGACTTTATCTCATTGTAAGTGACATCTGAAGACAGCAGTGGTGTTGAGAATAGCTACTGCTAACTGAGTGCTGGTGTTGGTGTCACAGGTGGTGCAGGCTGGTAGTGCTGATGGTACTGATAACAGTGATGCCATGGTAGATTAAGACCTGTATCAGGATGGACATAAATCATTGACATGCTCACGGTTCCAGTAAACAGGGTAGCACTCCTTCTCCCTTATATCCACTTCGTACAGCCCCCCTCTGACACACACTGCCTCCACGCTGTTGCTCATGTCGTCCGGGTCCTTCATCTCCTCTGACACCGAGCGCCGTTGCCCCCCGCCCCGCTGCACCGCCGACTCCGCCCGGACACTTCCACTGTCCAGCGCCCCACTGTCGCCGGACCTGGATGCCTCCTTCCCCTCGGCCTCGCCGGGTTCGACAGGGCGTTTGACCTTGTCGGGGTTTTGCTCACAGAATCTCCGATAGACGATCTCGATTTTTAAAGAGTCGTGTCCGACGAATGGCTTCCACGTCCGCTTGTCCTCTTTGTAAAACCACCGGACCTCCTCCGGCCCCAGCTCCGCGACGACCTCTCCGCGGTGCCTAGAGCTGTTGGACCGTATGCGCTTCTTGGCAGTCACATTCCCGTCACTTTCGGTGTAGTTCGGGTCGATGGAAAGATACGATGAGCCCGTATATTCCTCTCCAGCCAGGCCCAGCATCATGCCATCCTGAGATAACCGACGCGAGTCCCGCCTTAACAGAGGCAGGTGTCTGTCCAAACCGGGCTGCGCCGGGTTCCCGTCCCCGGCAGCGGCCACGTCTCCCACCGGAGTGTCGTCGTAGCCGGACACAAACACATCGTTTGCCATGTCCCATTCACTACTGCTGACAGAGTTATTCTCCGAGCTCTGCTGGCGGATCGTCGGTGTGTCCTTCATACTGCTCATGGTTCACGTTATTCATTTAACTATATATATATATATATATATATATATATATATATATATATATATACACACACCCACATATGTACACTCAATACATGTAAAGGGTGTAATAAAATCCACGATGATACCGCTAGACAATTAACGTTATCCCAGATTAACGGCGTCTTTCTCCCCAGCTGGTCACATCTGTGTGCCGAATTGTTCAGAGCCGTTACATTATAGCTCCAGATTTAAAAACATTGACTGCGACCTCCGGATATCCTGCCGGTACACTCCCTCGGTCATGTTCCCGTTTTTTCGTGAAAAAGTAAAAAATCAATGAACGGTTTTAGCTAAAATGGTCATCTCAGCCGCTCCATAGTGGCAATGGGACGACGACAACATTTAACTTCCTGTTCAAACATTCAAAATAAATTGGAGGATTTTAAAACTGCAATATATTAGCAGAAAGTAAAGTATGTAAGAGAGATATATATTGAAGGATAAAAACAACTGTTCAAGTAGTTTGTATTGTTGTTTACTGTGTATTTTTAATAAATAGCTTGCAGCCATTTTTACTATTTAATTATACACTTTTAATTTGAAGGCAGGTTCACCATATAAATAACATGCATGTGTTCTAGCTTTCTTGGGCTTGATGGATGTAAGGTATTGGCCTAAATACAAGGAAAAGTAACATATTTAAAATAAACATGTTCATTTAAAGTGGTTATCGATATGAGGTTACAATAAAAATGTTAAAAACTTAAATTACGCCAGCATTTGCTGTTACCTTTGTATACCTTTCAGGCCACCGTAGTTGTTCCTGAGGAGTTATGGCCGTCATGGAAAGTGTTTACCAGAGGATCTTTTCATAACTTGGCTTAACCTATGACATAAATGATAGCAAATGGCAGCGGTTTTCCTGGTGACCCTGTATGAGTACTCCCCACTGTTTTATATCAGCGTGGTGTCTTTGTGTTTTGTTGTTACCGCCGCCATTGTGCTCGGCTGGTGAGTTAGTAGCAGCTGCTACATTACTATTTCCTCATATTACCGACATGTAACCCTGAACCCTCTTCTTTAATAACTCGCACGTTTACTGCAGCATAATACGTAATATAGCACCGAATCCTCTGACGCAAATTCATAACATCGCTGATGTCGAAACATATTTGGGCCAATGTAAGAAAGTAAGCTGTTGTTAGACACGCACACACCGTATCAAACCGTAGAAAAGCAACGTCGCTGAAGTTAGCTTCCGATTCGGCACTTAAGTATAAATTAATTTAGGATGCTGAGCGACCGTTTCTATGTTTTTTGCACCTCTTACTGTTGTGAAAGCTGTTACGCGTTTTAGGCAAAGCCTTAATGCTGTCTGAAATTTGTGAAAATGAAAAAAGGGCGATTTCACTCCTTTTTTCACATGTAGACCACATTAGACCAGGTCCAGATCCAAAACCACTATGAGTAGAGCTCTCAAATTTGGACTAGATTGTCCCACAGAGGCTAAAGTTTCAATCAAATATAGTTTCAGATTTGTGAAACCTTTATTTCAATTTGTGAAAATGCTTTAAAGGGCGATTTATCTGCTTTTTTGTAGACCACATTAGATCCACTATAAATAAAATCTATAAAAAAACACTATACCTAGAGGTCTCAAATCTGGACAAGATTGTCCCACAGAGGCTAAAATTTCTTTAAAACATGAAAATAAAAAAAGGGTGATAATTCAATTTTTTTTTCACACCAAGGGACCTGGTCTTGCAGCCTTTCTACAGCTCTTCCTCTGATTGGTTAGTACTCCTTTCCTTTGCCAATCAGTCAGAGTAGGGGGCAGGATATGAGGCATATTTTGAGTCTCTGAGTCTGTCAAAGTCCAAAGCCTTCATTATGCAAATAAATAAGAACATATTATACATATAGTATAGTATAACACTTACATGTATAAATGCATTGATTACTGTAATGGAATGTAACTGAGTACATTTTGTACTTTTGTTGTGGAGTATATTCACAGTGTGGTAGTACTTTTACTTAAGTAAAGGATCTGGATAATTATTTCACCTCTGATTATGTTTATAATGTGTTTATATATTGTATATATTATGTATTTAGTATATACTAACTATAGACATCAACTACAGGCATCAACAGAGAGATTGCAGAACCTCCACTGTCCGATACATCCAAATAAAACCCAATATTAAGACATTAAGGCATCGATTCTGCTCATTTTTTAGGTCTAGGTACACAGTTTGTCTTGATCTGGTTTCACTCTGTAACAAACTACAAAAAATACGTAGTACTACAAATACAGCTAATTTATGATGTTTATTTACTGTAACTTTAAGGTTAGCATAAGCCACAACCTTATGCCAATAATGCCTCAACCATGGAGTGTTTTTGCGGTTGTGTCCATTCTGCTGACATTGCCTGAATGCATCACAAATAGCAGGACATGTGATTGGATGTTCAGCGCGGGCAACCAGGTCTACTTCATGGGACATTACAAAGTTTTTGCAGTAGCCCTTTATAGTATTTTCACAAAAGGAATAAAAGTTTAATAATCTGAAACTGTGTTATAGAGAAACGTTAGTCTCTCTGGGACAATCTATTCCAGATTTGAGAACTCTAGGCATAGTGGTTTTGGATCTGGACCTGGTCTAATGTCTACATGCTAAAAAAAAAAGGAAAATAGCACTTTATTGCATTTTCACAAATTGAAAAAAGGTTTCACATATCTGAAACTATGTTTAAAAGAAACTTTTTTTGAAGTTTTTTCAAATCTAAAAAAGTGTTTCAGACAGCGTTAAGGCTTTGTCTAAAATGCATAACAGCTTTCACAGCAGTAAGAGGTGCAAAAAACGGAGAATCGGTCGCTCGGCAACGTAAGTTAACTTATACTTAAGTCCCCTTACGTTTTCCCTTAACTGCCCAATCGGAAGCTGCGAATCGGAAGCTAACTTCAGCGTCATAAAAAAGCACAAGTCAAAAAAAGACCTGGGCTAGATTAACTGTACATTTGCAACAATGCCTTAATGTTATACGTTCTAGGTGGGGTTTGTCCTGAAGGTGGCGCTAGAAAAAGGTTTTGTTAGATTGTGAGAGATCGTGAAAAGGAGAAACCTCAGGGAGAGGTTAAAGTGGAAGGGTTCATGAATATATTCACACGTTGTCATGGCAGTCTGCACAATTAGTCTGAACACGGCTGGTGTAGTCAAGTGAATTTTACAACAATGTAACCAACAGCTGTCGAGACTTTCTCTGGACCAGAGTATTGGACAGAGTCAACAGAGAGGCAGAGTTTTGTAATCAGTGAAGTCAGTTGGTCTGATTTACGAAAGATGTTTCCTGTGTGTACACCTCTACGCTTTCTAAATCTTTAGAAGAATAAGTGGGATGAGCGCAGAACATAATTCTTTTGTGCACTCGGCCTCCCGTCCTGCAGGTTTGGCTTTGATGTCCCAGTGATCCTTCGCAGCTCTGATGAGACAGCGTCTATCCTACCAACCCCTGATAAGCAAATGGTTCAGGTGACCAATCCTTTTGCCCTGGAGATGGGCTCTGGGCTGGCATCTGTCACTGGTGAGAACAGTCGTAAAGCACAGGGTGGAGGGAGCCGGAGTCTCCGTCCGCTACTGCCAGTGAGGCATGCACTCGTGGGGAGAGAGTGGCGTAAAGCAATGTTTTACGTTTTGTAAGATAACTGAATACTGCTCTTATATATGCATGTGTAACAGTAGTTCAAAAGTCTGAATTTAGTTGCTTTATTTTTTATTTCAGCTCTGATGTTAAGAAACGTATGTTTTGTAAAAACTATACTCCTTGTTGCTGTTATGAATATGATATTAGTTTAAAAAGTCAGAAGAGACTGCTTTGTTTGGGGGAGGGTAGTGAAAGTAATTTAGTAACATAACATAATTAGTTACTTTTATCACCCAGTACTAAGTAAAGGAATATACCACACTATATATATATATATATCACTTATATATCACTTATATATCATTTCTTTTCTGTTCTGCAGTTGGAAGCATTGTTTCTCCAACTATAAATGTGCAGGGCTATAAACTCCTGCCTCCACATGTCCTGTATATATATATATATCCAGCCTGTATATATCCAGTATTAGCCACATAGGCCATGATAACATTAGAGAACACTCCCTTGCAGACGGGGTGTCATTGAGGCCTTGCTGTCTGGAGCCCTGCGTGCTGAGCTGTTTCTGGGGCTGTGAGGTCAGTGCCCTGCAGGGAGGGCTGCAGGCCCACCAGCATGGCCAGAGGCTCAACACCCCCCAACATTTCCAGGATGCCCTGCACCTTCGCTACCACCACTGCCAGAGCTTCCAATATCCTTTAGAGTGCTAATAAATACTTTCACTGCAATAATATTCAGGTTAACATCACCTTTTCTGACTTACCATCCCAACCTCACCCCTTGCTCTTCATAGATTTAATCTTGTCTTTTTGTAAAGTGTCTAAGCATTTAATAAAGGGGATCTTTATTGTTATTTAACAAAGCATGGCACCAGGAGAGTGCTTGATGCCAGAGCACACAAGATATTTCCTGTTAACATAAACTGATACTAGAGCCCAACCGATATGGGTTTTTGGAAGCCAATGCCAATATTAAAATGAAAAAGAGCTTATTTATGAGCTGATGTTTTGATTTTGAAAATTATTTGGATAGCAGATCCCTTTCCTGTATAAACTACATTTAGAACAGGCCGACATTGAAAGCTGTTCTATATGTGGGCTATAATACCTTTACTTAATGGATTATGTTAAGAAAATGGATTACAGTCTCAATAACTGAACAATCGCACATCAATAAATATTTGCTACAGGAAGGTGCAACTTTTTCAGCCATCTGTAAACAGAGAGCGTGAGAGAGAATAAGCATGTGTAGTTTACCTTACACGTAATCTGCCCTAATAACTACTTTCAATGTAGCATATCCACATGTGCTTTATCCCTGTACCAGCACTCTTTAATTCTAACCAAAGCTACGAGTAACCATTTCTCAGCCACCATCTCGCTCTGTGAGCGAGTCATATATGATACAGTGAACTGCTGTACTGTCAAGTACTACATGACTGTCTACAACGAGCACTTGCAACTTTGAGATTTCATTTAACTATACATACAAAAGAAATGGAATGCCATAATACATTACACATTTAACAAGTTTCTACTTGCTTTTAAAGAAATATCTAATAGTAATAATATCTGTTTTTTTTACATATCTAACTATATGATAATTAATGAGGAACTTTTTTTCTGTTTCATTTTTATTTCACTTTTTTTTATTTTCTCAGTCACTGTATACAGTACTCTCCATTCACAAGTTGAAAATAGTATAGATTACTATATAGCTTCCCACTAGTATGCTGCAGTATTAATTCCAGATGGAAAAAACAGTGGTATCGTTTTTGTGTATTGTTTTCATTCATTAAAGTTTCACATTTGAAAGAGGAGCTAGATAACATTGTCTGGCAGGAAGCTGTGTTAGATTCTTGTTCAGTTGTTCAACTGGACTTGGTTGAAGCTACTGGAAGACGTCTTCCAGTAGCTTCAACCAAGTCCAGTTGCCCTTCATTTTAACCTTCGTTGGATAACTATGACCTGGATGACTGAGAATCTTCATAGACAACTGTAACTACAACTACAAGCAACTCGCAAATATATTTAGAATATGTTAAACTCTATATTTTAACGGCTCATTAACGTTAGCACTCTTCCACTGATAAACACGGCATAAGCTTTGTAGCTAATTTAGCAACATGCCGCGTTATCTGCTGTAAGTGATGTTAGAGAATATTTAGAGGTGATGAACTTGGGAGAAATGATAGGACTCTTCACTCAAACTGTTTCAGAAAGAAATCTGCTGTCACTTCTGTCAGCAGCGTAGTCTCCAACACCCAACTACTGTAAAATTCAACATAACGTTACTGCTGTGAGCCGGGAGGAAGCCGGGGGAGGGCAATGAAAAATGGGAGTTAGCAAGGCATGAATCCAAAGAAGGTTAAAGTCAAGGGCAACTGGACTTGGTTGAAGATACTAGAAGACGTTTTGTTTTGTCCCTTATCTAAGAGACATCTTCAGTTCTAAAATGACTAGTAGGGAAACTCAGCTATTTAACATCTGTGGGGTCGTTTGCCAAGATCATTGATACCACTGGTTCGTCCGCTGCTCCTGGCTGTTGTAACGACAGTAGACATGAATGTTTTCAGGAGAGGAGAAGTGATGGGGGCTGTTTGTATTATAATTTAAGACATGTAATTAACACAACAAATGAGCAACTCAACTGTTTCTATATGCTCTGGTAGACTCTGGTCAGCTGATTGTTTCTTTTGTGGTTTTTGTGGTAAGGCAGTGTTGTTAACAGGGGGGCTGCAGAGTTCTGGTGGGCAAACTATTCATCACTCATGACATGAGGGAAGGATCTGTCTCTCAGTTTATTTTTTAATAGTCATATATCTTCTCTTATAAACGCCAATGCCATTATGCTAATGCAATTAGCTCATATCGGCTGACTGTACTCAGTCGGGCTCTACCTGATACCTAAAAAACACCTTTTCTAACCTTATACCTTAAAAGGTCAGTTCACCCACATTACAAACATGCATACTTTCTCACTCTTGGTGGTTTTTGTCCATGCAGATAATCCACATAACTGATTTTCTGCTCTCTGTCTTCACTGTAGGGATGTCATGTTTCTGATTGGTCATAATAAAAACAACAGCAAAATAACCCAAGAAAAACAAACTAATCAAAGTGAGTCAAATATCTGTTAGTTATGAGTGTTGAAATGCGTTGGAGAGGATGTTCCTTTTCAGGGCTCCAGACTCATTATTGAATCAGTCTCTACATACCCTATATTATGTTTTAAGCTGCTGTTTTGTTTCATTGAGGTGTCGTGTTTAAACTGTGCAGTGCTAGCTGCCTTAGCAAACTTATTTCCCCTTACATGTTGTGGACCTCAGCAGTAGATACATCTCATCTATCACTGTAAACTGTCTCAGCCAGGGGCGGACTGGTACAATAATTCAAGCAAGGAATTTGACTCCATCCAGGCCACCCTGTTCACGCAAACCAACAGACCGCTAATAACAAAATACATAAGTATCCAAAAAACTTCACACACTTTCAGTGAATCTGAACATGAGCTTCAACAATAAAAGTTGGTGGTCAAGTTGACAAGTAGTAGAGTAGTTGTAAAGAATTCTTGCACTGTCTCAAAAAATGTACGCAAAATGTGAACATTTGGTCGCAGTCAGGAGCCCTGTTTTTCAAATGTCAACAACACTAATCAATCAAAGCAGTCAATGCTGTCATTGCTATCATCAGTGTCTCACATGATCAGCTAGAGTGTGGAAAAGGGGATTTTGAAGACCAGAAAGTTTTTAGCTGCCAGTCACGCATATTCATCTCAATAAGCACAAAAAGGCATCAGAATGTAGCTACAGGTTCTTTCTCTTTCAGAATGCCAACATCTTCCTCAGTGGAGGTTTAGTTTTGTAAATTTAAACCTTAATTGATAGGTAACCATCAGTTGTGGTCTCATTGGTTCCTGTGCTAACTGCAGGCTGAGTTCTTCTCTGATGGCATTATAGAACAAACACTGCAGTGGACTGAAGATGCTTCTCTGTGAAGATCCACAGTTTCTAGTCACCGAGTTACTGCCGCCCCCAGCAGTGGACTGAAAAGTTGCTTCTCCTTCAAGATTTACATCTTGCAGTCCTGATTCTTAAAAAATAGTATGCTTATATCCTCCAGATATGTGGGCAGGTCCTTTTCCCCTCACATGGCTTAGTAAGTAGTAAGTAGAAACTCTGTTCATTCATCTCAATGAGGAAAGGGTTGATTCTATTCAGAATGTTGATACTTTGAATACTTCCCAAAATATTCAAGTTTTCCAGGAATGTTTTTTCATGCAAGTGAATGGAGCGAAGGTTCAAATCCTCCTCATAACTACTCCAATTTGAAATGTCACTAGTCGGGCATACTTTCAGCTACAGAATTCATATAAACTCTTCTAAATTAAACAAAGCTCTAAATTTGTATTCGGCTTTTTGATGTCTTTTTTAGTTGAGTAAGTTTCGCTGTTTTAGTTTTATGTTCTTTTCAGCTCTTTTCTAAATTAAAAATGAGTGTGTATTGTGTGTGTTAAAGTGTGTGACATCAATTGAGTGGAGAAGCCTTGGAAAGTCATCTTTAAAAAATTGTCTTTAAATCACTGGTTTTACCACAATTTTAACTATTCATGAATTATTTTACATCTGAAATGTAGGAAATCTTGTTGTGGTTCCTCACATGGGTTTATTGAATTCATCCAACATATATATTTACCTCAGCACGCTTCCAAAGGACGAGAGTCACAAGAAACTCTTCCATTCACATTGTAAAAAAAAAAATAATAATTGAAATTTCTGTAAAACAGAACGTACCAGTTTTTGAACTCACTGAGGTGCTCACTTTTTTATACTCCACACAAATAAAATTTCAAATTGTTCACAAATACTACTGTTGGTCAGGTCATTTTGCCGATACAACCTATAGGGTTTTTAGTAGGTTTATTTGACAAAGTTTCAGAGGGATTTTCTTATCTATCTTTATTGTAGAGTGGGTTACCTTGATGATGTTAGTTAGGTAATTAAATATCAAAGGACTTTGTCCTCTGTTCTGATTGGTGGACTGAAGTAAAGCTATTTAAAACGGTCTGTGTTCTCATCACTGACACACATACAGCATCTGTATGCAACATTCTACATATTAGGCTGATGTTCATGGTTCCTACAGTAGCTCCTGATGTTAGCCTCCAGCCTTGACCCCACCCTCCCAGTATCGGCATTGAAGACAGAGAGGAACGGCACACACAGATTCCTGCTGACCAGGGGATCACAGATTTTGGGCCATTGCCAAGGGAATGCTACCCTCTTGTGGCTGTGCTGACACTGGCAGAGGGAGAAGCCAGAGACATGTACAACATTGTGAGTTAATTTCACATCCACACAACAGTAAAGTGATTCTCAGTTTCAGCTCTGTATTTTCACCACACTGTGTAGGGGACAAACCTGACCCTACACAGGGTCCAGGACATTTAGCACAAAGACTAAGGGTAAGTGGAAATTGCAGATTTTTGTTTAGTCCATCACGTAGACAGTGGGCTCCACCATCCTGACCAGCCCACTCTCTAGAAAGAAAAGCCTTGGCATAGAAAGGAGACTTTTTAAACCAATTAAAAAATCCAAATTGAAAGAAACTTATTGTGCTGTTTCCTCTTTTAGGTGGCCAGTGTGAATATTATTCACGTTCCTGATGACAAATACAGCCTTTCTGCACGTGTTCTCTTTCAATACCTTCTCACGTCACAAGGGAACATGTTCGAATTAAAGGTATGTCACATGAGCCATGTTTTCATCAATGTTTTTTTTTTGTGCAATTTAAAGTATCGCATTAGAAAAGGTTGATGGAAACGAAAAATTTGAAAAAACTTCCTTAATTTTGCAAAAAAGTTTTTATGCTCGCCTGAGGTTGTCTTTGCCTTTCTCAAAAAAAGAGTTAATGCGACAAATGGGAGATGGAAACACTTTTGCCGAATAAGTTCTGACATAGCAAACATGTAACTTACGACTGATCAGCTGTTTTGTCGGATATTCACATAACACGTATAGACATTGCTGGTAGCAACTTGCCCGCAGGAAACAAATTCCTGAGGATTTTTCTCAGATGCATGGTCCTCAGGTCCATGCGACTGGTTTGGTTTCTGGTTTGCAACCCATACTTCTTTTAAAGGGGACCTATTATACTGCATTTCCAGCCCTATATTGTAGTTCTGTGACTCCTGTGTGGTGGCTTTGCCCAATTCAAGATTCAAGTATTTTCTATCTTATACTGGCTCTTCATGCAGGCCCTCATTTCAGCATCTGTCTGAAACAAGCTGTAGATGCTTCTGTTTCTTTGAGACCCCGCCCCCCCCAAAGCCCACTGTCTTCTGATTGGCCATTGTCTAATGTGTTTACCAGGTTGATGCAGAGATAGGGCTGCATGTTCCTTTGTGGGCCTGGCCAGCATTCGATGCCTGGAGAAAAAAACAGTTCAAAACAGAGCATTCAGAACAGGGGGGTATGAGGTTTTGGCTCACAGGAATTTCTTTTTAATACTTTTGCCTCATCATTTGAAACTTTGGTCATGTTTAATATGAACATCTGACATTGTAACATTATATAAAATGCTAGAAAATATGAAAAAGCATAGTAGGTCCCCTTTAATTACAGCCATGTGTAACATCAACTATTAATGTACCTCCGCTTACCATAGCCTGGTTTATTCACTCCAAACAAGCTGATGGAAACACACATATTTTCTTTTTTGCGACATTTCAAAAGTTTGCTTAAAATTTGGTTGACAATTAGATGGAAATATGGTGATAGTGGTTCAAGCAGATTGTTCCTGCCAGGTGCTTTGTATTTTGTCTAAAATCAATGGTTAGCTAGAAGAGAGTGTGGTATTTAGCAAGGTAACCACACTGTGACTTGCAAAACCCGTGTTAAGTGAACCTGCGTCGAGAGGCACAACTCACTAGTCATGGGGTTGAGGCTTTTTTGAGGTTCTCCACAACATAAAAGGACAGGTTGCCTATTTTGTAAGTTTGTCTTGATACAATAATCACATGCACACATATACATTGAACGTTTTATTGGGTGCTGTAATTATTCTTCCTGTTCATACTGGATGCAAAGAGACCTCTTAAATCTACACTGGACACAATTATAAACGTAATGCTTTTGTTTTTGCCCCCATTCATCATGAGCTGAAACTCAAAGATCAAAGACTTTCTCTATATACACAAAATACCTATTTCTCTCAAATATTGTTCACAAATCTGTATTAGTGAGCACTTCTCCTGTGCCAAGATAATCCATTCACCTCACAGGTTTGGCATATTAAGATACTCATCAGATCGCATGGGTATTGCACAGGTGTGCCTTAGGCTGGCCAGAATAAAAGGTCATTCCAAAATGTGCAGTTCCATCACACAGCACAATGCCACAGTCGCAAGTTTTGAGGGAGCGTGCAATTGGCATTCTGACTGCAGGAATGTCCACCAGGGCTGTTGGCTGTGATTTGAATATTCATTTCTCTACCATAAGCTGTCTCCAAAGGTGTTCCAGGGAATTTGCAAGTACATCTAACCGGCCTCAAAACCGCAGAACACGTGTAACCACACCAGCCCAGGACCTCCACATCCAGCATCTTCACCTCCAAGATCGTCTGAGACCAGCCACCCGGACAGCTGCTTCAACAATCAGTTTGCATAACCAAAGAATTTCTGAACAGTCAGGAACCTTCTCAGGGAATCGACCTGACTGCAACTTTGCACAGCCATTGAAGAGGAATGGACCAGCATTCCACAGGCCACAATCAACAACCTGAAACTCTATGCGAAGGCACTGCGTGAGGCAAATGGTGGCCACACCAGATACTGACTGATTTCCGGTCCCACCAAGACAGTGAAACTGCACATCTTCAAGTGGCCTTTTATTGTGGCCAGCCTAAGGCATACCTGTGCAATACCCATGCTGTCTGATCAGCATATTGAAATGCCACACCTGTGAGGTGGATGGATTATCTCAGCAGACAGATTTGTGAGCAATATTTGAGAGAAACAGGCCCTCTGTGTACAGAGAAAGTCTTACACCTTTGAGTTCAGGTCATGATCTTCCAATTGGGGAGGGAAGGGGAGTGTGCAAGATGTGTCCTATCTGCTGCAGTAAGTTTTGCCCAACTACTGCATCTACTGTCCTCAGTATTGCCCATTTCTTTGTGCTTCTTCTAAAGAGCTTGGGCAGCACATCTGGAAACCCCTGTCTGCTTTAAAGAGACCTTGCTGATGCAGTACAACTACCTTGTGTTGGCGTGGTCAGTCTCGCCACAGTGCATGAGTTTTGCCAGTAAACGGCTTTCAGCAGCCTCACACAGCTGGATTCCTCCTACAGTTGTTTTTCTGTTTCACTTGATTGTTTCAGCCTATGTACTGAATTTATGATCATTATCACCTGTTCAGTATAATTGTTTAATCAAACACCCAATGATATGACTTTGTGCAAGTGTACCTAGAACTGATGCTGTTTGAAGGCAAAAGGTGGTCACAACAAATATTGATTTGATCTAGATTTTTCTTCTGTTAACTCACTTTGGACTTTGTTCATTGATAAATATAATCTATTAACCACTGGGGTGGTGATGGCACATAGATAAGACGCTTTCCTTTGGTGTGGGAGACCTGGGTTCAATTCCCACTGTGAGACATCCACCATTGTGTCCCTGAGCAAGACACTTAACCCCTAGTTGCTCCAGAGGCGTGTGACCTCTGACATGTATAGCAGCTGTAAGTCGCTTTGGATAAAAGCGTCAGCTAAATGAATAAATGTAAACATGTCTATTTGAAAGCATTCTTACTTTGCAGCATATTTTACACAGTACTGTATGTGAGAACATGCCTTCTGTCTCCTGCAGCCTCTCTTCATGTCAGCTGACGGTGGGGGGGTATCTGGGCCTCCTGACTCAGAACAGAGTCCCCAACCCAGTGAACCCAACGACAAGGCCAGCAGAGTACAGCAGAGTCCGGTGCTGGAGGATGAGGACTGGTCAGAAGGGAGGGGCAGAGACTGTGTGGTCTGTCAGAATGCGGCAGTGAACAGGGTCCTGCTTCCTTGCAGACATGCCTGTGTGTGTGACAGCTGTGTGTCACACTTCCAGCACTGCCCCATCTGCAGGGCCTTCGTCCTGGAGTCCTTCACCCTGACACCGGGACAAGCTGCAGAACAATGACTCCATATTGAACCAGTGAATGCTATTTATAATATAATACACAGGACCACATTCACTGTTGCAAAATAATCCCTCACTGGACACCAAATCAGAATCAAATATTCTTGAAATTATTTTCCATCAAGCCTCCATGGACAAACATTTAGCTGGACTGTAGCAATGTATTATCTTTGTTAGTTACACTGCAGCAGCCACACAACTACAAACTAAGAACCAATCCATTACACTACATCCAGCGTTTCCCACTGATCCATACATTTCAGATCTCCAAATAAAAGAGAAAGTGTTTCTTTCAGGCTGCAGTTCATTATGTTTTTCTATGTTAGTGAAGAAAGACTATCTTTGTGACAAATAAATCTACCTTGTTGTGAGATAACGAAATAATTCCCATTGGGTACTACTACTTTGTCATGTGTGTAATCCAGGGTATATACAGGAATCCAGAAGTGAAATTCAATACCTTTTAAGACCTTCTTCAACATAATTTAAGACTGCTGCGCCACTGAGCTGTAACTGGTTAAGTCAGCCTCACACCTTTAAAAGGGGAATTGTGGAGTTTTTGAAAGGAATTTAAACATATCTATAACATTTTATTACCTATACATGACCAGATTGTAACCTTACCTAAAAAATTGAGGCATTCACCAACTTTCTCAGTTGCCTATAACAGCCTGTTTAGGCCTACTGTTTTCTATGTGAAGGACTCGTCGGATTTCCTGCAAAAATCCATTGTCTTAAACTTGCCTGCAAACGCCGACCAGTTGATAATTACCTCACATAGTTGTAACTTATTTTCAGTCACAAATATGTAAAGCGTATGCTGTTGGTTGCAATCTAAAACCTTACTGTTAGAAGCCACTAAAAACCACACAGCCCACCTCTGCATCCTAAAGCTGATTTGTGTAAACTTTAGTAAAACAGATGTAAAATAGAACAAGGGGAACGTGTTGCTCTCAGGAGGAGGAGGAGGCTAAGCAGCACATATTGGCACAATGGCACCCTGTTGTGATTTGGCGCTATATAAATAAAATTGAATTGAAAAATTAATACCCTGTTACTACCCTGTACCCTGTAAATATTTTTTAATGGCCTTAAATTTCGCAAAATACATTTATTACCTTTTAAGACTTTTTAAGACCCCGCGGACACCCTGTAATCTGTTTGGACAGTCACAGAGATGCTCAACGTCCATCTAACTCACTTGAAGGTAACAAGAGAATTGAATGGTCAAAAACAGAAAAACACACAACTTCAGATATAATGGTATATATTTCAGTACATGAAGCTTTTTGTGGGATGCTAGAATGATCAGCCTTTGAGCTAGTGTAAACACTGAGGCAAGTCAGACTAACAAGTGGAAACAGGAGAGTCACTGTTAAACTGTGAGGAAAATGTACTTTTTTATAGCTTCCCACAAATAAACAACACAGCAAACCAAAAATGAAAAATGCAATGAAAAATATCAGAAAAGGACTGACACAGAGAGGGTTTATACAGGCTTGTAATCCAGCTTGGACTCCAGCTTCTTTGAGTCAGCCACCTTCCGCACGGCTTTCATGAAGTCTTCCTGAGTGACATACTCGCGGTCAGAGCGGATGGCAAATAAACCTGCAAACAAACAACAAGCCAACATTAACAGAAGTGTTCCTGAATGACTTAAAACGATGATACCGAATGAGTTCATGTCCAACCTGCTTCTGTGCACACATTTCTCAGATCAGCTCCGTTGAAACCATCTGACAGCTTCACAATGGCTTCATAATCTGAAAGGCAATCACAGGAAATGTTCTGATGTCCCTGTGTTTGTCCAACTTTCCAGTCTATTATCTAGAGATGAAAGTTTGTTTGCGAGACTGCATCCCATCTGTGTCATTATCCTACGATATAACCATGTTGCCTACAAGTGTACTGGAAATGTACAACATTTTGTCACACTATGCACTGAAAGTTGCACACTGAATTAAAACACAATCCACATACTGGTAAATAATTGATCAGTATTTCAGCTTTGTATTCAGCCCGACAGCTTGAGGTAAAACCTTTGTTCAAAGCATAGAAAAAATAAAAACAGTAGGGCTGAATCTAAATATCTATGCATCTGTCAGTCAGTTATTTACTTTAAAAAAGCACATTACTACTAAGTTCTGAAAGCCAAATGTGATGCTACAGCGGAAACTGTACAACTTGTTGCAGATTCATTTTCTGTCCAGCCACTAATTATTCCAGCTCTGAATAACAATAGCAATTCATAGTCTCATTCCATTATTTATTACCTTAAAAAAAAAACCGATGTTCCAGAAAATGTTTATAGAATTTCAAAGTTTATCAACCGAAACCCAAAATCTACTACAAAACTTAAATTATCAGAAAACTTCACTTAATAATCCAGGCTTTTATTTTCTAATCTAACAGCCAAACGATGTGAAATTAAGACCTGCATTTATTTGTCCAACTGTGTCACATTCGGCCTTTCACAGTCTACCACAGATTGAGAAACTTGGGTTCAGTAGCTGACTCAGTGAGACATGTGGACAGGGTTAGCCACACATCAAACAGCTACAGTCCACTCCAAAAGTATTGGAACAGGAAGGCAAATTCCTTTGTTGTGTGTGTTAAACAACTCAGGACATATCACCCTTTGTTTGAACCCACCCATTTTTCAAGTGAGCAAAACTATTAGAACATGTGACTGACAGATGTTTCTTGTTGCCCAGGTGTTGCCTTTTAGGTTGAGTGGCCAAACAATTAAATAGCTCTGCATGACTAGTTTAAGTTTTCATCCTTGATTCAAACCTGGTGGGCAGTGGTGGCCCAAAGGTTAGAGAAGTGAGCTTGTGACTGGAAGGTTGCCGGTTCAATTCCTGATGTGGAAAATAAACCACTGAGGTGCCCTTGAGCAAGGCCCATATCCCCAAGCTTAGTATTGTACTGCGCAGCTTCCAGGTGTGAATGTGTAATGAGTATGTGAATGTTCTCATCCTGCAAAAAAAAGGCAGCTCACAATTTTGTTCAAATCTGTTTTTAGATTGAAGATACTAAGCACATTTGCACCGCCATACATAGTCATGGTTTTATTGTGGCTGATTTCGTATGTTTTGTATAGAAGCTGCTTTCTGTATTGTTTAGCTTTGAAATTGTAAACTGATCTGAAAGTAAACTCAGTCTTAAAGTAGGTTTGCAATCAATGCAGCCATTTACAGAATATTTTGACTGTCCTCTCTGCAGATCTTCAATTAGTGCTCAAGATCTTTTTTTTATGTAGGAGTCATGAACTGATTTATTGCAAGTTTGGAATGAATTGTATATAGGTTTATTTGTTTTTGCACTTTTTTGATAAGTCACGTGGATGTGGGCGGTGATTTCTGTATAGTTCATTTGCACACCTGTTCAACACCAGCGGCAGAAAGAGGGAGAGTGAATGGGAAGCTGTATTTTTTGTAGACCTTGGTATTCTTTATAGTTTTTGATCATTGTGATCATTTTTCACATTATATTAAGTTGTATATTTTCATCAATAAAAGCAATAGGTTATATTTTGAGATCCGTGAATTGTTTGTCAGACAAACAGCACCCCAAGGCCCTACCTCAGCCTCTCAGCGACTACTTTGTTTTTGCTTTAAGTTTAGTCGCTATATTTTAAATAAAAGTGGTTTTTGATTGTGGTATACAGCAATATGTTTTTATGTGTGAGGGATTCTATGCTCAGGAATTTGTTTGTAGTGAGAGGTCTTGGAAGCCTATTATTAACTTGTGAATAAGGAGAGCTTAGTCCACAAGCATTATTGTAAGCTGGTAAAGATTTCTATGTTTTTGTGATTTTAGGTACCGCAAAATCTTTTGGGTTTTTTGTTTGAAGGATTATATAGCAGGCGGCACGGTGGGTAAGTTAGCACTGTCGCCTCACAGAAGGTTGTGGGTTTGAAGCCGGCCTGTGGAGTTTGCACGTTCTCCCCGTGTCTGTGTGGGTTCTCTCCGGGTGCTCCGGCTTCCTACCACCATCCAAAGACATGCAGGCTAGGTTGATTGGTTACCCTAAATTGTCCTTAGGTGTGAATGTGAGTGTGACTGGTTGTCTTTCTTTGTGTGGCCCTGCAATGGACTGGCCACCTGTCCAGGATGTACCCCGCCTTTCGCCCGATGTCAGCTGGGATTGGCTCCAGCCTCCCACGACCCTGTATGCAGGATAAGCGGTTGACGATGGATGGATGGATGGATGGATGGATTATATAGCTCATTGCACATACAGTGAGGAAAATAAGTATTTGAACACCCTGCTATTTTGTTCTTAAGTTCTCCCACTTAGAAATCATGGAGGGGTCTGAAATTGTCATCGTAGGTGCATGTCCACTGTGAGAGACATAATCAAAAAATAAAAAATCCAGAAATCACAATGTATGATTTTTTAACTATTTATTTGTATGATACAGCTGCAAATAAGTATTTGAACACCTGTCTATCAGCTAGAATTCTGACTCTCAAAGACCTGTTAGTCTGCCTTCAAAATGTCCACCTCCACTCCATTTATTATCCTAAATTAGATGCACCTGTTTGAGGTCATTAGCTGCATAAAGACACCTGTCCACCCCATACAATCAGTAAGAATCCAACTACTAACATGGCCAAGACCAAAGAGCTGTCAAAAGACACTAGAGACAAAATTGTACACCTCCACAAGGCTGGAAAGGGCTACGGGGAAATTGCCAAGCAGCTTGGTGAAAAAAGGTCCACTGTTGGAGCAATCATTAGAAAATGGAAGAAGCTAAACATGACTGTCAGTCTCCCTCGGACTGGGGCTCCATGCAAGATCTCACCTTGTGGGGTCTCAATGATCCTAAGAAAGGTGAGAAATCAGCCCAGAACTACACGGGAGGAGCTGGTCAATGACCTGAAAAGAGCTGGGACCACCGTTTCCAAGGTTACTGTTGGTAATACACTAAGACGTCATGGTTTGAAATCACGCATGGCACGGAAGGTTCCCCTGCTTAAACCAGCACATGTCAAGGCCCGTCTTCAGTTTGCCAATGACCATTTGGATGATCCAGAGGAGTCATGGGAGAAAGTCATGTGGTCAGATGAGACCAAAATAGAACTTTTTGGTCATAATTCCACTAACCGTGTTTGGAGGAAGAAGAATGATGAGTACCATCCCAAGAACAGCATCCCTACTGTGAAGCATGGGGGTGGGTAGCATCATGCTTTGGGGGTGTTTTTCTGCACATGGGACAGGGCGACTGCACTATATTAAGGAGAGGACTGGGGCCATGTATTGCGAGATTTTGGGGAACAACCTCCTTCCCTCAGTTAGAGCACTGAAGATGGGTTGAGGCTGGGTCTTCCAACATGACAATGACCCGAAGCACACAGCCAGGATAACCAAGGAGTGGCTCTGTAAGAAGCATATCAAGGTTCTGGCGTGGCCTAGCCAGTCTCCAGACCTAAACCCAATAGAGAATCTTTGGAGGGAGCTCAAACTCCGTGTTTCTCAGCGACAGCCCAGAAACCTGACGGATCTAGAGAGGATCTGTGTGGAGGAGTGGGCCAAAATCCCTCCTGCAGTGTGTGCAAACCTGGTGAAAAACTACAGGAAACGTTTGACCTCTGTAATTGCAAACAAAGGCTACTGTACCAAATATTAACATTGATTTTCTCAGGTGTTCAAATACTTATTTGCAGCTGTATCATACAAATAAATAGTTAAAAAAATCATACATTGTGATTTCTGGATTTTTTTTTTTTTTTTTAGATTATGTCTCTCACAGTGGACATGCACCTACAATGACAATTTCAGACCCCTCCATGATTTCAAAATAGCAGGGTGTTCAAATACTTATTTTCCTCACTTTAACAGGAGGATGTTGACTACAAGTCTATTAATTTATGTTAGTGATTCAGATTATGCTGAAGTCTGTAGTAATTTAAAGAGGTCATATTATGCCTTTTGGCTTTTCCCTCTCCTTCATTGAGTTATATATCTTTTTTTTGCATGTAATAGGTGCAAAGTGAAAAAGCCCCAAGTCCGCCCCAAAGGGAATTCCCACCTCCCACAGAAAACACTGCTCTGAACTGCCTGAAACAGCTCGATTGTAGTCCAGCCTCATCACTAGGGCTGGGTATCAAGTTCAATACTTTTTAGGCACCTTAAGGTTTTATCTTGTCAACGTCAATGAACCAATAAGCATGCAGCATGCTTGTTGTGCCCAAATCTAAAAGTGACTGTAATTGGCTGTGGTGATGTAAACACTAGTTCACGCTGCTTACGCGCAGAGACGTGGCTTGTGGATGTAAAAGACATGGAGAAGATCAGAAGTGTGGCTACACTGCATCAGGCTTGATGCGATATTTGTGAAGTAAGATAATTGCTGCCAAGACCGGCAACACGACAAACCTGGTGAAGCCCTTGACTGTGCATGGAATAAACTTAAGAGCAGAAAGTTGCAGATGCAGTCATCATCTCAGCACCCTACTGCCACCAAGACATTACTGATGACGGCAGCGGCGCTATGGCTGAGACTCCGACAGGTAAGACTAACGTTTAGCAAACAAACAAAATCGGCTAACTTGTAGTGGTACATGCTTGTGTAAAGGGGGGATCAAGACCCAGTTCTAAAAAGGGCCCGGTTCCAAAATTTCTCAAAACCGGAAAATCAATAAGGCTCGAGCTTATCGATAGCCTACTGCTATTGAGACTAGCAGGTCTATAATGTAACGTTATGTCTCAAGCGTCAAACCTGATTTAATTTGAAACGTGATGAATAAGAAAACTAATGTTTTTAATGATTGCATCGAAACGCAGTATCAAACGGGCCCGGGACTGTTTATGATCAGGCTGCAGTCTCTGTGTGTATGTAGGAGCCGACAGAGAGCAGCAAAGCGGCCAGCAGAGAGAGACACTGCGCCATTGCAATTAAGTGACATTAGCTCCAAACTACTCGAGTTGCCGACAGCTACGCTCCTTACTGTAAGTACGTGCAATAAATCCTTCATGAGTAATAAGACAATACTTGTCTGTAGGGTAAACATGTAGAAATAGTTAATTTAATCATCTCATTCCTCAGTCTCTCATACTGTATGTCACAGCAAATAAAAACAAGCCAAATAGAAAGCTGTCTGTCTGGAGCACAGACTGGTCTGAAGCTTTAAAATCTGGCACATTATTAAAAACTCAGCTGCTGGCTGAGACAAACCAGCCGCTCCTCCTACCAGGTAACGTTAGAAGGTCGGATAAAGACGTAGTTTTTTATTCTTTCTAAACATCACTCAGTATTGTGATGTCAGATATTGAGATTATATAGTGACTTTGCTGTTGCAAACATTAATGTTGCTCTAGAAACAACATTTAGCTGTATTTAAAATATTAAAGTCTAATCCTATAGTTTTAAAAACTACCAGGCAGCTAATATGTACACTTCAATATAGGCTATTTTATTAAGTGATATGTCATCTCAATGTATAACAATATTATCGCACACTGAATGTTGGGTCTGGTCTTACCAAATAATAGTAAAGTAAAGTATCGATAGTGGTATCAATAAAGAATCGGATCATTAAGTGGTCTTAATAAGGGTATCAATATCAATAAAAATTAACAATCCCTATCCCTACTTGTGTACTACTTAAGTTGTTTCTGTACGCGGTGACTTATTGTTAAACAATATCTGACGTCAATCCCTGTTAATAGGACTAAATATAAATAGCTAGCTAAATCGATGCTAAAAATGCTTAAGGTTGAGAGTAACTGATCAAGTTTAACTCACATTAAACTACTGTAAGTATTTACCAGTGAGCACCACATACTGACTTGAAACTGTTAATTTGCACTGAAAACTATTCAAACTTTATTTAAACTATTTACACTGATTTATTGTGGTTTTTATTTTGTTCCTCCCGCTTTTCTGTTCCTTTGTTAGAACTGCAGTGGCTCGGGAAATGAGTCTTTGAGACTGTAGAAATGTCAAAAAAATAAAAAATAAAAAAGTATTTTAAGGTAACGTAATGTTGTCTTCTTGTCATCTTGCAGCCCTCTGAATCGTAATCGAATCGTGAGGTGACTACCCAACCCTTATGATTAGCAGTGCAAGGCCTAATCCAGGTAGTTTTAAATGTGGATTAGAAGAAGTCATTTGATCAATTCGAGGACAGTGATTCAGTAATTGGGGTGCCTGACTGCTTTCTGGTAGGGAGTACACAAATGGGGCTCATTACAACATCATTACATTAGGTTAGGATAAGGCTGTATTTCCTAGATGAGCAAAATCACAAGCAACCAAACATCAGAACTACAAAACTCTGAACATCCCTGTGACTTTCCAATAACCATGAAGGACAGAGGACAGCTGAGAAGGCAGATAGCACAGTGTGCATGCAGGAGCATTTGAGGTCTCCACTTTCTGCTGTGTGTGCGCGCGCACTAAGCCCTGCCCTCGGTCAAACGCGCAGAGAAGCTAGCACAACCAGAATATACTTTTTTACCAATCAGCATGGTTCACGTGGGTCACATTTTCAGGTCAGAAAATCCAGAATTCCAGATTAATGGGAAAAATCCAATCCCTGCTAACTGACCTATTTCTCCGTGCTTGGTGATGGGACTGGAGTGGATCTTGAGGATGTCCAGACGAGCCTGTTCATTGGGCAGTTCGATGTCTGAAGAAGAGAAGAGGACATAGAATTTGCCGCATGGTCACACAGGGCTGACACAGATGGTGAACAGGAACAGAACGAGATCTTACGGATTTTGCGGTCCAGTCTGCCGGGCCGCAGCAGGGCTGGATCCAGAGTGTCAGGTCTGTTGGTGGCCATGATCATCTTGACTCTGTGCAGCGTGTCAAAGCCATCCATCTGGTTCAGCAGCTGACAGGATATATTAAACAAATCAATCACTGCTTTTAACCATCTATCCACTGAGCTTACTTTAATCGCTCTCATGACTAAAAGAATAAAATGCTTTAACCCCAACATTAGCCCTGTTTGAACCAAGTTAGCTTTACTGAATAAGCAGACTCAACAGTAGTGTGTCACCAGCTGAACACACCATGCTTGACGTGAATGCGGCTCCAAATTGGCTTTGACTTGCTTTATTTTTTATTTTAGCTGGTGGCATTAAGAAACAATATGTTTTGTAAAAAACTATACTCCTTGCTGCTTATTTGATTATGATTAAAAAGTTGGGAGAGACTATTTGTTGGCTGGTGGGCGGGGGTTAGTGAAAGCAATATACTAATGTAATGAGTAACGTAACTAGTTTCTTTTATCACTCAATACTTTTAAAGGAGTAATAAGTAACTTGCCCAACACTGCAGTCTAACAGTACTAGGCTCCGCAAATCTCATTGCTCCTGAAAAATAAGAGGACTCTGTGACTTGGCACTTCTTATCACTCGTTAAACTAAAAGAGGGATAAGACAACAGAGAAAATGACAGTGGTGGCTGTGTTTTGTGACACTACAGTGACTCGGTTACCTCCATTAAAGTCCTCTGGATCTCTCTGTCAGCAGACGTTCCCTCAGAGAAACGACGGCCGCCTACATGGGACATACAGACATGAATATCCAATAACTGGAAATAACGTGCAAATGAAAGTTTGAAATCTTTGCAAATTTATAAAAAAATAAACAAAAAAAGGGGCTTGGCTCTGGAATTAAATTGACACAAATCAGCATTGGGCTAATCACCACAAAACTCACAGGATGTGTCCACGTATGTATCAGAGACATGTGAAATGTGCGTGGCATTACACAAATACATTCATAATAATGTTGAACCACTTGTGGGAAATTATTTTGAAATAACTGCTTGTGGAAAAGGGTTTGAACCCGTGAATCGACACTTGTGGGTATATTTTTAGTTACATTTACATTTATAACTGTATTTATTGTCTTTCCGTATTTATGTGATTTGGCTACATAAACACTCATTTCCCTGTAAGATTAATACTGTACTCTCCCACTATTTATCTAATAAAAATAAAATCTCATCTATAACCTGTCTTCAAAAGGGGTGTATGATTAATATAACGTGTACAGTGGCAGTAGGTTTTGCAATACATGTAATGGTGTCAGAGTGCATACTAGGTCTTTTTGAAATTTCAAATTCAATTGACAAATAAGCACTGAAAGTGTACATGGCTTGATATTGCCCTATTTTTACTAACGAATGAGTTAGCAGTCGCTAACAGCTACAGGAAGCTTTCGCTGCATTACATTTAATGTCTTACAACAGATGCCAGATTAAGGCGTCCAGTAGAGTACTGGATGAGAAAATGTATTTAGCTTTAAAGAGCATTAAACCTAAAATAAAATGCTAAAGCCCCAGGACAGACAAAAACCAAACCAGATCCTTAGCCTCACTCACCAATGGCGTCAATCTCATCCATAAAGATGATGCATGGCTGGTGGTCCCTGGCATAGTTGAACATCTCTCTGATCAGTCTGGCACTCTCACCAATGTACTTGTCCACAATGGAGCTAGACACCACCTGCACGGACGCCCCCCCCCCCCACACACACACACACACACACACACACACACACACATCAGCTTACTGGCAGCACTGCACTGTGGCAGGACACACTGATATTGGCACAGACTCTCACCTTGAGGAAGTTACAGTCCAGCTGACTGGCCACTGCTCTGGCAAGAAGAGTCTTCCCAGTGCCTGTTACAGCAGAGTCCCATCAATGCACGCATACATTTACAGGATTACATGTCCTTCATAAAATTCAAATAATATCAACCATACACATTTATAATTAAAGCTGCAAGCAGCGTTGGGCGGGCCCTCGCATATTCTGGAGCTCTGCCGGTGCGGCTGAGAATTTGCTACGCGGTTCTGACGCCACATGAAGGTGCTATATGTCACTTCCTGTGTCCCATATGTGGAGCTACATAGCACTTGCCGCTATGAATATAAATCGGTATTGGTGTGTAGATGTCTTCGGGGTGGGAGAGTTATCAAGCACGTAAAGTTTGGTTCAGATGTGAGAATGTACACTGAAGTTACAACAACTTCCTGTGTCATGGCGAAGAGTTGATCTTTGACGCCACGCCACGCCCACGCCCATTGACGAAAACTCGCAAATTTTTCATCTTCAATGCCTTTATTGTATTTATATATATTATATGTATTATTTTATTTTATTTTTTTAAACCTGTCCTGCCCAGCAGCCTGGTATAGAGTATGATGACCTGGATACCATATTGTTCCAGACAGATTTTACTTTAACAAGCGAGTATTAACATACTCCTTTGTCTGTTTTATTATTTATTTAATTCTGTACTGATTTGTCACCAGGCCGGACAGGGGGGCAGACACGGGGATGAGGGTGCAAAAACAGACAGCACAGAGAAAAGGACAACACCTGTAAGAGAAGGGGGAAAGGGGGATGGAAGGTGGGGACAACAGGGAAAAGCTGTGGGAAACACCAATTGCAGAAAGCAACGAAACCTGCAATAGAACAGAGAGGGGGGAGGAGGAGAAAAACAACAACAAACAATAAAAATAATAATAATAGTAAAAGACAACCAGCCGAACAGCAGCAATAAACAGTTGACATAGTAACACAACTAAGAGAAAAATGAAAACAAGAAACAGTCACACACACTAAATAAGCAACACAACACAGCCACGAGAGCTGAAATAATAACTAATTTAAATAAGTAACTGAAAGAAAAGCATCAGGAATAATTCTACCAGGAACAACCTAAATTTGTTTGTGTCTGTGTGGTGTGCGGGTGAATGTGTCTGTATGTGTGTGTGTGTACATGTGTGTGCGCATAAGCCTGTTAAAGAATGTAGTTGTTAGTGAGAGTGGGACGCCACGACTGTAACAGGCAGGCAAGAACCCCAGTAGCCAATAGGGGTGGAAGAAAGAAAAAGAATAAATCAAATCAAAAAAAAAAAAACAAAGACTGCGATGCAAACGCAGAAGACCCCGACCCAAATGCCAGTTGACAACGTAATGCCGATGGAACGCAAAAAGCATAACCCGCAGAAGAGCAGCGCCCGGACCGACCGCGGCGCGCACACAACCTAGACCAGTGCTCCCCCCCCACCCAGCACCCCCCGCCGCGCAGCGAACAACCAAAATGCCCAAATGCCACGCAATCATCAACACCAATGCACAAGTGACGAGCCCAACGCGCGAGTACGGCGACACCCAATGCCCAGCAGCCCCCCGCAAATCCCGCGTGCGAGGTCGGGCAAACGAGAGAGAGCAAACGGAACAACACGACAGCCAGCCAGCGGAGAGAAACAGCAGCAGCAAGTCCCAGCCTGGAAGTAAACGCGCCGCACAGGTCACCGTGCACCCGCCAATAAAAGTCCGCCGTCCCCCCAACCGCCGGAAAAAACTAAGGCCGCCGGCGCCAGCCGACATCCCCCCATGCCCAGCACGCCCGGCCGTGCAACACCAGCCAAACCAGCAACGAGGCAAAATCAACTAGCTCAGCTACATGCCACCAACAACCCACCCACCCGTCAAGGGCTGAGAACTCCAGGCACAAACCCAGAACAAACCGGAGCACAGCCCTGCACCCACACTGCACATCCCGAAAAATAACTATATACCTCAGTATCAGAGGTGTCCAACAACTGGCCGACAGAGAAATGGGGAAGCACGGATCCGAGGCCAACGAAGCAAAACAGGGACGCAAACAGGTCCCTCCAAGCCAACGAGGAAAAGCCTCCCCCGGACTCCAATGCACAAACTAAACGCCCAGCAGCCATCCAGAGACCCTGCCCAGGAAGAAAAGCACAATGCATCAAGATACATCGACAATTGCCCCACAATCCCACCGCAGCCCACCAAACCGCAATTGGATCAACCTGCGCAGAGACCCCCACCCCCAGAAGCCAGGACACCCTGCGACCCCCCAAAGCGCAAAGGACCCCAGACCGCATGTCCCGGGGGAAGCTGTACCCCGCCCCAAGGAAGAACAGCAGAAAGCCGTGCCGGGAAGCTCCCTGCCGCCAGGGAGCGATAACACGGGAGAACCAGGCCAACGGTCCCCCAGCCCAGCCAGAGGCATCCCTCCCTACAGTGCAGGCAGTGACAGCAGCCCCCGAGGCCGATCTCATCTCCGGACAGGGGCCCACCCCCCCCCAGCCAAGCACCCCCAAGGAGGAGCACCAAAACCTACCCCGACAACACCGGCCATGCGCCCCAGAGACTCCCGAATGCCCCCTTCAATGCCTTTAGAAGGTACAGCAGAAATTTGAGGTCGGTCGGACTAAATCCCTAGGAGGAGTTCATTAAAGTACGAAGTGTGTAAATCATCCAAAATTTGACGTAAAATTCAAAATGGCCGACTTCCTGTTGGGTTTAGGCTATGGCTCCAAGAGACTTTTTTGTGCGTCTGGACAAGATACACGTACCACAGACAATTCGTGCACGTAGGTGAAACGTGCGGCGGGGGCTGCTTCATTAAAGGTCACTTTCTGTTGCCAGCAGGTGGCGCTATGATTGTGGGTGAATGTTGGCATGTACATGTGTTCAGGGCGGGACTCTCATCCTACATGTACAGTTTGGTGCAGATGTGAGCATGTACACTGAAGTTACAACAACTTCCTGTTTCACGGCGAATCATCGACGCCACAGACACGCCCATTGACGAAAACTCGCAAATAGCACAACTTTTCATCGTCAATGCCTTTATTTTCAATAGGGACCTCGCACGGCCGTGCTCGGGCCCTAAATATAAAATTTACAAATTCAATAGGGACCTCGCACGGCCGTGCTCGGGCCCTAAATATAAAATTTACAAATTCAATAGGGACCTCGCACGGCCGTGCTCGGGCCCTAAATATAAAATTTACAAATTCAATAGGGACCTCGCACGGCCGTGCTCGGGCCCTAAATATAAAATTTACAAATTCAATAGGGACCTCCCACGGCCGTGCTCGGGCCCTAATAATCTTTACAAATTCAATAGGGACCTCGCACGGTCGTGCTCGGGCCCTAAATATAGAGTAAATAGAGACACAGCCCGTAATTTAACTGATGTTAGCCAAGCTGTGGTTGCAGTTGCTGCTGAGAAGTTAACATGCAGAGAGGACGAGGCAGTCCCAGAGCAGCACAACAGTCCAGGCAGTGACAAAACTAGGGCTGGGTATCACTAGTCCAAACAATTAGCAATAGTCAGTCCATACCTTAAAGGTATGGATACCTTTAAGGTATGGACTGGCCGGGCAGCCATTCCAGCGATGCCTTGCATTCATGGGTTCCCAGCCCACTTAGGCATGGACCCCTAAAGAGGTTTATTGGATTTGAAACACTGACCCCACCTTTAAATACGTTTGTGCATACGTGGATGTATGGAAAACTAACCTGGAGGCCCATAGAGCAGGCAGCCTTTAGGGGGGATGATCCCCACCCTCTGGAAGAGCTCAGGGTTGGTCAGAGGAAGCTCAATCACCTGCCATGAGATAACAGCACCAGCATTGTTTTGGACTTATGGACAGGAGATCAAAATGTATCACCTAGTTAGTAAAGGTTAAGACTTTCTCATCTCCACAGATTCCTCCAATAAGGCCCGACCATACAAATGTTATCTTGTAAAACACATCCTGCCAATGCATTTCTAAGACCGAGTATTCTAATCCAAGAAACAGCCAAACACGAAGAGACTGCCTCTAATTGCTGACTGATTGTGGGCTTGGTTGTACCTCTCTGAGCTCACGAATTTGTTCAGACAAGCCTCCAATCTCAGAGTAGGAGACGCTGCCAGGGTCCTCGTGGGACATGTTATACACCAGAGGGTCCACCTCTCTGGGCAGGTACCTTTGAAAAAACAGAAACACATGCTGAGCACAGAGTGTGCATTATGTGTTCCTCCACAACAAACACTCTTTTAAATACACACAACATCATGACACAAAGAAACAGAAATACATTCGTACAAAAAAAAAAAAGCACATTCTTTATCTTTACCAAATCACTATGAGCTTCCATCTTCTGCGACACATTTAATGCTTGAGCAGAGTAACTAACAGTACAACATCCATGTAGTCACCACTTGATATGTTTTTTCTGAGCAACGGAAACTTCAAACAGTGGTTCACAGGCTTCATTCTTTGCGTACAGTAGAGCCCTGCAACTCAGCCCAAGACTGTTGGGGCCCCAACTTATTTACGGCCCTGGGGTCGGGCTTCGGGACAATTTTCATATAATAGCTCACACACGGGCCAGGCATCAAGCTAGTATTAGGCTTCTCCTTTATATGTTTTATACATCCACCAATTAAAAGAAAGTAGGAGAGATAGTTTAACATGGTAAAACAAAGATAGAAAGACGTTTTATAACTTATTATACTGACAGTCTGCTCGCTCGCACACACTGCTTTCACACTATTTTCCGGGAGTATTACACCAATGTTCCACAGAATGAAAGTTACTAGGCTGGAAAGGGGAGTCAGATCTGATTTGCCTCTGAGCCGAGAAAGATGGTAATAAGGCTACGTTCAGACTGCAGGCCTTAATGCTCAATTCCGGTTCCATTTTTTTTGTTTGACAGTTCACATTATAGTTTACATGTGGCCCATATCAGACTCCAGTGTGAACTGTCCGCGGCCTGAAAGTGACCCTCATGCACAGAAGAATAACACCATGTCACATGCAGCACTGCCCCCCAACTCACTCCCTCCGTCTCTCTCTCTCTCCCCTCACTGTGTCCGCTCGGACAAGTAGCATGCCAATTCCGAACTGGAAAAGATCAGATTCCATGCCTGTTCTCACTGTCATAAAAAGATCAGATCTGAGTCACATATGGGCAAAGAAATCGGATTTGGGTCACATTAGCCTGCAGTTTGAACGTAGCCTAAGAGACGGAAAGATGTCTGTGTGAAAAGACACAGCCGACATGCCAGTGTTGCCTGTAGCCGTCTTTTTCTAAGCCGTTAGTTCCGGAAAGCCGGATCACTATGTGAAAGAACACAGGGTTGCGGGATTATGGCAAACCTTTGTTCAATATGAATGAGCGAATGCAGCATATTGGTGGATATAGGATATGTAGAAAGTGGCTCGGCTTCTGGTTGTAATGTTAAGAGGCTGTTCTGTTTTTTTTCTTTGGGATTGGCCATGATGTTCTGTGAATCCTTGATTTCTGATGCATAGCCAAGATGTAAGACAACCTGCCTGTTTTTTATTACTAGCCTTTGTTTAGATCGTATAGCCTGTTTTTTGCATGTTGTTTGCGAACAGAAGCAACCACCTGCCTCAGCCTGTCAAAAATGCCTTTTTACTAGTGATAATAAACGTATGATCTAACACTGTAATAAGCTTGAATGTTTTATATCTAAAACATCTATTTCATTTAAACAAATAAAAAACATTTTTGCTAAATTAACTTAAACAAAACAAAATATAACCACTGAACCATTTTATTGGCTGCAACTGTGTTATGGGGAGGAGACAAACAAAACACAGGCTCCAGTCGGGCTCAGGCTGAGAATTCTGATAAGCGGTCGGACATGGGCCGGGCTAAGGCCTCAGCGTCTCGGGCCAGGGCCGGGTTAGACCCCAGATTTGAGGCCGGTGCAGGGCTCTACTCTACAACACACAAACATTAATAAAACTCGTCATGACAGAGGATGCATCAAGAGCTGGGTAGCTTACAAGCTCGGCTAAAGAGTTTTCTGTGGAAACCCTGACGTGCACACGAAGGATACTCAGAGATTTTGAAAATGGAACAAAATATGCCACAGTCAGATCCCCACAACATCTGTCAACACATTAAGCATATTTACGGTCAAATGTTTGTTTTGCTCCTAAGCTCTTATTGAGATTTGAAACTAGTTTGTTAAAGAAAAGTTAAGGACAGATTGCATTTCTCCGAGCCATTTCCTAAACTATAATTGACTGCATACATAAACATTTTTGTAACTTTTCTTTATTAGGATGCCCATTAGCATTGGGGTTTCTCACTCCATCCAAATCCGATTTTTTTACTCATATGTAACTCAGATCTGATCTTTTATGACAGTGTGAACAGGCCAAGTCACATGGAACCTGATCTTTTCCAGTTTGGATTTGGGCCCATTCCATATGTGGTCCAAATCCACAGATGACACAGATTGGATCATTTTAAATGTGACCTGTGTCTGGATACTCAGGTAGGAATTGATGAGACTTTGACGTCACTCTAGAGCAGCGGTTGTCACAGTTCTGCTTTAGACGGAGCCACGGTGAATGAAAAAGCTCCACAAAAAGCCATTATAATCATGTGGCTCTCTTCCTCCTCTACCTTGCCACCATCTGCTCACAGATTCCCTTTCTTACAACTAAAATCCACCAGATCGTGAGCTCTCTTCTGTTAATAGCATAACTGAGATGCAAATAACTCAGGAGAGTTATTCTTCTGCGCATGCGGGTCACTTTCAAGCCGTGGACAGTTAACACTGGAGTTTGATATGGGCCACATTTAAACAACAATATGAACTGAAACCAAAAAATCCCATCAAATAAAATCTAACTGAAATTGTGCCTATACCAAGTTATCGTCTTTGCCGCTGTGCGCACAACTTACAACTGCTTGCTTCCAGTTATTATCCGTATATAGTGGTACAGTTTAATTTTAAGTGGTGATTGTGTCCAGCCTACCTCATTATAGTAAGTGTAGTCATGTCCAAAGCCACTCTGGTGCCTGGCTTCAGCTGCGACTTGTCCAACTGGGATGAAAAATATGAATAGATTAGAGTTCATATTCAAATCACTGAGGTCTACATTTACTGGGACTACAGTGAGTTGACAAAGTAAATAAGTAAACTTTATAAAGCACCTTTCACGGACAAGAGGGGTCACAAAGTGCTTTACAGTAAAAATAAACTAAAAACAAAATAAAACAACAAGACGTGCATTACAAAACCATATGGCTAGTGAAAAGTTTGTCTAAAACAATGTGTCTTGAGGTGTTCTCTAAAAGGTTACACAGAATCCAAGGCTTTCAAGGCTAAGGAGAGAGAGCTCCAGAGCCTTGTAGCCACTACACAGAAAGCACAATCACCTCTTGTTTTAAAACGTGTTCTTGGAATAGTTAAAAGGTTTTCGCCTGGCGACCTCAGAGAGTGACCAGAGGTGTGTATATGCAATAGATCCTGGATGTGACAGGGAGCTTGTAAGTCATGATTAAAATTTTAAAATGCACGCATGTAGGTGGAGGTGAAGGCCATTCAGGGGACCTGAAGGTAAGGATCAGGGAGGCTAAGGAGAAGTACAGGAGGAAGCTGGAGCGTAAACTCCAGCTAAACAACATGAGGGAGGTCTGGAGCGGCATGAGGAACATCACTGGCTTCAGACCGACTGGCAGCAGAGAAGGTGAAGGCAGCTTTGACAGGGCCAACCAACCTAATCTGTTCTTTAACAGATTTGATGCTATGGCCCCTGCCCATCTCCCCACTAACTCAGCTGCCTTCTGCCCTCAAACAACTCCAACCCCACTACTCCCCCCTCCTCCTCCTCACTGTCCCCCTCTGGCTCTCAGGTTAAAAGCTCTCTCCAGCCTAATGACTCCTCCTGTCCCCTCTCCACCTGTAACCTCTGTGTGCCTCACTGCTGACCAGGTGAGAAGACAGCTGGGGAGACTTCTCTCCAACAAGGCTGCAGGCCCTGATGGTCTCTGCCCCAGGCGCTCAAAGCCTGTGCCCCCCAGCTATATGGAGTCCTTCACCATGTCTTCAACCTGAGCCTGAGTCTCCAAAGGGTCCCTGTGCTGTGAAAGACATCTTGCCTCGTTCCTGTGCCAAAGACGCCACGTCCCAGTGACTCCAAGGACTACAGACCTGTGGCACTGACCTCCCACATCATGAAGACTGGTTCTGGATCAGCTGCGGCCCATAGTCAGACCTCTCCTGGACCCACTCCAGTTCGCCTACCAGCCCCAACTAGGAGTTGAGGACGCCATCATCTTCCTGCTCAACCGCATCTACGCCCACCTGGACAAGCCGGCGAGCACTGTGAGGGTCATGTTTTTTGAGTTCTCCAGTGCTTTCAACACAATCCAGCCGGCCCTGCTGGGTAAGAAGCTGACAGCGATGCAGGTGGATGCCCCCCCTCGTGTCCTGGATTGTTGACTACCTGATTAGCAGACCACAGTATGTGCACTTGCAACACTGTGTCAGACAGCGTGGTCAATAACACTGGGACCCCGCAGGGGACGTTCCTCTCTCCCTTCCTCTTCACCAGACTTCAACTACCACACAGAGTCCTGCCATCTTCAGAAGTTTTCTGATGACTCATGGACACTGCTCAATCCTTCCATTTGTGTCTTCTGCATGGCTATCACGCAGCCATGCAGCATTACACACAAGTGTCACATAGTATTTATGTTTACATCAATCACACTGAGTACCCACACCTTCCCGAAATTTCTTTTTTTCAGTCAGAGGTATCCGCCACCCTGAGTCCTGGGATATCATTGAAGATGGAATTTTGACAGGTAAACAAAAAAATGTAAATCTCGGTTTGTTATGTTTGGCCTGCATTATGATGAGGATATTTGAGAGTGGCAACTGTGCAAGAGCTCTCAGTGGCTTCATTTCCAGACTTTGTTCATTTACACAGTCCAGGTGGTGCAGATGTGCTAGAAGGCAGATATATTTGTGTACCACAGCGGTGTCTCAGTGTGCCTGACAGCACAATGTAGCCTATTCACTGCAGCCACTTCACACACAAAAATGATATAAAATAAATACTGAAAATCCACTCTGTGCATTCTCAATATTTATATCAATAGATATTTGGAAAAACTACTGAGATGCTGTTCTGCAACTCTTCTGTCCTGGATTTTTACAACCGATGAACATTTAATCAGTTAGCACAGTTATAATGTGGAAGTGTGTCTTTTACAAAGGAAAACTTTTCTGAGAAGCATCATCATTCCTATAATGATCCCCCCACATTTCATTTTGATGTTAAACATTATCCATATTAAACTATGATGGTGTAGCCTATCAGCAATAGTGATGTCTGTTTTGTATTTTATCTCCGTTTTCATGGACTGAGCTTTATTTTGTGATCTCGCCATCTGGCAATGCAGATTCCCGTATCTGAAAAACTTTGCGTGAGCTCTACACATGGGTGAAAGGATGCGTGGAAATCGGCATAGATTTTTTCTATAAATTCAGACGCTTGCCGTTAAGGCAATTTTTTGTGCGCAGCAATCTTTCTGAATGTGGCCCCTGGTTTCTACCTTAGTTCGCTCAGATATTCAGGTATGTAATGCTAATAGTGGCTACAGCCCGACCGATTTATCGTTGTGCAGATATTGACGGCCGATATGAGCTACTTGCAGATATATCTGCATCGGCATTTATAACAGCCAATATATGACTATTAAAAAAATAAAGTGAGTCGGATCCTTCCCTCGTGTCATGAGTGTTGCATATTTTGCCCAACAGAGGGCGCTCTGCAACTTCCCCATTAACAACACAGCAGCACCACAGAACAAAACATCAGCTAACCTCTCACACTCAGTGTTCATAAAGAGTTGGCCACGTCAATTACATGACTTAATTATAAAATTAGCCCTCATCACTTCATTACCAGACAAGACTTCCTAACCCTCCCGTTTTTCACTGCCCTCTCCCGAGTCACAGCAGTGTTTAATGTTACAGAAGGTGAGTAGTGGAGGTTGTCTAGCCCTAGTATATTTAGGTATAACTATGGGTATATGTGGTTGCATATGTATAAGTATGTATCTATATGTATACTGTTGCGATAACCGCAAAATTGAAATACTGCGCTATTGGCCAAGCCTACCACGGAGGATGGCAAGCAATGCAACAACTACAATGTTCATATTTCAGTGAGTGTTGAATTAATAAATTAGTGCTTCAAAAATTCTTCCAGTGTAACAAGCTCTGTAACAGTATAAGGATGGATCCCCATGGTCTGTACGTGACCCGTCTTAAAACTTAGAAGCTTTAAGTATTGCTGTGTTTTGTGTTGCTTTATTTTTATTTTGAAGGTTAGTTAACTTGCTGTTGCAGCATATTGCACAGCTAATGTAGCTAGCAGGCTCAGCGATGTTGGACTAACGTCTACGTGTGTAGCCTATGATGTAGCTAAGCACGGCATACAGCGTAGTGTACGGGGCTACGCAGAGGCTACGCAGTCGATTTGACGCAGAAGTATAAATGCACTTAAACCTCATTTGAAGCTGACTAAATAACGAGTAGTATGTTGGATGCCTGCAGCTATTTTTCATGTTGCTTTCTGTGGAAATTTAGTTATAACGTTACTACACTGTGTAACACTGTAGTACCGTTAGTTGTGGAAGCCCATTTACCACGACAGCCCTACATGTATATGTATTTATTATTAATATTATTAGTCCACTTCTTATTCTTCCTTCACTGTGTAGGATGTACTCTGGACCTGGCCATATTGTATATTTTGGTGTCTTATTAGCCCATACCAGCTGGGCATAATTATAGGCATGACACAATAATAAAATTCATTAATTCATTAATACATGGTGTCATGAGAATTTCTTTAGCTCTTAATTATTAAAGTTGTGCCATGGACCAGACAGGACTCAGAAACCCCAGAAAAGACAATTCAATACAGGATGCTAAACACATTAGTGTCTAGGGATGAAACGATTACCGGTCATTATTACCGTATACATTTTAATTACCATGATAACCGGGTACTGGTATAATCTCACGGCAAACACTGTCCAGCGTCTCCCAGAAGCAGGTGCGCATGCGCAGAATGCAACGTGGGTTTGTTTGGTTTAACCACAACACGGAGGAAGACAACGCTGCAGAGATTTTTCAGTCACTCTGAAGTCCGGTCGTATTTTAGTTTTTATGAGAGTGCTGAAGGGAAACTTGATTGAAGAAAGTAACCTTATAGTTAACGCAGGGTGAGTTAACTTTGGTTTGTCTGACTGCAATCTAGACAGTTCACTAATGAGTAATTATAAGCCCATATCAAATCTCCCATTTTTAAGTAAAATCATTGAAAAAGCCGTTTTTCAACAGCTTAGTGCTTTCTCGGCACTAAATAATTGTTTCTATGTCTTCCAGTCAGGTTTTCGACCACACCGCAGCACTGAGACGGCTATTGCTAAGGTCTTCAATGACATCCATTTAAACACTGACAGTGGCAGAATTTCTTAGTATTAGTATTCAGAACGCTGCTGCTCGAGTCCTCGCTAAGACCAAAAAGGTGGATCTCATCACTCCAGTTCTGAGGTCTTTACATTGGCTTCCTGTATGTCAAAGAACTGATTTCAAAGTCTGCTGGTAGTTTATAAAGCACTAAATGGTTTAGGGCCAAAATACATTTCTGATCTTCTGCTTCATTACGAACCATCCAGACCTCTCAGGTCGTCTGGGGCAGGTCTGCTTTCTGTCCCCAGAGTCAAAACTAAACAAGGAGAAGCAGCGTTCAGTTATTATGCTCCGTATATTTGGAATAAACTCCCAGATAACTGCAGGTCTGCTGAAACAGTCAGTTCTTTTAAATTAAGAATGAAGACTTTTCTTTTTACCATTGCTTTTAGTTAAATATTTAAGATTTTTCTTTTTATTGATAACTTACACTGCACTGTAACTTTTACTGTCCTGTTTTCTTTGTTTTTAGCTTTTTATCATCGCCTTTTCCCATTTAACTCTTTTAACCCTGGTTGTAACACTAACTTTTTTTATATTTCCCTGTTGCTTTTATGTTTTATGTAAAGCACTTTGAATTACCTTGTTGTTAAAATGTGCTATACAAATAAACTTGCCTTGACTGACTTGCTGACAGCGTGTAAACTGAAGCTCTCAGTGTTGCTGCTCTTGTAAAAACGCTACACGTTGTTCTGTTGCTGTGTGCGTCGTGTGTCGGCAGAGTCCGTTCGTCCACTGCACATGATAATGTGTAGTCAACCAACCAGCGCATCTAGAAACGCTACAGTCTCCTCTGTCAGGCATGTAATTGGCAAAGGGCAAAAAAGCAGGAAAATATATAGAGACCCCCCCAACACCACGATTAAACTGGCAGCGGCTAATCCACTGCGCCATCACAACCTCTCAACAGCTAAATGTGCAACATGCAACATGAAATAATGGGAGTCTATAACTAAATAATTTAACTACTAACTTTCAAATAAGTTCAGTAGAAGTTCATAGATTATTTTTAATGAATAAGACACAGCAGCAAAGGTTGTCGCAGAAGAAACAGTCATATTATTCAGGAAACTCAGATCAAACAGCTGATCAGTCTCTGTCTGATGATTACCTGTAGAAATAAGTTTGACATTTCAACTCTAGGAAGCAGGCGAGTATGTGCACGAGACGAGAACAACCGCGACTGTTTCACAGGATCGCACAAGTTACACAGAAGCCGTCACCATGGTTACCTCGCGGAGCGCTTGTTTGCCTGAGCGCAGAGCGACCCCGCGGATCCAAGCCGTCTGAAACGGCCTTATATAAACCCTGTCACAACCATTCACAAGAAATTAATTTATAACATGCCAAAACCTTTAACATAAGGACGACTTAAAAAGCTACTATTCATACAGCAAAGTGTATATAGGCTATATGATTGATCAGTCGACGACAAAGTCAAAGTAAACATCAGATAGCCTATAACAAGCAATAATCAAAACATACCCAATTTATCCGATCCTTATTGTCAACTCAGTGTTGGGCAAGTTACTCAGAAATAATAGTTATTACCTACTAGTTACTAAGCATATACGCCTTAAAAAGTAATATTAGCTATTCTACTTATTACTGGTTGATAAGTAGATAACGCCACTCTCTCCCCATGTGTCCAAGCTTCACTGGAAGTAGCGACTAGGGATGGGGATCGTTAATTTTTATTGATATTGATACCCTTATTGAGACTGCTTAACGATCTGATTCTTTATCAATACTTTACTATTTTTACTACTATTTTTTAGTGATGGTTATTTGGTAAGACCAGACCCAACGGGCATGAGGTAGGCCTGCACGGGAAATATTCAATGTGCGAGAACGTTATATATTGAGATGACATATCACTTGCAATAAATAAACATATATTGAAGGGTACATATTAACTGCCTGGTTGTTTTTTTAAATACAGCTAAAAATGTTGTTTCTAGAACAGCAACATTAATGTTTACAACAGCAAAGTAACTCAATAACTTTATCTGACATCACAAGTAGTGAGTGACGTTTAGAAAGAACAACATCAGTCTGTATCAGTCCCTCCTCCTCTCTCGCTGGCTGCAGGTTAAGTTACCAGGTAGGAGGAGGAGCGTCTGGTGTGTCTCAGCCAGCAGCTGAGTTTTTAAGACTACAGACAGCTTTCAATTTAGCTTGTTTTTAACATTTGGCTAATGCCAAGCGTTAGCAGTGTTAGTATAAAACATACAGGATGAGATACTGAGGACATAGATGATTAAATTAACCATTTCTACATGTTTAATGTTACATTACACACAGGTGTATTGATAAAGTATTGTCTTTTTACTTGCAACGGTTTTATTGCACGTACTTACAGTAACGAGTGTAGTTGTCATCAACTAACGTTACAGTAGTTTGGAGCCAACTTAACCTTCACCGTAACATTATTCCACCGCAGCCTCTCGCTCTGCTGCCGCTGTGTGAGTATGTGTGTGTATGTATGTAGGAGCCGACAGAGAGCAGGCAGCCTGATGATTTTCTTATCCATTGCGTTTCAAATTAAATCAGATTTGATGCTCGAGACATAACGTTGCATTATAGCAAGTCTCCACAACGGACGGCAATGTTCTTTGCATTGTAGACTGTGACACAATAATGGCAATAAAGTTACTTACAGCTGTCCGAAATTCCTCTCTCCCTGTTCTCCAGTCTTCCTTTAGCTTTTTGGCTAACAGCTGACTTTAACAGCATAAGGTCTGATGCCGCTGACCTGCAGCGCGGTCGCACATTCACGTCAGGGATGTGACGTGGCTATGTGAGCTGATACCGGACTCCGCACTGCAGCTGGCAGGCTTCCAACTCTACAGAGCGGACCGCGACACAGAACTCTCCGGCAAAACAAAACATGGAGGTGTCTGTTTTTATATTAACAATGGCTGGTGTACCGACATGACAGTGATTGTCATGACAACACTGTTCTCCTAATCTTGAATTTCCTATCATTAACTGTAAACCGTTTTACTCCCCACGTGAGTTTGCTTCTTCACTCTGGTCGGTGTTTACATCTCGCCGCACAGCGTATGCTGGCTGACCAGATACTGTGTGTGGAACAGACAAACCCAGACTCCCTTGTTATTGTTCTCGTGACTTTAACAGGGGAACTCTCAACCATGAACTCCCCAAATACAGACAGTTTATTTGTCCAACCAGAGCGGGGAATACTTTGGATCACTGCTACACCATAGTTAGCAGTGCTTATCACGCCGTCACACGCGCTCCACTGAGACACTCTGATCACATGATGGTCCATCTGATCCCTGCTTATAGGCAAAAACTAAAGCTCTGTAAACCTGTAGTGAGGACATCAAAGAAGTGGAGTAGTGAAGCTGTTGAGGACCTCCAGGCATGTTTGGACTGCACTGACTGGGATGTTTTCAAGAATGCTACCAACAATGCAGATCTGTAATTTAAAAATAAGAACCCTTCTTATTTTTAAATTACAGATCTGCATGATTCACGTGGGTCAGATTTTCAGGTCGGAAAATCCAATCCCTGCTCTGTATTTATATCAGTTTTTGGGTTCATTGCAGTTACTATCACTGTCTTCTAAAGACTTGTCCACAGGGTCATTGTATTACCTATATAATATAAAATCTTGATCATGCACATTTAGATGATTTTCATTTGTTTACAAAAGGCATTTGCTGTTTTTACAATACTAAATACAATACTAAAAATAAAATGTGGTAATTTAGGTCACTATAATTGTGATGTAAAATTTCTTACTGTTTCATCCCTATTAGTGTCTGTTCAGCACTTACCTGTCTGCGGCATCCAACTACATATCGGGGGCCGTTGGTAGCCTTGACAATGACTGGAATTAAACAAAGAGGCGCATTAGTTTTTATGTCACAGCTCAACATTGTTTAATGTCCATCAGTAACAATTCTCAGTTGTCATTTTTCATTGGCTGCCAAGCTTCAAGAAGGTTGGTCGTACGTAAATATGAGCTCCAAAGGAGCTGGCAACAGATGAATGCACAGCTGCTGGGCTCACCAGGGTTTCAGGTAAGTCTTGCATTCTTTTAGTGATTGACAGCCAAGGTATTTAGCCCATGTATGGCCTGTCAGGACAGCCATGAGGCTCAGTGGTAATTACAGCCCCTAGACCTAAATCATTTTGCCATTACACCGTGTGCTGTGACACTTGGGAAATATCTGCCAATGAACTTACATTTCTCCTCAGTCAGCTGTTTGAGTACTTCTCCAACAATCTGCAGGGAACAAGGCAAATATGTAGTTAGGAAAGAACATTCTGTTCACCTAGTTAGGTCCCTTCCACTGTCCACCCTCTCTATCCCCACAGACACTGACCCAAATCTTTAACTCACTCTAATTTAGGCTGGATGGAACAGAGAATATGTGATGGGAACAAACATGTTGGAAAACTGAGGTAAAAAAAAAAAAAATAGAAGCTAAAGCCCTCTAACTTACTACTGTCTGAACATTGCAAGCTATATATATATATATATATATATATATATATATATATATATATATATATATATATATAATAATTTAGAATTTCCATAATTATTTAGTCAAAAGTAATGACAAATACCTGACAAGTGTTGCTCCAACAGCGCAGATAGACCACGACACATTTTCAAAATTGTCATATCACCTGTTTTTGTCCTTTACCTTTGCAAAGTGTTTATTACAAACATCGGTGTGACACAACGTCACAAATCGAGTAGCACTAAGGTTAGCTTGAACTTCAGTCTACCGTTGAATTAATCCAGAAGTGCGATGTGAAGAGCTGAAATGTAAATGTGTAACAAACAATACTCTTACCTGACCAACACTTTGCAGAGCCTTGAGGTCGTTCTCTGATTTCTCGTACTGTTTAGTTTGTTCTCTCAGCTGTTCCCTCACTGGAAAACAAACATGAAGGACAACCAGAATGTATCACTTCTAGTTTTCATTATTAAACACAAAGCCAAGAATTAAACTATGTGTTACAGATAAGGATAGAATCTGACACTGTCAATGAAAACACGCTTGTTAGATAACTGTAAGGTAACATTAGCTGTTTAAAGTTAGCTTAACGTAAACTTCTTAATAACGTTAACTGATACGACAAAGTACATCATTTAACAGTAATGGCTACCCAGACTAACGTTAGCTGACTTTTAGAAGGTATTACCCTGTTGGGCACAGCACTAACGCTACTACTGTGTGTGTACTAACGTTACTAGCTAAAAATCGCACTGCTATCGTTAAGCGCTGTACTTCCATTCATTTCTACGAGGATGCTAACTGCATGACAAAGCATTAGCTAGCTAGCCGGCTAGCTGATGACAGCTGTCCACTAAAAATTAAGTAATCAAAACAAACGATGGATATATTTCTGCCACGCCACGAACGTCAAAATGAAATAGTTTCATACATTCTTTTAATCTCCCGTCGACTTCTTTGTGTTCGAGTAATTTTTTCCTGTAGTCCTGCAACGCTTTCTCCCTGGTGTCCGCCATAATGCCCCACTGACTGCTGGGCAACTTCTTCTTCTTCTTTTTACTGGCGACTTGCAACCACACGGAGCATTATTGCCACCTACTGTATCCTAGTTACACATGTCTAAATCCTTGTGTTCAGTCCCGTTTGTTGCAAAAAACATGAGATGTGTTTAAGCACCATCTTTCCTGAGTTATTTGAGAAAATAGTTTTAATGTGAATTTGTTTAATTCCTCCATGTTCCAGTCCATTTCTTAAAGCCAGTCTTTCGTTTGAGTATTTAGTGCACTCAAACAGCACATGTTCCACAGTTTCTGGTTGCCTGTGTGCCTCACAATTTCCAGATGGATGTTTTCCAACAAGGTGCAGAGATGCGTTTAACTTTGTGTGACCCAGTCTAATTCTACTAAATTGACTCTCCTGCTCTTCCCCAGTGACTTTTCCTCCCCCACTTTCTGCTGAATGTTGTGTAAATGTCTTCCTTTATTTCCATTATCCAGTCAACTCTGCCACTGCATCTAATTTTACTCCATACATATGCTTTGATCTCTCCTTTGCTAACTGGTGCTGCCAACTCTACCCGATTTACTTTCAACCCATTTTTAGCTAAAGTGACCTGCCATCTCGTTCCCTTGGATGCCAATGTGTGCTGGGACCCATAAAAACTGAACATCAATTCCCAGACTACTTACTCTGTATAAAGATAACAATATTTCAAACATAATATCCTCCCTACATTTTGATGTTGTACTTTTGAGACTAGCCAGAGCTGTGCTTGAATCTAAACAAATCATTATTCACATGGTCTTGACTTCTGCAGGGAAACTGCAGCGTCACCACAGTGTTTTGCTTTCAGGTCTTATAAATAAAGTTAATAAAATTTCAATCATATTGATCTTTATGGTTATACTAACAAACTTCAGAATCACAATCAGAAATACTTTCTTTTCTTTTTCTGTGTTTTAACTGTGTTACAGTTGCACACATTGCACAAGGGCAAAGGAATATAATAAAGATAGTGGTATATAGAGAAGTATATAAATATCAGAGCAAAAATATAAAATAAAATAAGGAGTGTGGATATGTACAACATTTACATAGTCAAAGGAATTGTTATGGTGATAACAATGATGTTATGGTTCCCATAAGGAATAAATAGCAGCAGCAGAGTATTGCACAAAACAGAAAATTTTGTCCAGTTTAAAACTAAGTGTCCATGTGTCAGACACAGGGGAGGGAGGAGTTTGATGGCCACAGGCAGGAATGACTTCCTGTGGAGCTCTGTGGTGCATTTTGGGGGAATGAGTCTTACACTGAAAGTGCTCCTGTGTTTGAGCAGCACGTCATGGAGTGGGTGGGAGACATTGTCCAAGATGACATGTAGCTTGGACAGCATCCTCCTCTCTGACACCACCAACAGAGAGTCCAGCTGGACCCCCACAACGTCACTGGCCTTGCGGATCAGTTTGTTGAGTCTGTTAGCGTCCACTACCCTCAGCCTGCTGCCCCAGCATGCAACAGCAAATTCATAATGCACAGACTCATAAAACATCCTCAGCATTGTCCTGCAGATGTTGAAGGACCTCTGCCTCCTCAGAAATTAGAGACAGCTTTGGCTCTTCCTATAGAGGGCTTGAGTGTTCTTGTCCCAGTCCAGTTTATTGTCCATGTGCACTCCCAGGTATTTGTAATCCTCCACAATGACACTGACCCCTTGGATGGAAACAGGACTCACTGTTGTCTTGGCTCTCCCTAGATCCACAACCAGCTCCTTAGTCTTTGTCACATTTGTCACGGATGGTGTTGAAAACCCTGGAGAAGTCAAAAAAACATGACCCTCACAGTGCTCGCCGGCTTGTCCAGGTGGGCGTAAATGCGGTTGAGCAGGAAGATGATGGCGTCCTCAACTCCAGGTCGGGGCTGGTAGGTGAACTGGAGTGGGTCCAGGAGAGGTCTCACCATGGACAGCAGCTGATCCAGAACCAGTCTCTCCAGGGTCTTCATGATGTAGGAGGTCAGTGCCACAGGTCTGTAGTTCTTGGAGTCACTGGGACGTGGCGTCTTTGGCACAGGAACGAGGCAAGATGTCTTCCACAGCACAGGGACCCTTTGGAGACTCAGGCTCAGGTTGGACTCCATATAGCTGGGGGGCACAGGCTTTGAGCACCCTGGGGGGGACACCATCAGGGCCTGCAGCCTTATTAGAGTGGAGTCTCCTCAGCTGTCTTCTCACCTGGTCAGCAGTTAGGGACACAGAGGTTACAGGTGGGGAAGGGGGAGAGGAGGAGTCGTCAGGCTGGAGAGAGCTGTTAACCTGAGAGCCGGAGGAGGGGGAGTAGGGATCTCCCAGGAGAAGGGCGAGGGACAGTGAGGAGGAGGAGGGAGGAGTAGTGGGGTTAGAGGTGAGACAGCAGCTGAGTTAGTGGGGGGATGGGCGGGGGCCATAGCATCAAATCTGTTAAAGAACAGATTAAGTTGGTTGGCCCTGTCAAAGCTGCCTTCACCTCCTCTGCTGCCAGTCGGTCTGAAGCCAGTGATGTTCCTCATGCCGCTCCAGACCTCCCTCATGTTGTTCTGCTGGAGTTTACGCTCCAGCTTCCTCCTGTACTTCTCCTTAGCCTCCCTGATCCTTACCTTCAGGTCCCCCTGAATGGCCTTCACCTCTGCCGGTGCTGCTGTGAATTTGCTACGCGGTTCCGACGCCGCATGAAGGTGTTATATGTCACTTCCTGTGTCCCATATGTGGAGCTACATAGCACTTGCCGCTATGAATATAAATCGGTATTGGCGTGTAGATGTCTTCGGGGTGGGACAGTTATCAAGCACGTAAAGTTTGTTTCAGATGTGAGCATGTACACTGAACAATAATGTACCCAAACAATAAAATAAATTCCTTTTATATTTCCCTGCCTTGTTGTTTATGTGTACATACAGAGGAAGAATGTGAGAACAGCACACATTTCATCGTTACTGTGTGTTAGAGCATGGGAGAACAGTGGATACTTTTAATACAGCCCACACCCCTAATACTGTGTAACTATAACAAGTAGAGAACAGAAGAAAAAGTTGTTCTTTCTTTACAACTGTCTGCATAGCTTATTCATATTGTGTAATGAATGAAAATAAATAGGCCTACTAGGCTCCTCTCTACTTTGACATTTAAGATTAGCTTGTTTGATCCACCTTCATACACATGAGACATTACTGTACAACTTGAGAAAGGTTAGTTGTTTTCTGCTCCAGCCTGCCTAAAAGAAAAGCGTTTTTGGGATTAAATGGACTTTATTAGCTGCTGCAGTGCAGGATGAACTCAGAACAGACCCATTTCTCACCTTATTATTCTAAATCATGCAACGAAGAAGAAGAAATGCATAATAAATCCTGTCCACAAATACTGTACAGCATGTAGTCTGATGAACAAGACTTGTGTTATAGCTGACTTGGGCAGTGAAATGTTTATTTTTTTTAATTCATGTGGTCATAGTTGTCCACAACTCAAATCAGAATATAAGAAGAAATGTTTTATACCACCTCAAGAAGGCTTCCTATCAGAAAGGTAGGAAGGTATTTCAAATGTACAACTGCAGTACTTAAATCTAAGTAAAGTAATTTCCCTGACATTTTTGTGTTACTTTACTTTTAATAGACGCATGTAACAGGTTTTATACTTCCTGTGAGTATAATCCAATCAATCTTATTTTCATACTGTATATCCGATGTGTAATTTGATAAATTGTGTTGTATGTCGTGCTCGCATCTCAGAGAAGACTCTGACTGCAACATGCGTCTTTGTAAAGAGAGAAACGGACAGAAAAAGTCTCTAACTCTGCCTAAAAGCTCGCTCTGCTCCGTTAAAACTGAATTTACCATACAGAATTGAATACGAGTGCACTCCAGATTTAGCTGCAGCTAGATGACCGTGTGCTTCTCCCTATACCGCAGTTCTGTGTCCATGCATGCAGCAAACTGAAAGCACTGTCTGTCGGAGCGTCTACGTGAAAAGAGAAGGAAGACATTGCTTGTAGTATTGTCTTCAGAGTTATTAAACACCTCAGCGCACTGAAGGAAGCCATCTGACTGTGTGAGGGGCAAGATCGTTGATGTCTGCAGGCAGAGTAGGCCTAGAGCTCTCCTGTCTGACTGGTCCACCAATAGCAGAGAAGATGACCCCTTGAGTTATCAAGCACGTAAAGTTTGGTTCAGATGTGAATGTGTACACTCAAGTTACAACAACTTCCTGCGTCATGGCGAAGACTTGATCTTTGACGCCCCGCCACGGACACACCCATTGACGAAAACTCGCAAATAGCACAACTTTTCATCGTCAATGCCTTTAGAAGGCACAGCAGAAATTTGACGTCGATCCGACTAAATCCCTAGGAGGAGTTCGTTAAAGTACGAAGTGTGTAAATCATCCAAAAATGGCCGTAAAATTAAAAATGGCCGACTTCCTGTTGACTTTAGGCTATGGGTTCTTGAGGCTTTTTTGTGCGTCTTGACATGATACACGTACCACAGAAAATTCGTGCACGTAGGTGAAACGTGAACGAGGGGCTAATTTTTTCCAATTTTCTAGGTGGCGCTAGCGAGTCATTTTGCAACGCCCATGCGCGAAACTTGTAGAATACGAAATTCAAGCAAATTCAATAGGGACCTCGCACGGTCGTGCTCGGGCCCTAATAAATAAATGTAGGTAGTAATTAAATTATACAAGTAGACATAAATGTATATATTTTAATTAGTGCCTTTACTTATTCACCTTTGTTATAATTACCTTATTTGTTCATTCAACTTTATTATTATTAATTTTTTAAATGTATTTATTTATGTGTGTTTTAATATTTTTGTCTGTTTTATTCTTCCTTTGTATTTATTTACCTTATTTATTTTCACCCATGGTATTTATTTCTGCCTGTCTTTTTTAAATTTTTGTATGCATTTCTGCCTCATTATGCAAATGAGGAGGGGCTGTGTCTCAAGGGGTCATCTTCTCTGCTATTGGTGGACCAGTCAGACAGGAGAGCTCCTACTCTGCCTGCAGACATCAACGATCTTGCCCCTCACACAGTCAGATGGCTTCCTTCAGTGCGCTGAGGTGTTTAACAACTCTGAAGACAATACTACCAGCAATGTCTTCCTTCTCTTTTCACGTAGACGCTCCGACAGACAGTGCTTTCAGTTTGCTGCATGCATGGACACAGAACTGCGGTATAGGGAGAAGCACACGGTCAGCTGGCTGCAGCTAAATCTGGAGTGCACTCGTATTCAATTCTGTATGGTAAATTCAGTTGCTTCCAGAAGCAGGTGTGTACGGCGGTACCGCGTCATCGGAAACCCGCCCACCGCGCAGCCGCGACAGCTGAAAAGGAAGTGCGCAGCGCCGTTCCACGGCAGAGGGGGCTCTCCACGGGGCGGGGAAGACCTAGTGCTGTAGTATGTTAGCACATACAACCACCACCACCACCTCTAATTCTCTTTCTCTAATTACCAACAAACATGTCAACGGCTATTATTTCTTCTTTCTTCGAATACAGAGATGTCTCTAACAAGGTAAATGGCGCCGATCCGGGAGAAGCAGCCGACCCAGTTTATCTTTTCAAAAAAAAGCATGCTAACGTTAGCCTAGCCTATCCACTTTTCTTACTATAAGTTCTGATCGAAAGTTTTTGACGGTAGTAACTTGCACCCCCCACGTTATTGTTGAGTAGTTATAGTACGTGTCTGATGGACTCGTCGACATGAAACTCGACTGTAAACCACTTAGTCATTTAAAATAAGGGGCACAGTTAACGTCAGCGGTTTAGCGTGAGACTCCATAGCCAGTGTTTACCCTGTAAGTTAATGATGTTAGTTGACATGCATGCGGACGCCCTGCAGCTCCACTAGCAGCAGCAGCTGGGTCAGTGTTTGAATGTTGCCCCTGAACAGTGTGGAGTTTTTTAGCGCCAGCTGCATGTCTGGACTTTGTGTCACGGAAACTAGTTCAACATTGTTGTTATCCCAGGTAGGAAACTTTACCATACTAGCCGTCCCTTTTAATGTTAATTAGCTACACGTCCTCGTGAGTCTGATAAACTAAAGAGCTGTTGAAGCTCTAACTCAGTGGTTCTCAACCTTTATTGGGCCAGCGCCCCCCTATCCATTTTATAGGTCCCTTACCCGCCTCCCATCAAAAAAGATGTTTGTGATTTGACCTGAATATTTATATTTTTTTTTGTTGTGCAAAACATGGAAAATGTAACACAAAAGCCATGGGGAAAGTAACTATATTTAACTAAAGTGAATTTTCCTCCCAGAAACTGTGTGTGAAGCCAGATACTGTTTTCTTGGATGGGGAACTTAACAAGTGGTATGGGATCCTCCCCCAGAAGATTTTGAGCATTAAACACTTTCCTGCATTCTGGTGAATATTTCTCCTCCAATTTCTGCCTTTTCTGTACAAATTTATGGGGGAAATGTCAGGTGACAATTCAAAATATATAATTATAATAGAATATAATGTAGTGAGGCTTTCTCCTGTAGATCAACTTATTTAATATCATCCCTGCTGAGTCAACACACATGATTAAGTCTTACCACCTATTTTGTGGGGAAGTAACCTGTTTAAATGTTTGTGGCCCCTTTTCGTCTCAGTAATAATTAATCTGTTTTAATTCAGTTATTGAAGCTCATCTGTTAATAACTTGTATCATAACTCAGTGATTCCCACAGAATGACTGTGTAACTGGCGCAGATACAGCATGCTAGCCTCGAAAACCCAGCTGTATTCTAACATTAACTTAGCTCTCCTTATTAGCTATGCTCCTTACATGCTTGCTAATAACTTTTAATAGCTGGGTCTCTGACATTGACAGAGTTGTGTTGGACAGATTTGTGCATCTGTGCTAAGGAGGGAGAGAGCGAGAGATCGAGGAACGGATGAGAGAGACCAGAGAGAGGATGTGCTGCACGAAAACACACTGCCTGCAGCTCAAATACGATTTTAAATAGGCTTAGTGAAAAAATCGAAAATCAATATGTGGCGGTCAGCATTGATATTGTGACAGGCCACCACAAATAAATGAAGGTACGGGAAACACCGTAACTTATCTGCTCATGTTCAAAACTTTCTGCACATTCAGAATCTCTCCAACATATCGGAGTTCTCTGACATGTAAAGGAAGTAATGGGAGACTAACGTCATTAGCCTATATAAAGAGAATTCATATTTTACGACATACCCTATACTGCATTATGTTACTGATTTTGCTGGAATTCTTAACAGACAAAACTGAATGAGACGACGAGGTGCTCATGCCGGGGGAAATGAAACTAACCGACAACACCTAGCTGTGATCAGACAGAAAGCTCACGAATAATTCCACACACGTTGACTTCAGCACCTCTGATAAAGTGCCGATTACGATCCCAACAGAGCAAGACGGGGCTTCAGTTTTTAACGTTACATTTTTATAGCTTACTGAAACTATAGTATATGTCTGCTTTGGCGCAAAATGTCTGCGACTCATGGTGCTTTCAGTCTCGCAGCGCGAGGTGGGTCCACATCACTCGCTGGTGTCGCAGCAAAGTTGCTTTCAGGGTGAGCCCGACAGCGGAATATCCCTCTTGTAAATGTGTAACCACTGCGACAACAAGATGTTCGCGGTGTGTTCCTGAAAGAAAGAAACACTTTACCACCAAGAAAGAGAAAGCAGCTCAGCGCCCCCCCTTCCAAAATATTGCCTCCAGCAAATTGTCTTGCACAGTGACCTACTGTAAAATGTCCAATCTGTGTATATGTTTGATTAACTATTAGACAATGCAAAACTCAACCATTTAATGTAAGTTTTATGTTACCTTAACGTTACCTGCAGTAGTTGACGTCTGGTTGCATCAGATTTCATTATTGGCAGCCGTGGTTGCAAGATGTGGGCTTAATGGATTATAAAGTGATCTATAATTACAGACCATAAAAGCTTTCCAAACTTACTCTTTTCAATGTAATTTGTTTTCCTTAATGGGTTATCCATGTTAACCTCTCAGCCTAACTTTCACTTACCAGCCAAGATTCCATAGGCTAAGTCCTGCCTGGCATTGATTCCTTGCTACCTTTCATTCTAATGTAAATGCTCCGTATTTGTATAGTGCCTTTCTAGTCTTTTCGACTGTATGTAACGTTATTGCCGTTATTGTGTCAGTCTAAGATGCAAAGAACATTGTCGTCCGTTGTAAACTTTGTGTGAACCGGAAAAAAACGCGAACAATTCTACATTTATACTTTATACTATACACATCAGCTAATGTGAAAATCGGAAAGAAACTCTGGCCAGAGTTATAGGCTATCTAATGTTTACTTTGACGTTGTTGTTTGATCAATCATATAGCGCAGTGGTTCCCAACCTTTTTTCCTTGGCGCCCCCGCTACTTTTATCTAAGAAAAGCTCAGCCCCCCCCCCCCCAACAGCTGACAATTACTAACCAATAGGAACAAATAGAGTCAAATGACACCTCCATGGCTCTGTGTAACTCAATGCCAGCTCTTGGTTGGCCTTCACAAACAGTCTCCTGGTTTTTTTGTTTCTTGGTATTGTTTAATACCAAGAAAAGGGGTTTATAAGGTGTAATATTTACAAAATAGCCTACCTATAGGCCTACAGCTTGCACTAAGTGTTTTCAACATATTTTACTTGGGTGGGCTGGACAGGTATAGTTGCACCTGCCAAAGTATATTTGGCAACCCACATTTTGTAGAGAAACGGTGAGGGAGAGGTCATCTGGTATTATGTCAACGGACATGCAGGAAATGTTACATTACGGAGCGATAGTGAACGCATCACTGCAGATGTCACTCACCTAACGTTAAGTTTCAATCCACATGCGGGGCACATTAAAACTGAATCACGGGTGAGTTTATTAAACACATCAACTTTATGAAACTTACTGCTGATGGAGAAAATCAGCATACACATAACAGGTAGAGAGAGACAGAAAGAGGCAGAACAAGCTGGCGTGTTGCCGTGAGAGACCAGAGATGCAGGCTAGGTGTGTGTGAGTGTGGGGAGAAGAGCAGAGGCGTAGATTCAAGTAAATAACTAATATAAGGTGAAAAATTACCTACAATAACCTACTGTTAATACAAATAGCCTACAATATGCACCGCTACCAAGACCAACCTATACCAGCCGCCAGGAGGACAGCAGTCCAGTGAGCGGGTGTGTTGCAGTTCTGTCTGTTGGATCCGCGCCATCAGATCGTGGACTTTTGTGTTGCGATTTTGGTCTCTGTTTCAAAACCATTACAGCCCTACTACTACTAAGTAGTCTGCCTACTATTTTCAGTGCGGAAAACTTTTGTATAAATTATCTAGTTATCTATCATGATTGTTTAAAAATGTGCAAACCAAAGTTTTTTTGACAGCCTCAAAACAGATAAAGCTTTGGGCACCCCCTGTCAACTCTGGCGCCCGTGAGGTAACCATGGCAATGGCTTCTGTGTAACTGGCACGATCCAGTGAGACTGTTGCCGTCCTTCTCGTCTCACGCACAGGCCCGTCTGCTGCCAGAGTCGAAATGTCAAACTTTTTCCTACAGTTTATCAATAGACAGAGACTGATCAGCTGTTTGATCAGAGTTTCCTGGAGAATATAACTGTTTCTTTAACAGTTAGGCTGCCAGGTCTTAAACAGGCGACAACCTCTGCTGCTGTCTCTTACTCAGTAAAAATAAAAACTTCTACTGAACTAATTTGAAAGTTAGTAGTTATATTATTTAGTTAGTTACATGTTGCACATTTTGCTGTTGACGTTTGGTAAAAAATTAATACAAAAGATTGTGAAGGTTGTGAAGGCGCAGTGGATTAGACACTTGTCTTTGATTGCAACACATCCACAAAATAAGTTATTGTCATGGGTCCTGCTTAACCATCATGTTATAAATAGAGCCGCCGCCAGTTTCAGGGTGGTTCCGTCTTTTTTACCTTTTGCCAATCACATGCCTGAATAACCCAAACTCCAACTTTCAACTTTGTTGAAAATAACAAGATTAAACTTAATTTTCATGTTTAATCTTTAGCTAATGCTTTTATCCAAAGCGACTTAGAATTGCTAATTATGTCAGAGGTCGCATGCCTCTGGAGCAACTAGGTGTCTTGCTCAGGGACACGTTGGTAGATGTGTCACAGTGGGGGATTGAACCTGGGTCTCTCACACCAAAGGCAGGTATCTAATCCACTGCCCCATTACTACCCCGTGATTAAATGAGTTAGAGATCTATCCCAGAGATATGAGTGATAAATTATCGTAAACTTTGTCTTTACCTTCTGCCATTTATATTGTATTTAGTGCTGGGCAACAATTGAAATTTTTACTTGCATGATTTTCTATGATTAATTGCATAGTTATGTGCAAAAGTTGATAATGAATTCTAAAGTAGTATATTGAGCACTGATCGTTTTACTAGTGCTGCTGGTTTTGCTGCATTTATTTACAGCAGTGGTTCCCAAACTTTTTAGGGGATTGATGGATGGATGGACCTGTCCATGTATTGAGCCATGTGCCTACTCATCTGAGCCGCTACGATGCCTGACAGGAGCTTCCATGTTGTGCAGAGGCAGGTTATTGGCCAGTAGTTGGATGGGATTGTTCCCTTCTGGGGGAGAAGGGGATCCTTCATGATCCTCCATGGGGGGTAGTGCTCTTGTGGGTGGTCATTTTATAGTCACTTAACCCCCCTGCTTTGTTATGATCTGCAATCGTAAGTCGCCCTTATGTTGAGTCATTCTGAATTTCTAATATTCTCCAAATGTGTTTTAATAGCCATTTATCAAACAACTGTTGAGCAAGCAAAACATGAACTTAAATACAATGTCTTGTCCAGCAGTCACCTCTCATCCACAGCCTCTGTATTTTACACATGAAGCTGACGCTGGATTAATAAACCAGCTGCTGCGTTGGTTTAACTCATAGACAGTATGGTTTAACTGCGCCTGAACGCTCCGTTACGAAGCTCGCGCTACTAACTTACTGTTATTTCTCACAATATTAAAGCCGTTTATGCTTGAATGTGCTGTTATTCACCGGTACTGTCACTTTAACACTTTACTCTTTGGCGTACGGGCACCGGTCCTCTCTTCTGCCCTCTCTAAATCAGGTTTTCTGGGTACTACGTGCTGCTCACCTGTTCCCGTTCTTGCCTGCCTGCTAACCTCCGCAGGGAGATTGAGAGCCTTTCATGCAGCCGTGTGTATAGTGGCTCGTTAAATCCCAGCCTGGAGGAGGCGGAACATTTAAAAAAAGGTTGAGGCACTACAGCAAACTTTAGAATGTTTAGCTCATCATTCTTCGTGCACAGTTTTTATATTTGACAAGTTAATTTGCATAAACAAATGAGAGACTGACCACCATGTAAAGCATTTTCTTGCACAATAATTTAGTGACTGAAAACAACCCACAGAAACTGCTGTTTTGCCCAACTCGAATTAATATTATAGGCTGATGGTAAGCTATAGTAGCCTGTACTATTATCTGAAATTATAATGAATACACAAACATTAGCACTAATGTTTTAACCACAGTGGTGTAGGCTAATATCAGAAAATGGTTTTATTTGTGACACAGCTAAATCTCTACTAATAAACTATCTGTAGGCAGATTATCCAAGTGTAACATGTAAATATAGTAACATTATACTTTCTATTTAATATATTGTGTATATATAATTTCTTTTATCATAATATACTAAATGAACCTCATGCTGTATTGAAGAAGACTTGAAACTAGCGACTGAGACTCCAAACTCATTTAAAAGTGTTTACTGAGGTAATAAATCAGCTGAGAAGTAGCAAAATTTTACCATTATTTCTAATGGAACTCGCCCCCTGCCTGCCTTTAGAGAGAATGCAGCTTTAATATCTGTCTGCATGATTTCACTTTCAACCCAGAGGGTGCTGCATGATTGAGATTAGAGAAATAACATTTGACAACCTCTCATCACATAACTACAACTCTGGATTGGACATCGGTGCGCGCCAGGAGCTGCAAAACAACAGCAGGATGGGTTTTTATGTTTTTTTGTTTTTTTGGGAACTAATGAGCTTGGCTCCCCTACATGTATACGTATGCCTACAAAACCATCCCATCTCCTTAGTTTCCCCCAGAAGCAAGGGTGTACGGGTAATTTTAATATTGGTGGATAATATTATGGAATGGCTCCACAGAAACCCATTTTATTTCTAAAACTTTATGTGGAGATGATCTTCTCTCTACTCAAAGTCTGACCTGAGACTTGACTTAAGTGATTTTCCTGCTAGTCATGTAGGGGTCTGCAGTTGGTGGTGAGCATTTAGCTTAATGAACAATGTGATAGGAATTATCACTCCCAAGCTATGTCTCTTTGTTTGTCAGACCACTATTTATTCCTGCGAATAACATGTTGCCTGGCTTCAGTCTCGTCCATCGCCCTGGTGCATAACAATAAATAGTAAGAGAAAATGAAACTAAAACCATATAAAGCAGGTACTGCAAGTCAAGATGTATAATAGAAACAGAACAGGTATAAAGGAAAATATAAAAGAATATTATAAAATATATACAACATATATACAATAACTGTTTAAACTGTACAGTCCAAAATATTGACCAAGGGATGTGCAGAAGTTCAGTTTGAAGTGTAGGGAATATGTGCATATGTTATCCCACACTTACACAAGACAAACGTCCATGAAAGTTGCATCCACCTAATGCGTATCAGCTATAATTCAGTGCATGGGTAAACTGACTGGGGTTATTTTGTTCTCCCAGTCTTGGATGCTAAACTGCAGTGCCTCTCTCTAGCAGAGTTTAAAGACAAACTGCTGGAGAACGTCAGCAGTGCACATCCAAAGCAGGGAGTCATCACCTGGACCAACCTGCTGAGACAGGTTTTGTTCTGCTGGCTGGTTGAACTCAATGCTGCCTCCCATGACTATGATACTGTACATTTTGGTGTATTCTAGCCAAACAAAACATACTATGTATCATGGCAAACCTCTGACAAGGATGTGTGTTTATAAAACATGTCAGAGTACAAAACAAAAATCCTCACACTGACTATTTTAAGCCTGGGAGTCAAGCATATTATTATCTTTCTGAGCCAAATGACTCCAATCTCATCCAATGTTCCACAGGTGTCCTGTGTAAGTGTGGGAGGAGAGCAGTTATGGGAACACGCCATAACAATGATCTCCCAACGTTACGTTTTACTGGCCCCGGGCCATCGGGTAACCATAATTCCATCCATCCATCTTCATCCGCTTATCTGGGATCGGGTTGCGGGGGGAGCAGCTCCAGCAGGGAACCCCAAACTTCTCTTCCAAGCCACATTAACCAGCTCTTACTGGGGGATCCCGAGGCATTCCCAGGCCAGTGTGGAGATATAATCTCTCCACATAGTCCTGGGTCTTCCCTGAGGCCTCCTCCCAGCCCATTATTGTCGAGCCCTTATGGATGGATGGATAGTTAGGTAGTTAGATAGGATTGTTCAGCCTGAGAGATTGAGAGGAGAGGGAAAGAGGCGTGTGAGTAGCCATTTCCTGTGACCTAACTATTTATAATACATTTTTTAATTTTAAATTAAATTTACAAAGGAAAGTTTTAAGTACAGGTTTTTTAATTTCATGAAAAATTCCACCAAAACATAATAATTGTAGTTGTTACACTACTACACCACCATTACATTTTTCCTGTCACGCACCCCCAGGGGTGTGGGCACCACATTTTGGGAATCGCTGACCTACAGTAATGGCCGTAGTTATGGTCAACTTGATCTGATCCTCGCTCATTTCGCTCCACCTGTGTGTTTGCGGAGCTCTGCTGAGAGAGGAGGAGAGGGGCTGCAGAGTGATGGCTCACTCGTCCTATTGGCTTCTTCCGCACAATAATCAGTGTTGATTGCTATTACTCGTGACTTGTAACCAGTCAGCTAGCACTGTGGGCAGGACATTTCTCCAGCCCACAGAGTGGTGAGGACAGAGCCAAACGAGTATTTTCTATTCATATTTATTCATTTATATCCGTTTTTAAAATGACGATGCAGATTATTGGAAAAATGCTAAATACCGAACGCAATAATCGCAAGGCCAATTATTGGTCGACCCCTAATTTCTGCTTACCAAATCTGGTTCTTGTGAAATTATGGTTCTGATTTAAGGAACCAAAGTGTTATCAGCTGATTATATTAAGTAATTTGTTATAAATGACTTGGTGTCAAAGATACTTGTCATGCCCCATTGAAGACCACGGTTTTAATTTTGATTTTAGTGTGTGTGTGGTAAAAATGACATGTCATATTTGTTTTTATTAATTTGGAACAATTTCCAGCCCAACACTAGGTTTCACTTCCAAATTATGCTTGGGATGACTTCGACTCCGACATATTGCTAATTGCCCATGAGTCATTTGGGGTGTAAAATGGTTGCACTGCCCAGAAAGTCTTGATGAACACAGCGCACACCAGCTATTCACATCACCAGGATGAGATGGTGTGCTTGGTGAACAGAGTTTTCTAATACACATTTTTCTGATTACAGAGCAATAAAATGTTGAACTACAGCAACAACAGCAGTCTTAGTGGACCTCAGATGACGTCTGTGCCATGCTTCAGTGCCAGCTACTCTTCCTGTGTCCCCGCTGGGTCATTGCTTGACAGGAAGGTGGTGGGGGCCCCCTCTGCTGGAGGCCTGTTCCAACGGCGTCATTCAGTCAGCCTCCCCAGTGCAAAGTTTAGCCAGAACCAGTTTGATAACAGCCTTAAAACGGACCCGTTAATAGCACTGGGCAGCAACAAGGAGAACCATTTCCGTGAACGCTCCTTCTCAGAGCTGGGGGACCGTCTGCGGCCCGGCAGTCAGGCATGTGTGGGTGGAAGCGGCCAGGACAACTCAAGCCGCTATAAGACAGAACTGTGCCGGCCTTTTGAGGAGAACGGCACCTGTAACTACGGCGATAAGTGCCAGTTTGCCCACGGCATGCACGAGCTGCGCAACATGAGCCGCCACCCGAAGTACAAGACTGAGCTGTGCCGCACCTTCCACACCATTGGCTTCTGCCCTTATGGCCCCCGCTGCCACTTTATCCACAATGCGGAAGAGCGCCGTGGGCCCCCTCCCCTCGCTGCCTTCAACAAGAGGGAGCGCACCCGGCTGCAGCACAGCTTCAGCTTCGCTGGCTTCCCCAGCCCCGGCGGCCTGCAAGACTGCCCTACCTCCGTCACACCTCCACCCATGTTCTCCACCAAAGGCCTGATGAAGTGGCAAAGCAACCCCTTTACCTACTCCAGCCAGGAACTTGCCTGCCTCTTCGGTGCCAGCTTGGGGCCCCCACCTGAGCCTCAGAGTCCAGCCCAACCTTCCCCTATGTCCCCCTGTTTTTTCCAGCCCACTTTAGAGAGTCCCCCAAATCTCCCAGACTCCCTGTCTGATCAGGAGGGCTACCAGAGCAGCCTGGGCAGCCACAGCGACTCAGAGTCCCCCCTCCTGGATGCCTCCCGCCGCCTCCCCATCTTCAGCAGGCTCTCAGTCTCTGATGATTAAGGTGTCTGCGTCCCTGGGCTGAGATGGGAGGAGGGGGGGGGTTCCACGAGAGGAAGAGGGAGACTTCACCTCCACCGCCTTCTCCTATCAATCCTGTTCACAGGATTGTTGTAGCCAGTGAGTCACCTCAGAACACCAGACGCCTTGTCTTTTAGGGACCCCCACCCACACAAAATCCAGATCAAGTCTTTTCAGTATGATGAACAGTTGGTAAACCAGAATATTATTCATATGCAGGCCCCACAGTGGTGGCCTGCATGTGAAAGAATGTGAAATGTAGCTCTGATCACATGATAGAGTAGTTGAATATGACTGATTCTGTCAGATTTAGAAAAGTGCCTTGAGATGACTCTTGTGAAGCCAACAGTAAGCCAAGACTTTTTCCAGCTTCCTGTTTCTTACAGGCTGCTTTCCATCAGTCATGCTGCAGTGCTGCAGATGTGTGTCTTGTTTTGATGGAGGCCAGTTATCATTCTATTTGCTGCTGAGAGACTTTATTTTTGGGGTTTGAATGCACACAGGAATTAAAATGACCTCTGAAGTTGAGTTACAGGGTCACTTCACCCAGACTACTTTCTTTCACATACCTATTGTGGTGTTTATGTTTTAGCCATGCAGATAATTTGGGTCTCTGAGATTTCTGCCTCTATCCAATACAGCGGCGTTAGGTCTGCCTATAGCATTAGAGTTAGGTGTAATAAAGTTTGGTCCAGGTCAGGCTTCTGAATAGTCCATAGAGCCTCAGGAGTGTTCACACTGAGCTCTATGGGGTGATGAGGAGCTGGGACTGTGCCAGCAGTCTGCAGCTTCCTGGTGCTTGTTGGTCATCTTAAAGTCTCCTGTTGATTCTACCATGTTCAATGTTAAGATTATGATGTTAATAATTATTATTGTCTAGTTAATTTCCCAAAGCCTTCAGAGTAAGGGCTTTGGCTGTCACTGATTATTTATCAATGTATTTATTGCTGATCTTAAGCTTTTTTATTTTGTTTTTCTGGTTAATTAAACAATAGAATATATATTTTCTTCTTGTTAAATTATGATCCACCATATTAGATTGTGCGGAGCTGTTTAATAATTTTTTTTCCACAGTTTTAATATATTATACTGGAGTGAAATTTTTTTTGTAACCCTTGGTCTATTTTGAAAGTGAGTCTTAATTCAAATAACTTAAAACAAAATGTTTAGTATTTTATACATGGCATGCTCCTCCCACATGTTGGACTGTGAGTCCTGAAGGCACAAAATCATTGCCCCACTACAGCTGCCATAAACAACAAGTTCAGATGCTGAAAAAAGCTAATACAGTTCATGAACAGAGGCTGTGTCCGAAAAGTCAAACAAATCACTTTTCCTAACCACTTCTCCTTGACCTCGATGGAAAACATTGAGAGGTCAAGGAAAGATGTGGAGAATCCATAAGGACTTAGGAGAAGAGGATGGCGGTTCTAAGAGAATGTGACTGCTCTTTTCTAGGCGAAGTAATTATGTGACAGCGAATGTTACTGATGTGACCTGCCGTGATGAAACTACAATGTTCTGAATATGGACTACAAAAAGTGCATCTTTGACACTGCGCCCCCGTTTTGTTTTAATGCAGGCCATCTAAAGGTGGAAACCACAGTGGAAAATATTACTTCATAACCAAGATAGCAAAAAGGCAGATGAGGTACCAGTTACTAAATAATGGACAGCGTTGTCACATTGAGAATGCTTGCTCACACTCACCCTCCTGCCCAACCATAGGCCTGTTTATCAACAAGAATCCAGAGAGCGAAAGCATTGAGGCTCCTTTCCTTAGCTTTTAGAGTATTTGAACAGCTCTCATCATGGCTGCCACTGAAACACTTCTGGGTCACTTTACTCAGGAACCTTCCTAAGCGAAAAAGACTTTTTGGACGCAGCCAGAGTGAGTACAATCGGTGTCCTCATCAGTGTCTTTCACTGGGAGGAGTCCTCATGAGCATCAAGGTCACTGCATCAGTTTTACTCAAGTTTTACTTACAAATGCATTATAAAAACGATAGAAATGATGCCTCATATCTGTTCCAGAGTCACACACAGATGTACTAGCACTTTGAGTTATGATGATGATGAGAAGACCCCCCCCCCCCCCACCCCCAATAAGTGCCTATAAATACATTCCATGTTTCTCAAATGTTGTGCCTTCATATTTCTGTATGACTGAGCAGATGGAGATCAAGATTGTGAATGAATGCGTTCTCAGCAGATGTGCTTTTACTGCAGTAATGACTTATTTTGTAATGGCACATTGCAGTTAAAACCAATAAATGTATTTGTATTGAATGTGTGAGCGTACTACTGATTGTCCAACCTTTTTGGCTGGTGACCCGACTGGTCTGCTGTATGTCTCAGATTTCGACCTTAAAGCTTGTGCAGACTACACAACTTGTCATCTTGTGACGGGAGTCTTGAAATCTTTGTGGTGTTCACACTACACATCAGAAGAAGAATCTGGGTGAAAAGAATGAATTAGCACACGCAGGTAGCAGGGATCATCTGAGCTACAAAGAGAGCTGGAGGTGAGTAAAAAGTATTTTGCAGTGAAAAACTAGCTGCCTGCTCTGCCTGCTGTCATTGGCTGTATGTGGATGTTGAGTCAGCGGACTCTTACAGATATTTGGCATGCTGATATCTGGATGGCGTCTGTGATGTGTCAGAAATGTGTTGTTGAGTAGTTCACACATAACGACTGGCGACTATTCTCAGACTTTTTCGGTTGCCTGTAACAGCCTGTGGACAGGGGAAATCCAGAGGATGTGATATCTATACGCACTCCTGAGCGCCTTCTCTTCTGTTCCACTACAGTGCCAACAGTGTGCAAAACTAGCTAACATTAGTTACTCTGGCCAAACAGGAAAATGACTGATGATGAATGACAATGATGTCAGAAACTAGGGTGAACATAAGCAGATAGCATTTTCATCCCCAAAACCAAACAAGCCTAAGTGTGTGAATTATATTGTGGCTTTTAGTTGGCCAATGTCTGGTGTATTCCTTCTTAGAAATGAGAAATTAAAAATAGACAAATGTCCAGAATAAAGTGTGGCTGTGCCTGTAATTTGGCTGTTGTCCCATCATCAGTTTACAGTTTAAAAAAAAAGTGTTGTTAGCAAGGTTTTAGACCTTGTCCATTCAAAACTGGGTTTTCTTCATATGGATGTTTACCTTCACTGTGCAGGAAGATACACAGTATATCTCACAAAGTGAATACACCCCTCACGTTTTTGTAGATATTTGATTAAATCTTTTCATGTGACAACACTGAAGACTTTTTTTGAAGACACTTTGCTACAATGTAAAGTGGTGAGCGTACAGCTTGTATAACAGTGTAAATATGCTGTCCCCTCAAAATAATACATCACACATTAATGTCTGGCAACAAAAGTAAGTAAACCCCTAAGTGAAAATGTACAAACTGGCCCTAAGTGTCAATATTTTGTGTGTCCACCATTATTTACCAGTACTGCCTTTACCCTCTTTGGTAAGGAATTCACCAGAGCTTCATAGGTTGCCACTGGAGTCCTCTTCCTCTCCTCCATGACGACATCACGGAGCCGGTGGATGTTAGAGACCTTGCGCTCCCTGTTATACCTGTTCTGTTTGTATTATACGTCTTAACTTGCAGTACCTGCTTTTTATGGTTTTAGTTTTATTTTCTCTTACTATTTATTGTTATGCACCAGGGCGATGGACGAGACTGAAGCCAGGCAACACATATTATTCGCAGGACTAAATAGTGGTCTGACAAACAAAGAGACACATAGCTTGGGAGTGATAATTCCTATCACATTGTTCATTAAGCTAAATGCTCACCACCAGCTGCAGACCCCTACATGACTAGCAGGAAAATCACTTAAGTCAAGTCTCAGGTCAGACTTTGAGTAGAGAGAAGATCATCTCCACGTAAAAAGAAAGTTTTAGAAATAACATGGGTTTCTGTGTAAGCCCTTCTATAACTGAGGTCCCAGAAAACCTACCTGCCAATAAACCTAAATCTGAAAAGGCTTCAAAAGTAAATAAATCAAACACATGCCAGACTGAAGACACAACCAATATTAAAATTACACCCTTACACCCTTGCTTCTGAAGGGAAACTAAGGAGATGGGATGGTTTTGTAGGCAGATGTATACATTTTCAGGAAGTTGCAATTTTTTGGCCAATCGCATCTTGAACATGTATACAGGTACACCAATGCCAATCAGTGAATCTTACCAGCACAATTATGCATCTTAGGTTATGTCCCCCTTTTTTTCGAGATCCAATTTTTTTGTTTTGACCACATATGAAGTGGCCCAAATCCGGACTGGAAAAGATCAGATTCCATGTAACTTGGCCTGTTCACACTGTCATAAAAAGGTCAAATCTGAGTCATATATGAGCAAAAAAAAACAGATTTGGGTCACTGTAGTGGCCTGTAGTGTGAACGTAGCCTTAGAGGATCAATTTGCATTGACACCAAACAAAGCATTAATGCACATCAATAGTGATACAATATACCTCACTTTAACATCCAAACACTGCCTGCAAAAAAGCAGGCCCAAAATCTTTGGAACAGTCGCTGGATCTGTCCTGCACCTCTCACAAGTGGGCTCAATTGTAGGATATGTTCTCGCCAGTTTAGTTTTAGAAAGGTGGGAGCGATGGTCTTTTTTACAGTGGGATGATTGAAGCACTTGTTTTATTGTTGCCTCCCACATATCCTCAGAAGAGGGGCTGGCCAAGCCTAGTTCTTAAATTATCCAATGGTTGCAACGTTCAATTTATAAGTAGCCTATATCTAAGCAAAAGATTCTTTCTGAGAATAAGTAATAGCACTCGAAATGTGTTTTTAGTTTGCCCCACTGACCGTGAACTGGCTGACAATCTCAAGGACCCTTAAATAGTCTGTCTATCTACAGTGGTAGATGGTGGTTCATAGGGAAATGATCTGTAGATAGCAAACAAAGTTAGGGGGGCTTAGCATTTCTTTCTGACAATTTAATAAATGAGTCAAACACTCCTTTGATATATAAATCATGATCTGCCTTTCCTTTGAAAGGAAAGGCAGATCATGTTTAACTGGAGTAAAGAGGTTGGGTGGATAGGATGGAGTATCGTTAAGGATGGAGACAGCAGGCAAAATTCATTCCAAAACTGTGATTATAGTCTGAAGAATTACTGGGTGGTCAACTTTATCTTTATCTTTGATCAGGACATGTCGTTTGAGTCTCACATTTTTTTCACCTACGTAATATTGCCAAAATCAGGAACATACTGTCTAAAAATGATGCAGAAAAACTAGTCCATGCATTGTTACTTCTAGGCTGGATTACTGCAATTCTTTATTATCAGGCTGCTCGAATAAGTCCATTAAGACTCTTCAGCTGAATTCTTCCAGAATGCTGCAGCACGTGTTCTGACAGGAACCAGGAAAAGAGATCACATTTCTCCTGTCTTAGCTTCTCTGCATTGGCTTCCAGTAAAATCCAGAATAGAATTTAAAATCATTCTTCTTACCTACAAAGCTATTAATGGTCAGGCATCATCTTATCTTAAAGAGCTCATAGTACCTTACTACCCCACCAGAGCACTGCGCTCCCAGAATGCAGGGTTACTTGTGGTTCCTAGAGTGTCCAAAAGTAGAATGGGAGCCAGAGCGTTCAGCTATCAAACTCCTCTCCTGTGGAACCAGGTTCCAGTTTGGGTTCAGGAGGCAGACACCATCTCCACATTTAAGAGTAGGCTTAAAACTTTCCTCTTTGATAAAGTTAGGGCTGGCTCAGGTGAGTTCAGAACCATCCCTTAGTTATGCTGCTATAGGCCTAGACTGTCAGGAAACTTCCCATGAGGTCCTCCTCTACTTTCTCTCCCTCTCTACGCAGGGGCCGTTGCACCATCCCTCATCCAGTACAGCAGCATTCGTATATTAACCACCCAATAATAGTACATGAAGTTTGGGAGTGCCATCCCTCCATTTGCACGAGGTCTCTGTAATATATGTCTTTGATCTGTGGCGGCTTTTTGTTCCAGATGAAGGCCGATATCTGATTATTTAGTTTAGATATTGTGAGAAACACTGGGAGACACTGTGGGAAACATAAAAATTTAGGCAGCACATTCATCTTTATAGTATTGATTCTGCCCCCCAGAGAGAGATGCAGGGCGTCCCACCGCTTAATATCTTGCTCAAGATTAGATAGCAGAGGCTGATAAAAAAATAATCTTTATGACTGTGTGTAACCCACACCCCAAGATACTTGAATTTTTTTGGATTCATTTTAAAAGGAAAAGAGTCAAGGGGTACCTGGTCTGCCCCCTCACCAACAGGCATCAGCTCACTTTTCTATATATTGACTTTGTAGCCCGATATTTTGCCAAAATCTTCGAGTAGAGCCATTAACGCAGGTAGGCTCAAAAGGGGCTGCAAAATGAATAACAGCATATCATCCGCATAAAGTGAAACTTTACGCTCTATCCCTGCACGCCAGATCCCCCTGATATCAGCATTCTGTCTTAGTGCCAAAGCAAGTGGTTCCATTGCAATGGCAAACAGCAGCGGCGACAAAGGACATCCCTGCCTCATACCACGTTGGAGCTCAAAGTAGGTGAAAAGATTATTATTAGTACGAGAGTTTAACCCATGATATGAATCTGGTACCAAATCCAAACCTCTCCAGCCCCACTCCACCCGGTCAAATGCCTTTTCCGCATCAAGTGAGAGCACCACTTCCGGGGTACCAGGTGGAGAAGAGCTATAGAGGACATTTAAAACATGTAGGGTAGGGTCTTAAAGAAATCTTCCAATATAGAGGGGTCTACAGATGAGCCGGCACTTTATAGTGACATAAAAAGCCTGAAAACAGGAATTAATTTCAAAACTATCAGTACATTTCATTCCCTGCTCATCATTGATTTCAGGAATAGTCTGATTAGTGTTCCTCCGTCTCAACTGGTGAGCAAGAATCCTTTTCCCCGTGTTCATAAGACCCATATCGTGATTTGGAGATAAGATACTCAGCCTGTTTCGTTGATAAGAGATCAAACTCCGTCTGTAATGACATACGCCTTCTCCTAGAGTCTGCCGAAGGTTGATGGCTCTGTAACCTATCTAGGTCGAGAATCTCCCATAAGTTGGGCAGTGGTTACTTTCTTCTGATTAGCACAATATGAGATGACCTGACCTCATAAATATGCCTTCAATGACTCCGAAATTGTCAGAGAAGACATTCCAGGGTTTTGATTAATATCTAAAAACAGTGAAATTTCAGATGCAATAAAACTAGTAAAAGCGTCGTCTGACAGCAGCAGAGGGTTGAGTCTCCAAGGGCGATAGTTGAATCGTGTATCTGGGATGTGCATTCTCATAGTTAAGAAGCAGTGATCTGAAATAACTATGGGTCCATAATCACATCCAGTAATAAGGGGAAGTAGTCTTTTGTCCAAAAGAAAATAGTCTATGCAGGAGTATGTGGGAGAAAAAGGATTAACTTCTAGAGGCAGGATTACGAAAACGCCACACATCCACTACTCCATACAATTCAAGAAAAAGCTGGATAGAGCGTGCCGACCCAGACAGGGACGACGATCTGGGCGAACTACGATCTAACACAGGGGAGAGCTTACAGTTCATGTCACCACCAAAGATAGTGTCATGTCATAGTTGGTAAGCGGGGGAAAACACTGGTGAAGAACATTGAATCGTCCCAATTTGGTGCATAAACATTGGCCAAGATGACTGGAAACGAATAAATTTGCCCAATAACGATAACATAGCGCCCAGCCGAATCAGCCTGTACACTTGTCATTGTAAACGGTGTATTTCTATCAATTGAAATAGCCTCCCCCCTAGCCTTCAAATGGAAATTGGAATGAAATATCTGTCCTGACCACTCCCTTCCCAATAGAGAATGGTCCATTGTCCATAAATGTGTCTCCTAAAGAAATGCAATATTTACATTAAGCTGTTTCAGATTGGTAAATATTTTTTTTCGCTTCAGAGGATGATTAAGTGACTTGACATTCTAGCTCACGAAGTCGACTGTACCACCATCTGACCCTCTGAGATTATTGATGTCGGTCATAATAAGGGTGAAAAAGTGAGTATTTGAGCCCTCCAGGGAACCCAAGTTACAAAATAGACGTCTGGCAAATTAATTGCAATACACAGCAAAGTCCGGTGCACCCTGCCCATAACCACATAACCATCCCACCCCCCAGCACCTACAGAAACAAGGTGCACACCATACCCTTCCAAAACAAATACGCACATTTAGTGCTTGTGTAGAGGAACTCTATAGAGCCTACTGTTCAAGCTCCCGCCGAAACCTGGACGTGAAAAGTACTTCCAAAAAGCGCATCCTATCCCAGTGTGGTATTATACACCGTGCCACATGACCCAACTAAATATATATACATATATATACATATATATACACACACATACACACACATACATACATACTTACATACACAGGCCATATATGTTGTGGTACTGCAGAATCTCCCCACTACCTTGTGTTCTCTTGTTCCCCCCTTCCCTGTGTTTTCTGTCTGTCCTCCCTGTCTGTGTTTGTCTGGGCGTGGCAACACTCTCTGGCTCCAGCGGCGCACCTGGTCCTCATTCCACTAATCAAGCTCGTGCAGTATTTCAACCCCAGTCCTCCTCACATTCTTTGCCAGATCGTCAGTTAACCACATGTGGTACATGCGTGAAGGCCAACTATCTACTCCAGTAAGATTTCTTGTTATTTGCTGTGTCTCCCTGGATTAACCTGTTTTTCTCTGTGCCCAGGATCACGCTACCTCTGGGAACTCTGCTGAATGCCACACCCCGCTCTGCTCACATCTTGCCTGGACAAACTCCCCTCCTCCGTGTTCTCCATTCTGCCCTGTTGGAACCAACCACCCAGTCTTCCGTTGCACTTTTCAATAAAACCCTTTGTTACCCCTTCGAACTGTTCCGAGTCTGCCTTTGAGTCCTTAAGTTCTTGTGTTATGACAATATATACATATTGTTTGGACTGTGACTTTAAATTACCCTTTTTAAACTATGTGTAGTCATTGGTCCAGCGTGTTCTTTCATGAAGCAATAGGAGAAGATGTTTTTGGTCCAAGTTAATCAGTTTTATTACAAGTAAATGAATAAAGCTTACAGAGCTCTGGGTCGATCTTCCTTTCTCTGACAAACAACAAGCTGTATCAGTTCTTGAAGTCTGACTGGCTATCTCTCCCTGAACCAGTGTTTTATTATACATTGTCATGTAATAAAACAATAAAATAAAAGTGTAGGTCAGTCCATGAATGGCCCACGTCCTCTGACCCCAATGTTTGTCCTCTGACTCCACGAATCACCATGCTGTTACTGGGCAGATTACGAGCGTAGTTCCTGAAATAAGATGTCTTGGAGAAGAGATGTTCTTTACCACATTCCAAACTACCCCTCACCCATTGTGAGTGGTGTCCTTATCTGATCATGCAGAGACCCCCTGTTTCTGCACCTCTCCAAAAAAACACACACATCAGGTCACGATAGATCTAAAGGAAGCCTATTTCCACGTCTCCATCCGTCCTTCTCACAGGAAGTTCCTGAGGTTCGCCTTCGGGAGTGTGGCTTACCAGTATCGGGTTCTTCCATTCGACCTGGCACTTCCCCTCGCACATTCACCAAGTGTATGGATGCAGCACTGGCCCCGCTGAGGCTCTAGGGCATCCGGATTTCAACTACATCGACGACTGGCTCATCCTAGCCCAGTCTTGAGAGTTGGCGGTTCGGCATCGAGATGTCGTTCTGGCTCATCTGCGGCGTTTAGGGCTGAGGCTCAACGCAAAGAAGAGTGTGCTGGTGCCCACCCAACGGACTACGTTCCTAGGGGTAGTATGGGATTCGACAACGATGCGGGCACAATTGTCTCCGGCACGTGTCGACACCATATTGGCTGCCGTGAAAGGGGTGAAGTTAGGCCACGCCGTCACTATGAAATACTTTCAACGAGTGTTGGGACTCCTGGCGGCTGCGTCCAGCGTAATACCATCTGCTGCACATGAGACCCCTGCAGTGGTGGCTAAGGAACAAGGGTTTTTCCCCGAGGGGAAATCCTCTCCGTCTGATTTGGGTTACGCGCAAGTGTCTTTGTTCCCTATCAGTTTGGAAGGAAACTTGGTTCCTGTCCCAGGGGCCCGTGCTGGGCTGGTCATTTCGACAGACGCCTCCCTCACGGGCTGGGGCGTGGTCATGGAAGGCCGCTTTGCAAGGGGATCCTGGCAGGTGCATCAATCCGAGTGGCATATCAACTGTCTCGAGATGTTGGCGGTGTTCCAGGCTCTAAGGAGTTTCCTGCCCGATCTCCAAGGCCACCACGTCCTGGTTCGTTCCGACAACACAGCGGTGGTGGCCTATCTGAATCACCAGGGCGGTCTGCGCTCGCGCCCTCTGTACAGACTGGCGCGTCAGATCCTCCTGTGGTCCCAGCAGAGGTTACTATCGCTCAGGGTGATGTATCTCCCTGGGACGCAGAATTAGGGAGCAGACCTGCTGTCGAGGCAGGGGCCGAGGCCCGGGGAATGGAGACTTCACCCCGAAGTGGTGGAGCTCTTGTGCGAAGAGTTCGGCCCCATAGACGTGGATCTGTTTGCGTCTCAAGAGACTACGCACTACCCACTATGGTTTTCTCTCGTTCCTCCAGCCCCGTTGGGTCTGGACGCCATGGTACATTCGTGGCCGAGGCTACGTCTGTACGCTTTTCCCCCAGTCGCTCTGCTGCCGGGGGTTCTGGAGCGGGTCCGCCAGGACAATGTCGGCCTACTGCTCGTAGCCCCGTTCTGGCCAGCCCGGGTGTGGTTCTCGGACATCATGTCACTCCTGGACAGCCTGCAGTGGCGGGTCCCTCTGAGGAGAGACCTGCTGTCCCAAGCGCAGGGCCGGGTTCTTCACCCTTGCCCCGCCATATGGCGACTGTGGGTCTGGCCCCTGAGGGGGCACAGTACCTAGATGCGGGTCTAACAGCCGGAGCAGTCGAGACCCTCCTGAGCTCCAGGGCCCCGTCCACACGGAGGATGTACGGCCTGAAGGGGAGTGTTTCTCCACTTGGTGTAGGGAGTGGTCGGTGGACCCTGTTACCTGCCTGGTGGTTCAGGTACTTGAGTTCCTCCAGGACCGGTTCTCTGCTGGTCTTTCCCCTTCCACGCTCAAGGTGCAGCTATTTCGTCTTTCCACACCCCTCTGAGGGAGGGGTCCTTGGGGAAACTTCCCTTGGTTGTACGTTTCCTCTGTGGTGCCCGGAGGATGAGACCTGCGACTTGGTCCAAGTTTCCCACTTGGGATCTGGCAGTGGTTCTTGGGGCGTTGGCTGAGGCCCCCTTCAAACCCCTGGAGTCAGCTGAGGCTAAGCACTTGACCCTCAAGATGGCCTTTCTCCTTGCTATCACCTCTCTGAGGAGGGTGGGGGATCTCCAAGTGCTTTCGGTTTCACCGCAAAGCCTGGAGTTTGCCCCGGGGAATATTAGGGCTATCCTGCACCCTCGTTCAGGATACATCCCTAAAGTGCCTTCTTGTGCGGCAGGGTCCACAGTGCTGCCGGCATTTCATCCTCCACCTCATGTGACGGCAGAGGACGGGAGACTTCATCTGCTCTGCCCTGTCAGAGCACACTCTGAGGTCCTCACGTTGGAGGAAGGCTGACCAGCTGCTCTGTGTTTTGGGTCTCCCAGGGCCGGGCTCCCTGCATCCAAACATGCTATTAGCGACTGGATTGTTCAGACTATTTCCCTGGCCTATCAGGTGCGCGGTTTGCCTTCACCTGTGGCTGTGAGGGCTCATTCTACCAGAGGCATGGCGGCCTCTCGAGCCCTCCTTTCCGGGGCCTCTTTGCAGGATGTTTGTTTAGCGGCTGGCTGGGCCACTCCGCACACATTCATTCGGTTTTACAATCTTGACCTTCCTTCGGCACCTGGCACTTCTGCGCTCTCCTCTTAGTCGTGCCACTTTATTGCACACAGGGGCAGGCGGGGTTTTCGGCACGGTTTAGTGGGTATCTCGTTCCCATAGTGTTGTAACCGACGCAGTTCGAGTTCCCTCGAAGGGGAACGTCTCGGGTTACGTATGTAACCCTGGTTCCCCGAGAAGGGGAACGAGACACTGCGTCGGCCCGCCGCACCTCTCTCCCCGCCTGAAGAGCCTGCTTCATAGTTTAAGCTAATGATGAGTGTGTACAGGTGTGCTTTATACTCCTCCGGTTATTCCGTCACACCTTACCGTTCTAGCAACAAGCCAATAGGATTGGAGTGATTTCATTCACGTTCAGATCTGCTTCGCCTAGAGGGGTTCCCATAGTGTCGTAACCGACGCAGTGTCTCGTTCCCCTTCTCGGGGAACCAGGGTTACATACGTAACCCGAGACGTTTTACACAGATCAGTCACAGGGCAGAGTGTTTCACCAGATTTCTTCTTTACAACAAAAAATATCAATTTCATACACCCATATTTCACTGAACAGGACTCTCTTGCTTCTCAAGCCTAAGCGAGTGTGTAAAGCTCCTTTTGTGGACTTTATAAGCTAACAGCCACCTAATAAGTTCTAAATGGAGTTTTAATACCAAAATACAACTGTATGATGGGTGTGGGACGCTGATTTGAGCTGTTGTGATTTGGGGCCCCTATGTGGCCCCTGAAAGAAACTAGCTTAGGAAAGGCGGCAGAAGGTTGAGATTCAAGATTCTTGATGGTGTTGTCTC
>NW_024040927.1:0-6323 GCF_014851395.1 Micropterus salmoides | reverse complement strand
ACGCTACCTTTAACGTTAGAGCGATAAGGCCGCCGTAAGTTTGAACAACAGTTATGTCTTAAAACAAGTTGCTTTACGAGCATTTTCCAACAATATTAATATTTACCCTCGCAGCTTTTACGCATACTGTCTACGGCCGAGTGTCGCTGCTTCCATGCCGTTCTTCGTTGTGTCAACAGCGGTGCTCAATGCAGCTAAATCTGATTGGTTAATGACATCGCTTCATCAGTATGCAAGCATGCTATTGGTTCGTCTGCTATAGTAGGCTGCCTTGATTGCCGGTAAATTTAACGATTTTAAAGTATGATTTAGTGAAGCATTTCGAGAGGCAACAAATGGAATCTGGTTAAGAATAAAACATTCTTCACAACTTTAATCAATCTGGGTTTTCCCTCGATAGGGATCATTATTTTCTAAAACTAAAGCAGATACGCGGCCTCGGCCCACCGCCTATCCGGGTCGGATTCAGCCCTGTGCACGCTCCCGAGCCTCTCCCTGACTACAGCGACAACACGGCATCTAACGACATACAGTCCACTAACACCATAAAACAACCTGCTCACGGCAAAACACCAACATCCACACAAGGATACAAAACAACAATAAAGGTTTAGGTTTAAGTCCATCAGACCAACATTATCAGATGATGTCGAGTAAGAACAATGTGAGCATTAGTAAAGCAGAGAACACAGAGAAAGTCACGTTAGCTAACACCGAGCAGTTGCTAATGTTATCCAGTGCAAAGTTATATTGCTTTCCACATTACTTCACCAACTAACGCGACCCATGTTACTATCCTGTGTACCACTGTTGATTTAGTCTGAAAGAAAGGATGTAACAGCAAAAAGCTAATGTCGAGCGATTTGTTTACTAACGTTAGCCTATAGTGATGCAGCCAGGAGCAGCCAACTAACGCTACAGTAGCTAATCATTTTGGAGAAATCTTGAGAAAACTGCCAGGAGACGCAGTGTCCAGATTACAGTGAGGACTCATGGTGTTCCCGACAACTGAAAATTTCCACTCACTGTGTTTCGGACAGGAAAGAAGGAGTCTTTTCTAATATAAAACGCATACATTTTAACTATAAGCTGGTGAAATAATATTAATCTTCATATGTTGTATATTTATTATTTAGAAGCGTCTATATACTCTTTTAATTGACGATTGCTCATGTGAAGCACATGGCAGTCCAAAATGCTGGTGCGCAACTGAAAACTGACGTCGATAACATTATCTTCTAACGTTAATGTTATATTTAAGAATTTTAAATCAACTTAGTATATTGTTATATCTAGAAATACTGCTCATGCCCATGTGGAGGATTAATTTACCGTAAATAAACACAATTCTGCCAATTTGGTGAATTATTGAACACATTTAATTATTACAAAAAAGAACTAATTTCCCCACTTAAAATTTATCATTAACGTTAAAAAAAACAAACAGAATGCATGAACACAACATTAAATTAACACATAACTTTTAACAATGTTTTAACAATAACAACTTATAATGACTGATATGTACATATAGAAATTATAGAGTTGTGTGAATGTATGATGATAATGGATAATAAGAATAATGTGTGTATAAACTATTTTACATTTTATCTGAAACTATTTATATTATTGATGACATGTCTGTCTATCTATTTACATAGTGACACCACACTTGTGACACAGCCACTCTCCTTCAGGGACAGTGTCTGCGTCCACACACGCCATGTGGAACCACAGCTGGCAGAGGTCGCGCTGGATCCACTCATCCATCTCTGCGTTGGACCCTGGTGGCAAGGTGCTTTTACAGATAGCACAGTAGCTGCCATCGTCCATTGCAGGCGCTCCTCTTTTTGCTGCCTTAGCCTGTGTAGTCCTTTTTGCTTCCCTTTTCTTCTCCTGTTCCTCCTTTCTTTTCTTCTTCTGTACTTATTTTTCCTTTTCTTTGGCCTCCAGCTTCTCGAGGTGTGCCACATAATCATCACTTGTAATGACCCGGGCTTGCAGTGGCACCCAACGCCGTATCCCTTCCGCTTTCTGGCCAAAGTTGGGTGTGACCAGGATGTCCGCTAAATATTGTGGAATGAGGCCAGTTTCCACCAAGTGGTTATTTGTACTTCTGTTGCAAGTAGGGCAGACAAGTGAAGTGGAGCAGGTGGGCACAGCAGAGGAGGGGTCAGCTGCTGCAGTGGTGGAGGAGGGAGCAGGGGCTGCAGTGGGGGAGGAGGGGTCAGCTGCTGCAGTGGTGGAGGAGGGAGCAGGGGCTGCAGTGGGCACAAGCTTTACGATCTAGATAGAGAGTGCTCAAGTTAAGTTACATAACACAATTAATAGGAATATTTTTAGGGAATACAATGAAGAACCTAACCTGTGTCACGTCCACTGTTTCTCTTGACAGAGGATAGATGCCTGCCTTCCGGAATCCTGCCATGATGTTGGCTGCAGCGACGGCCTTTCATAGGCATGTTTCAGCACAGAGGAGAAGGTCTTCTTTCCCACCACCATGTCTCCTCTCCCATGCCCATGCGACTGGCCAGGGTGCTGAACACTCCCTTCAGGGGGTTGAAAACACTGATGTCCAGTGCCTGCAGCATGTGTGTTATGTGGGGGGGGGGGGGGGGGGTAGGAGGAGAATGTCAATTTGGTTTTCCCTGCAGACGTCTATTATTTGACGGCCACAGTGGATTTCGTGCTGGTCCATTATAAGGACCAGAGGGCGTGCAGGAGGGGCATACTTAATGACATAGTCCAACCATTTCAAAAACAACTCTGCCGTCATGTAGCCTTTGTCCGCATAGCCGTAAAGGCTATTTTCTGGCCCACCCAAGGCATATGCCACACTGGGAAGGCAGCGGGGATATATGATGAACGGAGGGACACTTTCACCAGCTGCACTAACTGCTACGTGCACAGTGATGTGCGCCCTGGTGGTCGTCTGCTGCCGGTGGATGTGTCGCTTTCCCTTCTGGCAGATCACCTTCTCCTTCGACTTGGGCTTATGTCCGAAGCCCATCTCATCACAGTTCCACAACTGATGAGGTTTGTCATGCAGACTGTGGAAGTTAATCATTTTTTCAAGTAACATGAAAAAATGATCTATTCCCTTAGGTGTTGCAGCAAGGACCCTGGCCCTATCAAGGGAGTTCGGTGTCCGGGTGGTCAGCTCTGGGTGGCGAGCTTTGAAGCGGACCCACCAGTTGTCACTCAACCCCATCGCCAGGTTGACCAGTCTTCTGGCTGCTTTCTTTAATTATTTCCAGGGCGAGAAACTTGACAATGGTTCTTGTTAGGGGAAACCCATGATCTGCCATCCAAAAAATGTAATTAACTGATTGTTCGTCCTCCAGGGTAAGGGCCCTATTTGGATGAGGCCCACATTCAGATTTCCCCAGCTTGTGGTCTGACAGGGTAGACTTCGGTATGCCAAATTTCTGTGAGACACTCCTCACACTTTCTCCTGACTTTACAGCATTTAATGCAGCATCTAGCATTTCCCTGCTGTATTTCCTGTTGCCTGACATTCTTCCCTAACATACCAAAAGAAGACATGCATTTGTTAGCTTTTCTGTAACTTACTGTTAAAATTGTAATGTTAATACTGTTGTGAGTTCTTATACTTACGGCTTTAAGTGTTTTTAAAGCATTATTAATGTTTTCTTTTAACAGGCGGGGAGAGAGGCCGGAAGAGAGGCCAGTACACACCAGGAAGAGTGTATAGTTTTTGTATATAGTTAAATGTATATAGTTTTTTGTTGGTGTTCATCTTTTTCATGTTATTAAAAGTTCCTTTTATAAAATGAAGTCTAGATTAATTTTTATTGGGTCCTCAAATAACTGAACGTTATAGAAATTATGATTATTACCTTTATGGCTTATAAGTAACTTAAACATAACTTAATGGCTTGAAATGTTGTTAAATTGCATGTTATTACAATGCGTGCTGTCCTAACGTTAACCAGATAATGTGAAATTACACAAATGTGTTGAAATGACGTTTAAACAGCATTTAACATTAATGTTAATTTAACTTGAGGCGCTTCATTGAACATGTATATCCCTTAAAAAATCCAATTATTTGCAAATTGTAACTCATAACTATTCTATAAGACCATGAGAATGTTTTTGTCATTTTCTGGTGGGTGATCATGTTTTAAGAGCCGTTTTCTGCGGAGGTATGCTTCTCCCCTCTTTTTGTCCTGCCGGAAAACCCTCCCCCCGCCATTTTCTGAACAGTCATTGGTGTACGTTAGAAACTCACGTTGATTTCTTTGAAACAACTGGCTCTGGAAACATAGGGTTGGTCGGAATTGGGGGTGGTGATGGCGCATAGATAAGATGCTTGCCTTTGGTGTGGGAGATCTGCATTCGATTCCCACTGTGAGACATCTACCATTGTGTCCCTGAACAAGACACTTAACCCCTCATTGCTCCAGAGGCATGCAACCTCTGACATATATAGCAATTGTAAGTCACTTTGGATAAAAGCGTCAGCTAAATGAATAAATGTAGTTCAACCTACAGTTGATAAAACTATTACTGTAACATTGCAGTGGGAGTTTACCTGAGTTTCCAGCTCTATCTGTTCTCCCTGTCTGTCTATAGCCACTGTCACTCTGCCTTTTTTTGGGTGGATGGATATGCAGCTGGCTGCTCTGAATGAAAGATACGGTGCTGGTGTTGATCTGCCTCTGAGACGGGAACGTTGAAGTAACAGAGCCTGAACATGTCTGGAGAAAAGCCACAGCCTGCATGCTGGTGTTCCTGCGTTTATTGTGGTATTTCTGTATGAAAGTGGTTGTTTCGTATTATGCTCGCTCATGAGTTCAAGCGAGAACGCATACATCTTAGAACCGCTCTGCTAGTGGCCGCTGGAAACTCCATAATGCCCCTTTAAAGAGTAGCTGAGTGAATTACACTACAATGCTATTGAAGGGAAGGTTATGAAAAAATACATGGTTTTCTGTGACGATTTTATTATAATGTTCTGTGTGGAAATGTTGAACCTTAGTGTTTAAATTCTGCTGTGGGTAGATAACGTTGGTTATGTGTTGTAACCCCAGATTCAGAGTATAGGCGTAGCCCTCTAAGAGCTGTCGCTATTGGGTTCATCCCCGCGCGCATGCGCAGTCCTGAAGATTTCTTTCGCGCCCATGTGCCGAGCACGGGCCTCTCTCAGGTCCGCAAATTAGGTATATAATACCGGCGAGACCAGAGATCTGCTCCCAAGAGGTCAGCTTTTTTTCTTCAGCCGACGCTGGTGGGACCAGTCGGGCCCGCAGCTTAGAGGGCCAACCAACGTTCTATTTCGTATAGGCTTCGCCCTCTAAGAGCTGTCGCTATTGGGATAAGGGCGAAGCCAGATGTAGTCAATGCCCACTGGACCACCAGCGGTCATAAGCATTAACACACCAGCTTACAGTACCCTAATCACACAATGCATGATAGAGACCAAATGTAGGTCAATGTTTCCGTCTGGTTTTGAACCAGGTATAGAAGGCGAGCGTCTGATCCATTACACCACGGGAACTGAGATACACAGCCATCCGCATTAGACCAGATAAGGATGGCTGAACACATCACTCCCTGCCTCCCACCTGCTGCTGTGAGGAAATTGGAACGAGAGTTACGCATTGTAACCAGTCCCAACAACGAGCAGAGCAGGCGTGAGAATGGAACAACACACACGCATCCCGGCAACGGGGGTGTGTGTGGAAAAACTCATGGCGCAGCCAGATTTCTGTCCACCAGCAGCTGGAGAAGGACAGAACATGAGATAAGGGACACGAGACGGGGTCCGTGTCTCTTTGCACGCACCAGTGCTGAAAACGGACCACTTTGCTCTATAAAACAGTAGTGGAGGGAGCCCTAGCGCCTTGGATGGTGGCACCACATTAGGGGGCAATCCTAATCTTTCAGGCGCTCCCGTTCAGGGTCAAGCCCACAAACGCTGACCTATCACTGGGAAGTGTATATGGCGCCTTCCACTGTGAGAGCACTCTCTGCGCCACAGCAGCTGCCACGGTTTCCCCGACCGCAGCTGAATCATCAGTGGAAACCATGATGCGCTTGTTGCGTTCTGGTGCCACCAAATCACTGTTAGAGCTCCTCCTGAATGCGCGCCAGGAGACGGGAATCGTAGGAACCGGGGGGAAAGCATAAAGGAGCGTTCTGGGCCACGGGCTGTGAGAAGGCGTCCACGCCCAGTGGCGGCTCGTCCCGTGCGTTTTCTCGTGAGGCGAACAGATCTATCTCTGACTCCCCGAATCTGTCCCACAGTTCCTGAGTAAGAGTGGAATTCAGTCTCCACTCGTTCTGAGAGGGACCGC